>NC_041370.1:20967834-21277834 GCF_900634415.1 Cottoperca gobio
CTTCTGGTGAATCCACTACTTTAAGTTTGTAAAAAAAATAATATTTTTTTTTACCTACAATGACCCTAATACGCAATGTTACAGATTTGTGCTTGATAGTTTCTGGCAGATGATAGATGGTAAGAAACGCAAAGAGAAAAATGACTTCAGACATGTTTGTCTTTTCTGCACAGAGTGAAGCATGATGACGAGTAGCAATATCATTTATGACAGAGTTTAGGGGAAATACGGGCGTACATTTGAGAAACTCAAGCACTAATAATACAGCACCAATGGTGTTAAATAAGGATAATAACCAGGCTATAGAAGTTGACGTTGACATTCCGGTCTAAATTGTTACACATAGCACCTTTTTGAAGAACAGCACAAGAGTTATTTTACAGCCTCCTTTGAAAGGATTGTTCTTTTTTTTCTTTTTTCTTTTACATCAGAATGTAAAAATATAAGACTATCAGTGAATTACATTTGCCAAAGACAAGTTTTGCAACTGCAACTGCAAGTCAGAGCAGAAAATCCAAACCAAACACACAAGGAGTTTACTTTATACGCTTTCTTTAACGTTTGTTTTTTCAAGGCCGTCGATATGGTCCTCGAGTGTTGTTGCACAAAAAAAAACCCCACTCGATGTTTATCAGACCAACCAAGCACCGTGTCTGCCTTCATTTTACGGTATTTCAGCTCTACTGTAACTGTGTAGGGACACTCACAAACCCATTAAGATGTTCAACAAAGTGACTATCCCTCATACTATCTGTAAGGTTGATTTAAAAATAACTATAAAAACAACTAAAAACTCAAAGGCTTTATTCCCGACTATGAAAAAAACATCTTTGCTGTAATGGGTTAATGTTCGGATGAATGTATTCTTGAAGTGTCTGTCAAATGAGCTATGGAAATATGTTAACATGAGGACATTTTTTCTTGGTTGTTGAACATTTGCTAAACTATCTAGACGTTCATTATTTTCTCTTGAAACGAGGACAAATTCAGTGCCTATGCTTCAGGTTTAAGAAACCTGTGCATGGTGAGAAGACAAACAAGTGCATAGTGAAATGCAAAGAGGGATATGTGTGGCATATTTATGAACAGTATAAGTTACTGTAAGCGAAAACATTGTAAGGAAGTATATGTAACTGTACATACTAGAAACGATACAACATCTCGGTGCTTGAGGCGTGCAGGGTTTTTCCTCAAGGCAACGTTTTGTTTCCAGAAAATCATTTCATTTAATTTATGAAATGATAAACATTTGGAATGAGTATAACAACATACTGTACAAAAATAAATCTAATTTATGAACTGAATTTTCTACAAGACTCATCTTTCTCTCTATGTGTTAGAGAGATCACGAGGGGGGAAGGTTTTGCTGTTTCGGCTTTGGACTTGATGTCATCCTGTTTTTACTCGAAGCGAGATGTTGTCCACCATCGCTCTGGGCTGTCGCCGTGGATCCAGCGGTGCCATATTCAACCCTTCTTCGCCGGTGATCGGCCCTGACGGGTGCAAAGCAGCACTGCTTCAGAACATGTCGCGAGCTGGTGAAGAGGAGGTGGGTGTGGAATCTGGAAAAGGGCAACGTCCAAAAACATCGCCTTCCACGTCCTCTTGTTCCCACACGCTGTGACATCTGAGTCGCGCTGCTGGAACGCTAAAACAGGTTGTCAAGCCGCCACCAACAAAAAGAGCAAATCTTTTCTGAAATGCATTTGTCTATTTTTAAAGCAGGAGGGAGGGGGGGGGGGGCTTTTGGCTCGGGGACACGATGCTGAGGCATTAGATGTGATTTAATCTCACTTAATGAAAGGCACCCTCCCCCTGTGTAGAAACGAATGCTGGAATGCTCATTACTGCACCTATCTACCAGCAGCGGAGGTTACATTGTACTGCTCTCACCATGCACGCCATTGTCACTGTCAGTCTCACCTCGGTTGACACCACGTCACACAGGCCCAAACGTCTACACTCGCCTGAGGCTTTGCTCCTCACAGTGCATACAAATCACCGCCATATTAACACCAACACAGCACATGACGGAGCACTGAACAACACCTGCACATAACCCTTTTCTAAAACACAGGATGTGTTGAATGATTTCAGACGTGCTTTTAAGGAAAATGGTGACACCCATTTAGAGCTGCAGAGCACGTCACCGAACACCGTTTCTTTTCTTGGCTTTATTTTGCTGTGTTGCCTTGAAATGTACCCAGCCACCCAACACATGCTTAGCATATGCTGCCCTCTACTGATAAAGACATATTTGTGCTTTTAGAAATACCAGCAAACGGCAACATTACCAACAAGTGGACAAAGAGCCACAAGTTCACTGATTCTTTGTGATCTGTTAAATGCACTTTTGTATTATCCACCATATGGATTGATGGAATATGGTGGAAGACGTATTCAGGTCCTGCTGAAGTAAAAGTATAAATACCACACTGAAAATCCTCCTCTACAAGTTCTGCATTCAAAGCCTTACTTAAGTAAAAGTATGTAAGTATTATCAGCCAAATGTACTTAAAGTATTGATTGGGCATTAAAATGTTCTGTGTGAGTGTTTTACCCTTATTATTATTATTATTATTATTATTATTATTATTATTATTGCTGATGCTGCATTAATGTGTGTGTTGCATTTTACTGTTGGGTAGTTTATTCTACAGCAATACCTCATTTTATAAGATCATATGTTTGTAGCTCCGTTGCTGTCCGGTGAGAACCACGTATCTCTAAAACCCTTTATGGATTTTTCAGAAAAACGGCCTGTTTTCAGCTTTGTGACGATGCATTTTCCCTTTGATCCAAAACGTGTTATGTTATTTGTCTTAAGGAGTAGGAGATTTGTCTCAACATCCTTCAGTTTATCACAAACATTCAAAACCAACACATCTAGAGATAAATGGTTTTCACTGGACAGGAAGTGGATAATAAACTGTAATCTGAAAAACTAAAGCTGTCAGATGAATGTAGTGGAGTAAAAAGTACAATATCTACCTCTGAGATGTAGTACAGTAGAAGTATAAAGTTGCATAAAAGGAAAATACTCAAGTAAAGTACAAGTACCTCCATTTGTAGGCTTACTTAAGTGCGGTACTTGAGTAAATGTACTTATATACACTGGTTAACATGTTGTATAGTTTTGTATTTAAAATACCCCAGGGCTCCTTATTGGGTTAATCTGACCCTAATTAATTTAATGCTTAATGCATTTCAACAGTTTAATGTGCACCGAAGACAAACTGCTCAATGTGGGATCCATCCCGACCTGTTCTTCATGTCAAACCAGAGATTGTCCAGTATCTGTGCAACATGTATTATGTGCCGTTCTATTCCACCCATCTCACACACAGAATGTATTACAAAGTCCTGTAACGAGATTTAAGAAGAGTTTGTAGCATCTGCATTGACCACGTCAGTCCTACTATGTCCAACTGTCTGTGTGCTTTTTTAAACGTTTTCTTTGTTGCTTAAGTCTTTCATATTCCATTCTTTGGTTGTTGTTTTTTGTCGCCAAAATAAGAAGTATTCATTTGTTTGAATACACCTCCAGGTGCCCTTTTACTAAAACTATACCTATCAAGTATATGCAGTATTATATGTACAGTATGCAACACAGAACTCCTTTATGATGTCGTAGTGTTGATACAGTTTTATTTAATAACTGACAATCTAAACAATGCAACACCTAAGTTATATTTAACAGGGAATTTCTGTCTTCGACTCGTCGTCAGGCAGGACGCAGACCGAAGATTTAAAGTGCCATGAATCCATTCATTTTCATTCATTTCCAATCTAAGGAATCAGCTAACAAGCCATGAAGAACTATTGTTAAGTTACTGAGCACCAGTTGTAAAAAAAAATATAGTAGTATGCAAAACATGCAGGTTTAAATTGGTGTACAGTATTTGAAAGGTTGGAACCTGAAGATTCATTTGAGGTGCAACTCAGCACTATGTCAAGTTTTTCAGGTTACAAATGTGTAATAAACATTGTTTTTGGTTAGGCGCCTATTTGAATTTGAACGTTTATAGTGTGTAAATGCTTACATTAAGACACCAAGACCTTGAGGAACACCATAAACAAGTTCATGCTGTGGTTTGGTATTACAACTTTTGACATTTGGAGATCTTATCCATAGGAAAGCCATACATCCTCTTAATGCCCCATGCCTTTAGTTTGTGGTTGTAAAGTTTCATGAGGCTGTGGTTATCCTAGAGGTAATAAAAGCTAATTTTATTCAGTGAGGTCAAGTTTTAAAAAAAAAAAATGGTCTCAGTACAATGAAATGGCTACAATGGGGAATAACATCATCACACATGAATACAATGGGACTCATTGAATCCACAAGAGTCCAAGTCTCATACCTAATGTATGCAATTCCAAGATTTAGGGGGACCCCAGCATGCAGAAATATTCAAATACACCATTTTAGAATAGTCGAAAATAACACATTTGCACTTCATGTTTTTTGCCACTCATTGCACAGGATTAGCATAACGCGGGCATGTTTGTAAAGGGGAGACTCGTAGGTAGCAATAGATCACAAAATTAGTTTATTAGTTTAGTTTTTATTAATATCACAGAGGCATAAGCAGACAGTTATTTTTAACTTTTACCGACTGCATTATTATTGGAAATTAAATTACAGCAATCACAAGACTTTCATGGACGTTGCGCTCATTATCGTCAACCTCATCAGCATCTGAATGTCTCGCAGTCTGTATGCTGCCTTTAAGTGCTGCTCGTTCGTTCCTTATTCGGAATAAAGAAGTTAGAGTGAAAAGTAATTTAAGTCGTTGTTTAAGTGGAAAAGCTGCCTACAGGAGTCGTGTAGTATACCTGAATAATGTATCCCAAAATAAGATACAAGAATGGGCGAATGCACTAAATACAATAGATGTCCTGAGTTTTAGTGGAAAGCTATGTAAATACATTTATATTGTAATATTCCTGACTGCCTCTGAAGGCAGCAACTGAGCCTCTGGTTTCACACTTCCTCCGCCTCCGAGACGAACAGTTCACTCGTGCAGCCATTTTGATTTGGAACCGCAGCGCTGGAGAGAAACTGTTTGGAAAAGGTGGGGATTATGTTGCTCAAAGCACAGCGCTGATTTAAGTTTACTTCGCCTTTCCCTGTCAGAATGAAATGTATTCTAAGTGTGAACGCACATTTGTTCACCCGGTAATATAATGGTGCTCGTATCTTTTAGCGTTCGTTTTTAGCTTAGCTCACGTTAGCTTGGGTGAGCTTCCCCTTTAGCTCACAAACCACAGACAGCTTTAGAGGTTGGGATTTCACAGGCCTAAAGTTTATTTCAGTATCATGAGTCAGTAATAATGCAGTGAGTTACATCATACTGCATAGCGTTTGTTTCCACCATTTACAGCAGAAATGACTTTCAGCTAACTGGAGTCGCTAAATACAGCTAGTCAGCTAGATGTAACGTTAGCACCTATATTGAAGCTAACGCTTGCTTCTTCTGACCAGTAGAGACGATTGTAATGATGTAGCGCAAAAACTGCATCAGCTCTCGTCCGGTCAGCAAAAGAGATGCTGATGGTGCAAATTCAAATCTAAATGCAGCTGGCCTGGCTATTTCAGGAGTGAATCCAGAGGAGAGTGATGTGGGACCAGGGAGGACAGCCCTGGCCGCAGTGGCCTCTGAGCCAGCAGCAGTGGATGCAGTCTTTCCAGCACCAGCAAGATCCAGGTTAGTGATGCACATGCACCATGAAGGCATCTTTTTTCTTCAAAAGAAATGTGCCTCTGCAGGGCTTCTTTGCACATTTACCCACTGCACAAACAGCCTTGATAATATGAGTTTTACTATTCTTGTAATACCTTCTGGTTGTGTGCAGGTCAAGTCGACTGGGCTGCCCTGGCACAAGCATGGATAGCCCAAAAGGAGTCTACAGGCGCAGAGCAGCCGAATATTCAGCCCAATGGCCAGGACATCCCAGGCCTTGAACCAGGTGGACAGGGCAACCATGGCGCCTTCCAGGGTGACCCAACATTTGGCAGAATGTGGCAACCAGGTACAATTTTAACCCCTTCAGTCATAGCAAGTAGGGACAATATGCAACAATGTAGGATTTATTATTGATCACAATACAATCACACATTGATCATGGTGAATTTACACTATTGGGATAATTGTGAATATTTTCAAATGTGAAAAGCTGTCTAGCTCCATACCATGTTAGAGAGGCGAACAATAGAGCCTCCTTTTAATAAAAATAATAAAAAAGAAAAAAATACCGTCATGTGTAAGAAAGAACACACTTGCACAATGTTACTATTTTTTATTTATGCAGTGAGACCTTATGGTTTATGATTACCGTATGAAAGATTGTTTTATTTTTAATTTTAAGTTAAATATTTTACTGCCGTTTTAAGCATTTTCTTTAATGTTTTGATATAGTTAGTACAATATTGTGAATTATTTCAGCTTCATTTTGTTGTTTTGGTAATGGTAAGTCACTACGTTCAGTATCGACTCACTGTCACTTATTAGACCATAGAAAATAAGTGTGATTTCTGACACAATTTGTGATCTTTCACGTGTACTCGCTCGGCTGAATACAAAGTCCCTCTTGCACAGTTGTTGGGAAGAATCAACAAACATTTATTTTGGTGTTACACCTATATGTTCATATTGCTTTTGCCTTTATTGACTAATTCTGTTGTCTTGAACAGAATGGGGAATGCATGGCCAGCCCCCCCCTCCTCCTCCACCACCCCCTGAGCAGGCCTGGATCCCTCCAGGCTCAGGACCGATGGATGTGGTGAACCCCAGCGAGGACAGCAACAGCCAGGACAGCGTGGAGTTCAACTCTGAAGCCCACCACGGGGTTTACCCCCAGAACAGCCATGGGTATGGGGCACAGCCCGACAGCTACGCCATGGCCCCCATGGCCATGAACCAGTTTGATTATCAGGTATGCAGATGCTATAGTAGAAACTGTTGAAGCGTTTGGGTTTTTGTGTGACAACCAAGTAACACAAGAAGGAGCAAATCCATAGAAACAGTGCCGGGTCCCAGCTTCTAGGTGTATCAGTCATTGCTTTCTTGATGCGGTGCAGAGGAAAGTTTTGGCTTGTTGAGGATCCAGCATGGTTTGGTATTATTTATAAGCTGCATTTTCTTTTCTATTTTAAACCAAACAGACATTTTAGCCCAGTCAGGAGTGAAGGATGAATGTCAGCTAACTTAATCTGGGAAAGACAACAACAAGCCCACACTTAGTAGATAAGAGAGGACCTTCTGTATTCTTAACTACTTTTTTTCATTTTCACTTTGTGCTGTCTCTTCACAGCACGGAGCCGCCTCATCCTTCGCCCCCACACCCACAAGCTTCCACTCCCCATACTGGCAGGGTCCTCCTCAGAACAGACGAGATACCAGACCTCCAGGCTTCAGGGACCGGCCCAGATCCCCCATCCAGCTCCCCGTCAAACAGGAGGCCCCAGCAACGTTAGGTGAGTGTGTTTTCACTTGACTAATATCCAGCCATCACACGAAGATTATCAGCTTAAAGACGGCTGGAGGTTCATGAATGCACTGCAGTTGGTGTGTTCAAACAGAAAATAATGCTCTTAATTTTATGACAAGTAGGAGAATGTACTGGTAGCTAGGCATGCCAGACTAGACATGCAGTACTATTATAAGTATTATTTTCTAAAATCATTATTGGGTACTGTTTTGATTTGTTTTTGGCCATTAGGTATTCATTGTCATCCCATAAGGCAGGGGTCGGCAACCTTTACTATCAAAAGAGCCATTTTGTCACCTCTTCCACCAAATAAAATGTGTCTGCCGCAGCAACACATATTTCATAACACAGCTTAAGTTGTATATATAGTTATACTATATTTGTTGCATTTATGAAATTACAGAAAGACAAAGGAAACTGTTGAGATTGTATTGTTATTAGGACAACACCAAACTGTTTTAGCGGTATCAACTCAATGATTTCTTCCTGCACCACATCACAGTTCACACACCTGCATCACAGCGCTGTCTGTTCAACATCATTCACATCACTTGACTCATCACAGGCGATTGAATATGCTTCAGCTGAATTGATGTCCTCAATTTTCTGTTTGGTGATGTGTGTTGCATTTTAATGGCCCTGTCCTTGACGCTCTTTGAAGAGAGAGACATATCTCTAATGTTCTGAACAATTTCATCTTTGATTTTGAAGTCCAAAAATAGATGCTCTGATATTTTTAAGAATGCTTCTTTCATGTATTCTCCATCTGTGAACGGCTTTCCACGGCGTACACAGCGGCAAAACTAGCAGCAGTAGTTGAGTTTGAAGATTTCATCCATTTCTTGAAAGAATATTTGTTCTGCTCCGCTTTCAGCAGAAGTTCAGAAATCGCTTTTTTTCGCACATCTCCAGCTCGGTACTTTTCGGCAAATGCTGTGTCTGTTCTTGAAATGTCTTTCGACATTACATTTTTAGTTGTTAGCTAATTTCTCGCCACATATCAAGCAGACAGGTCAGTCAGCATCGTTGGCAGTAAAAGCAAATGTATCTGTCCACGCAGAATTAAACTCTCTTTTTTCCTCTGAGACTTTTCTTTTTTTAGTTGTATCCATTGTTAGCTTACCGAGTTAGCCGGGGGTCGGAAACTCAAGATTAGCCACCTGCAGGAAAAGGCACCGCGCTCGTAAACGCAGGAGAATGTGACGCATATTTTAGTGGACGAAATGTAAAAATTCTATTAAATGTATTTCAGTGTCACAATATCACCTCGATCTCCACGATAAGAGGTGTTCCGTTTGAAAGATTGTCCACTGTGCAACAAAACATACATAAAAATAATGTTATTTATTGCCATGTTTTTGTTTGTCAAGGGAGCCACTGCAGAGGGGTTAAAGCATGTGGCTCCTGAGCAGCAGGTTGTGACCCCTGCACTAATGTACGAGAAAGACATAACCAGCTGTAAAATAAAAACACCCTTTTATCTCTCAGATTATATTACTGTTGTAACATACGTCTGTTTGGTTAGTCGATTGACAGAAACTGTATTGGCTACTATTCTCATAGAAGATTAATTGTTTAAATCCGTTTTTAAGCAAAAATGCCAAAGTTAAAACTATTTACAGCTGTGAAGATTCGCTGCTATTCTGAATATCTTTGAGTTTTGGACTGTTGGTGGAACAAGCTATTTCATAACATAACCTTGAGACTTAGGAATCTCTGAACAGCTTTTTTCACTATTTACAAGTGATTAATTAAGAAAAGTATCAATAGTGAACTGATAATGAGAATAATCAGTTGCATTATGTGACAAACTCATTTTGACCTTGTTTTTTATCTTCAGATGCGGTAAAAAGACGCACATTGCCTGCATGGATCCGAGAGGGCCTTGAAAAGATGGACAGAGAGAAGCAGAAGAAGCTGGAGAGAGAGCGAATGGAGAAGGAGCGTGCAAAAATGACCAAAGTCGATAGCAAAGAGCGCGAGGCTGACGAGGAAGGCGATGGGCCACGTGTGCCCCGCAAGAGTAAATTTGTAAGCCGCTAATTTCTGGCCTTGACAGCAAAATGGTTTCCTTTTGAAAAACCGTTTATACTTTGTGCATTGTGTTGTGAGTGATGTGATGAATGGACATCTGAGGTCATGAACTTTGTTTCTCTGGCAATTGCATGAGAACTGTAGCAATGATTGCAGCTTGTTGGTTGATTATCAGTCTTTGCTTCTGTATGCATCAGGACAGTGACGATGAGGGGAATTATGACAATGACGATGAAGAAAAGGCATCCATCAAGAAAGAATTTGCTGGTCGCAGCCCATCACCTCCTGCGGAGGACAGCGAACCTGAAATGACTGATGAGGAAAAGGAGTTCCAGCTGGTCAGTTTTATCTTCTCTGCATGTAAATGGTTGTAGTTGACAATGTTTTGAAGAGGATTTATTGAAAAGAAAACATTTTACCCCCCCACCCACCCCCTCTTTCCCTGTCTTTAGATGGTCATCACAAAAACACTTCTGACAGAGATCCTTCTTGAGGTGACCAATGAAGAGATCCAGCATGTGGCCAGAGAGACGCACCGGAAAGCCACTCGAGGTCTGCTCTTGTTTTTTCCAGTTTATGCATCATCAGCTTGTCACCAAGACATTGTGTTTGAATCCGAAGAGAATCCATTATGTACATAATCTCATTTAAATTAAGGCCTTGCAAACGAGGGCGATAGAGCGGCAAACATGGGAGTATGTCTGAGATGCAGTTTTCAACCATTCTCTGCTAATGCATCAGAAGGAGAGAGCAGAGACATGCTTTTCATAAACAGTATTTGAAAACCTGGTCTTGTGCTTCCTGGTATTGAAGGTTCTGCTGAAGGACTGTATGATATGAGTGAATGAAGTCTCAGCATTGAATCTGACCAGCATCCACCTTTTAGATACAAGTGACTTCCTCCATTGAAGTGACTGCATTAGTACAGATTGGTTCTTTCCCGCCTGTCCGACTGTTTGACTTGGATTGTGAGACAGAATTTTGTTTGTTAACCTTCTCTCTTTTCTCCATTTGTTTTTTTTGTTATTTCTTTTCTCTTTTTTACCACTGGCAGCTCTTGTGAATAGTGCTTTATCTGTGACCCCCCCCTTCTCTAGCGACTCTCTTGAGAAAATGGCTGTATGTGTTTTAACATGTTGTTCCTGTTGTTGATGTGAATCAAAGCTCCTGCAAAACAGCTGGCACAGTCAAGTGCACTGGCTTCTCTGACTGGTCTCAGTGAGTATCCCCTTTTCTATCACTGGGGGGAGGGAAGGAAAATATTTAGATTAATGGAGGGGCAATAATAGGAACATGGGAAATGCTTTTAGCACAAGCCGTAACACCCAGATAAACTCCTAATTTTAAAGATTGGTCTAAATAGAAGTGCAGTCTTAGTGACTGGTTTGGGTTTAGTGTTGTACTTTGATGACAGAAGCATGCTCTTAAATACAAAGTATTTATATTAGCCTTTCTTTAAGGGCTGTATGTATTAGTTAAGGGGTTTATCAGTGTGTAATTTAAAGTTCTACAGGATTAAGTGACTTCCATTGGGACTTTGGGTTGGGATTGAGGGCTTTCAACAGTGAAACCTGAATGTGAGAATATATCTTCGTCCTTACCAACACTCAACCACCCGGGGGCTCTGTTGTGGCAGGTGGGCTTGGTGACTATGGTTCAGACGAGAGCGAGGATGAGGATGAACGCAGCGTACGAGGTTCTGAATCCTCCGACACCGATGAGGAGGAGTTGCACCACCGCATCCGAGAGAAGCAGGACGCCTTCCGCCGCAAAGAGCGGGAGGTACAGCAGCTGCAAGAAAAACAAGCGCAGGAGGCTCAGCTTGCACGTGGTAAGATGTTTGTGGCTTTGCAAGGATAGACTAGGAACACAACGCATTGGCTGTAATGCATCAAAGTGATCCAACGGTGTGCTACCAAAATAAATATGATGGTAGAATTTATTCCCCAAACCTTTTGTATATTTGAACTACGTCCGTGCTTGATTGGCTTTTCCTATTTCCATTAAAGTTGGAGTAGTAATCCAAAAACAAAGGAATGGGTTGATAATTACATCAGGAGAAGTAAACGATTAATCTGCAAATGCTCACGGTGTGACCAGGAGTTAAAAGTTGATGCTGACTTGATCTCATTACATTCATAACAAGTGTAAAAGTTGTATAGTGTGTTCCTAGTTTTTGCAGTCCCTGATGTTTCTTCATTTATTTTTGACCTGAGTCATTGTTTGTTTCTACAGAAGAGATGGCGAAGGAGAGATTGAGCAGAGAAAAGGGGGAATATGATGAGGGCCAGCCAGAGAATCCACACAAACAGGAAGTAAAGGAGAGGGAGGCGGAGCCCTTGGTAGAGAGGCGTAGGTCCCGTAGTGAGAAAGAGGGTAGTGAGAGCAAGCACTCGGGCAGGGGGAAGGAGCGGTCAGGGCGAGGCGCCAGCAATTCACCGGCCAACGGTCACAGCAGCAGCTCCCCCTCCACCTCCAGCCACAGCAGCCGTCGTTCTTCCTCCTCCTCGTCTTCCTCTTCCTCAGCATCTTCCCGCAGTTCATCGCGATCCTCCTCCCCACGAAGGAAGAGGAGGCGTAGCCGCTCCTCCTCCCACAAGGCTCGCAGGCGTAGCCGCAGCCACAGCTCCCACAGGCATCACAGTGAGAAGGGCAGAGACAGAAGGAGGAGCAGCGCAGAGAGATCAGGCCGACACAAGAAAGATCGCAGTGATTCCAGGGAGCGCAGGGGCCGCAGGAGTAGATCCAGAGAGCGAGAAAGGGCTAGAGCCAGGGCCAGAGACAGCCGCAGTCGCAGCAAAGAGAGAGAAAAGGAGAAAGAAAGGGATAAGGAGAGGAAAAGAAGCCGGGATGGCCGAGACAGCAGTCGTAGTCATAGTAGCAAACACAAGCAGAAGGCCTCCAGCAAAGACGGAGAGAGAAAGAGGGAAAGGAGTCATAGCCACGAGAAAGACAAGAAAAAGAAGGATAAGGAAAAAGAGCTAGATAAAAAGAAAGAAAAGCCAAAGGCCAAAGAGAAGGAAAAAGAAAAAGGAAGCTCTGTAGTTACAGAGGAGAATGGCAAATTGAAGAAAAGGAAAGAGAGTGATTCGTGCACGGACTCTCAGAGTGACAAGCACTCCCGGCAGGATAGCAAAGCCAGCAAGAAGGGCTCCGCCAAAGCTAGCAAGAAGCGCTCAGACTCCGACTCAAGTAGGTCCCCTACCCCTGAAGTTAGCAAGGAAAAGAAATCAAAAAAATCGAAACGTAGTCGCTCAAGGTCGACGGAAAAATCTCACAAGTCTGGTAAGAAGGCAAGCCGCAAACACAAGTCTAAGTCGCGATCAAGGTAGTATTCGTTTTTTCCCCTTTTTTTCATACTGTATGTTTTCATTGTATGTCTCATTGTGATTTCTCTGGAGTCCTTTTTTAATCAATATATTTTCAATAACTTTAACAAGGAAAATTGTTGACTGAATGTTATGAAAATGTACTGTCAACTGCAGTCAAATCTGCTTAACTGTGTAAACATTGATGCAATAAAGGGTTTTAATGACGGTCTTATTCACCAAATGAAGATTTGCCATTTCTGAATTTCTAACAAGAGTCACTTGAAGTCTCAACATCCCAGAATCCAGTAGAGTTTGTTTTCTAGCACCGTGTTAAGATGTGATATCTGCTCTTTCTGTCCATTTTAATGGGGGGGGACATTTCTTGCCTTACACTGTGCACTGTTGGGTATATTTGCTTCTCTAGAGTACATTAGTTTATGGTGATTATGTACAGTTTTCTGTACTCTGGGAGTACAGTATGTGTGGTGGGAGGTGGGCATTTGTGCATGTTTATATTTTGTAGTCTGCATGGGTGGTACGTGTGATTGGTGCAGTATTAATGTTATGTCCACGTCTCTCTTTCAGGTCAACGTCCCCCTCCCGTCGTAGCAGACGCTGAGGAGCACAGTTAACCTCCTGACCTGTGCACTTTACCATTTTAAATTCCATGAGTTGAACAGGCTTGTCTCATTATAGAGGCAATTGTGTAGGTGAACCCCCCTCATACGTCTTTCATCTTTGTAAATATGTTGTTATTTTTAAAAAGTGTGACTGAAGAACAACTTCAAACGTTTTGAATGGTAGGAGTTTTCACTTGTATCATTATGCAAAGCTTAATAAGACTATGTGGACACTAAAAGCTCAAGTTGTATAATTTTAAATCGTAACAGGATTAACTTTCTTTCCTCCAAACATTATTGTAAAGATGTCCAATAAAACTGTTTGTTCCTTGTCTTGCCACACTGTCTGTTTCTTAATGTTTAATAATGAGACATTTGTAGGTCAACACAGAATCACATCGGGCTCCCTTTGGGTTCATAATGGTTTGTACTCGATTGGCTAAAAATGACATGGTTATTAACTAAAACATTAAAGGTCAGAATGGCTACAAAATGTCATCATATGCACTGCCGTACAGTGGAGGGCTTTTCTGCTAGAATTATATGCTGCAGTGCAGGTTTTCTGCCTTTTTGTTTTTTTTAAAGCAGTTTAAAATAAAAGTGCAATTTCTCATAAGATAAGATACATTTTTAGAAAGGTGCCATTATCACACAAACCAGATAAAGGTGATGTGAACTCACAAAGGGTGATTATGAACCTTGGATGGCATAGGTTACCATAAAGAATGAACACCTAAAGATTCTGAAACTCTCAGAAACAAGTAGCTAGTTAAGCAGCCATGGTGATATATCTACTTTCTCTTTTTTTGATCACAACATAATTTCTGTCAAATGGATGTTTTATTTGTATTATGTTTATCCTGTACACACATCTATTGCACGTCTGTCCGTCCTGGGAGAGGGATCCCTCCTCAGTTGCTCTCCCTGAGGTTTATAACATTGTTCCCCCTTTAATTATGGGGTTTCTTTTAGGAAGTTTTTCCTTGTGCGATGTGAGGGTCTAAGGACAGAGGGTGTTGTAACCTGTACAGTCTGTAAAGCACACTGAGACAAATGTATAATTTGTGATATTGGGCTATACAAATACATTTGATTTGAGATGACATTTATCCAAGTCATCCTCTATGACAGAACCCAAACCTTGAAATGGTCATTAGGAATTACAAAATGAAATTGCGATACACAACATTTCCTCCAGTGTTTAACTACTTGTTTCCCGTCGGTAACAGCTAAGCGTCTGGCCGGTAGGAACTAAAGTGTGTGTTGTTTCTGCCCGAGCAGAAAAGATATGTGTACCGTCGGTCAAACTGACAAGTGCAGTCAGTGAGCAAATTTACAGTAGCTAGTTGTCAACCTGTGTTATGAAAGCATGTATGCGAATAAGTTTAGTCGCTTCATGTTGGGGCTGTACAGCCGTACAACGACCGCAGTGTGCGGTGTGGTCCAGCTCCAGACTGCGGCAGGACGCAGCGGCTGTAGCTGGACCTCGGTGTGTAAACAGCGGACACTGTGGCTGCAGAGGAGCGTCTCTCTGAAGACCCGGCAACATACCGAGCCCGGTCACACCAGGTAGGCTCCAACAGTAACGTTACAAGTAGTCACCGGCGCTACTTGGTTGACAGTAACGTTAACATCCCTTCACACTGAATTTGCTCAAAGTAACTAGTATGTTGTTAGGGGCAACAAGACAGATTGGAGCTAACGTTAGGACCACAACCAACAGTTCCTTTCATTATCGATCAACCCGTCAATTACTTTTTCCATTAATCAATCCTTGTATAAACCGTCAGAAGCTTGTGAAGAATTCCCATCACAATCAATTTCGTCGCCTATAACCCAAGGTGACCTCAGATGGTTTGTGTAAACCAACCAACAGACCAATACTCAAACATATGCAGTGTATAACAGGGAGAAGATGCTTACATCTGAGAAAAGTTAAAAAAATGGCATTCCCCCCCCCCTTATTCTCCTAATTGACTAATCGACTAGTAATTGCATCACCAATTGGAAGATTTTATAGCATTATATTACATACAGTGACTTGTAACCCTTGTGCATCACATCACATTTTTTGGCTTTTTATTTTTTGGATCATTCTGGTTATGTTAATGCACATGGCATACATTTTGACAAGGTTGTGATTTTTTAAGTTATAACCCTTATAATAAGTCTTTAAGAAACTGTGTAGCCAAAATACTCAAACTCATTGTTCCCATTGAAACCACCATTTTTGATCACATGGTCATGACAGCATAAAATCATGCATTCCTGGTTTCAGAATTATAGTCTTTACCATCTTCCACCAGAGCCATTGTCACATGTTTGGGGTTAAATACTGTACATACTATTTTCTTGTTTTCCAGAAGGGTCATTGCTGTTGTATTACTGATGTTGACATCGACTGTGAATCCCCAAAAGCATGTAGTATGCAAAACAATTCTCATTTCATAAAAAAACAACAGTGGCATTATGTTAACAAACGGACATTTAAAGGGTTAATATTCTAAAAATTAATTGATATTTGGTAGTTGAAGTAAAAAAAATGGGACGTTTTTTTTGTTCTAAATCTGACACTGCACTTAGAATAAAAATGCTTAAAATTCAATGTTGCTAATCATTGACAGTACCACACTTTAAAAAACATATTTGGTAGTTACGATCAGTACTGAAGATGGTTAAAATATTTAACTCAGTAGAAGTGGGAAATAATATTATATAAAGATATTTAACACAGACATTTTTGTATTTTTTAAGGTGATGCACAAGGGTTAAATCCAATGTCCCAATGTTGTATGCATCATCGGCTGTTGTGTGTTCCTCCCTGTATTAAGTGTCTTGTTTCGGCATGTGCAGTGTTGATGTGGTCCTTTCTATTTTACCATGCGCAGTGCTCGGTCAGCCTCCCAAACAACGGTGGACCCGGATGAGGTGAGGAGGTTCCAGTCACTGGCCAGCAAGTGGTGGGATGAGCGGGGAGAATTTGCTGCTCTTCATGCCATGAATGACCTGAGGGTGCCTTTTGTACGGTGAGTGTTTGAACATAATATGCATGCCAATAGTCATATTTTCAAAATGCCAAGATGTCACACCTAAGTCACTGTCAACACAGGATTGAGAGGCGTCAAGCAAGTGTGTCATAACGTAACCTGGAGGAGATCCAGCCTTCAGTGATACATTGAAGTAACATACATTGAAAGTGACAGGATTCCTCCACATATCAGCACATTTGCAACAAATAGTGTTTCATCTGAGCCAACGCTACATACATGCATACGTTTTGTCCTGGCCGCGTCTGTTTTGATTGATAAGATCTGCTGTAGGGGCCCCCACAAGATAATCATTACTTTACCCATCCAGCCAAGAGCCCGTAGCTGCCCCCCCCCACCCTCTGCGGTCCTGTTGGTGGGGGTGATGATGATGTGTGTTTATGGTGACAGTATGACAGATCCAGTGCCAGTGTGTGTCTGAGTGAGGCTGATTTGCCTGATAGGAGTCTGCCCTCAGGGTGTGTCTAAATGAGACGCAGCAGCACCCCTGCTACTGTTGCTGCTCTCCCTCTTACACTCTGACGATCTTACTATGATACGCATTTTTGATCAAAGCTTTCCTTTTGTTCGTTGAATATGATGCGTTACTGTGAATAAAGATAATAAGATCTAGAGTCCCACGACAGTAATCCTACATTCATAAAAAGCAAATTCAACTTCACTGTTTTCATATTTTGGTTCCGTATCGAGCACAAAGATTGTGTTTTTATTCACCGCACCAAACCTTAAATGTTCGTCACATGCAAATGTAATCATCTAAAACACAGCAAGCTGCAGTAATACTGTAATGCTGGAAAGTATCTGAGATTAAACCTCAATTGACTCCGCAACAGTGACTTCATACAGTGCAACATTTAGTCAGTAACCATAACAATGCACTTCTTCCTCTTTTCTTCTTTCGTCATTGAAGAAATAATTGGCAATTATGTTGCAATGCAAAAAAGGCATTCAAACTAGGGCTGCATGTTATGAGGAAAATATGCGATAACGATATTACTTGCGATAAACAAAAAGGTCTTGAAGTGTACTCGGTTCTGCTGCTTTCAGTGTTTCAATACTTGCTTGTTGAATTAGAAAATTGAAAAGGAGATTATTTCCAGCATTCTTTTATTGAACAAATGAAACACAAAAGGCACCAATAAACAAATATTGATAGTTAAAATCTAAGGTTCAGTTTTTAAAACGGATCCTCTCTTAAAACTAAGTAAAATAATCCCTGAGCATTACCTCAGTCTTTTAGCGATTTGTTTATCGCACAAGTTGACATCTTGATGACAACGAACACAACGGTATATTGTGCATTGATTCAGCTGCATAAGCCTTTAGTGTTTTGCACTTTGTATTAAAGGACTACGTTTTGTGTTTGAAGGTCCGTTTGCCATAATGGTTTTGCACATTGAAACTCTGTTGTGACTACTTGCCAGCTGTACGTGCATCAATCTTAACATACTGTCATACATTTAGTACTATAAAAGCAAATATAATTGTATTATTAAACTACACTTAAACAGTAATTTGACAAGTCAAATATGTTTTTATCGTTAGTATAATAGTTCTTATGACAGTAATAGTTGATCATGTGGAGCTGCGGCTAAGTAGCTTTTGTCTTCCTCTGGCTTTGCTGTGCTGGATGTCTGCCAACACCTAATCCTCTTTCCTTCAATGTTTGCACGAATGCTCTTGCACCCCAGCAGAGCTTTAATGAGGACGATGCATACCCAGATCTTGGGCTGTTCTTCATGTTTAATGCCCGAGGCCGCAGTCAACAGACAGTGTGTGAGGGGAGCAGGGAAGGTAGGCAGGAAGGAACGCACAGAGAGGAAGGGGGAATTTATAGCCAGAGGATATTTGTGTCTGAAATTGAGATGGTTGTGACAGTGGATGTTGTAATCCCGAAATGTAGAGATTCTCATCCTTATGCGAACATAGATTACGTAGACTATGGATGTTTAAGGCGAGACTCTACAGGCAAAAACATCCTTTTTTTTTGCTTCCATAACATTGCTTCTTTCAGACAAGTATTAAGAAAACATGTCATAATGCCTCATTCAAGTCTCCCAGCAAGACTACGGAGTCCCCTCCTGGACTTGGGGTTTCATGCCTTATAATAAGGGGTTTCATGAGTCTATCTGTTATTATTATTTATTTATTTTACCCTATTCATCTGTAGTGTCTTACAAAATGTATACACGTTTCTTTCCTTACACTCCAGAATCCTCCACTTGAGTAGCACTGACGCACACCAATCCTTCCAGTTCCATTCCTCTCTATATTCTGAGGGTTTTTACAGCGGGGTTTATTCATAAATCATTCATAGTCTGATTTATACAACATTTTGTTCCTAAAAACACGGGGGAAAGTGATACAAAGAGATATCCAAAATTCCCTGTGTAAAAACCTTTGACTCTAAACATAACATTTCAGAAAACTTTTAATACAAAACAAAATTGTCCCAGTGTAAGTAATCAACTGGGGAAGTTTCATTTGATATCTGTTCGTTAACACGTTTCCCCCTGATGACCTGCAGTGTCTCCCCAAAGAATACACACATCCTCCCTCAGTCCTTTACATTTCACATTGACCTTGACATGACAGGTGTATGTTGGAGAGTAACAGGGCGATATGTGCGGATCTTTTTGAAATGTAACCCACTTCTCCTTTACCTTGTTCAGGGATAATCTGCTGAATGTGCAGAGAGTGCGGTATCCTGGAAAACCACTGGGAGGACTCAGAATACTGGATGTGGGCTGTGGAGGAGGCCTGCTCACTGAGGTAAATGAGTGCATGTGTCACTCTTTGAGAAGCATGCAGACACAGTGCAAATAAGGACACGCAGACAGAAATATCTTTTGCCCCTATACATCCTCTGCGTATTCCCAATAGTTTAAATTGCTGTCTTTCACGTCACATCGAGTCTTTTCTTTCCAGACAGCAGTCTGTTGCAGTATAAGATTCTGCTTTCGGTGCATTATACTGCCAGTCTTTTCACATGCATACCAGTGCTCGAAAAACATTTAAACGTCAACCTAATTCTCCTTCTCTTTTGATTTGACTGGTCTCAGTGTGGTGGAGCGGACAGTCGGTCATTTACAGTTGTTTATCTGTTTGTTAGTGTTGATAGCTGGGGCAGCCAGGACAGGCCTTCTGCCTCTGCCTTCATTTGAGCTGAGGACATACCAGCTGCATTGTGTGATTTGAGAAGACAAAATCAGGTTCTGTACTTCTATGGCTCTGTCATACAGAGACAGATGCACACAGAATAAATCCTAAAAGTGTCTGTTAAGATCGCAGCTGCGTCTCTGGGTGTCTTGTCACTAGAAGCCTTCCCATCAGAAGGGATCAGCTGTAGCAGGATGGAGATCGGCCCCTGGGCGAGTGCAGCTCACCACACCGGCCTGTGTGTTCACTTTTGTCCAGAAGAGGGCACTGTAGTTCACATCCAACCACTGCTGATGCTTATTACCTGCTTTAAAAAGCTGTGGCATCTTTTAACAGCACGCATTTCTCTTCACACAGTTCACTCTCTCTGAGCTCTTCACTCAGTGTAACAGCAGTCAAGGGGGACTGAACTGTGGATCACTTTTCATTGCTTTGACAGAAAAGTAGGACTCTACCAAATGCCTTTTTCCCCCTTTAGAAGCTTCTATTAAGGTTTTCGAATGAAGCTTCAAATGTCCGTCATCATATTTTATTACATCATCAATCTAAAAGAGAAACTCACACAACCAAATCTTCAATTTCAATAAAGTGATTTATCAGATTAAAGATGTGCCTCTTGGATGCAACACAACAGGGTAAACTAAGACTGCTGTATATCTATATCTCCATGTGTCCTGTACATGTATGTGTAGTGGATATATACAGTACCTGTTTGTATTGTGTGGCAGTACTGGAATGAATTTAGGTGAGGAAAATAAAACCGACTGAAGCATGTTGCAGTATTCCATTATGTATTATGTATGTGAGGTAGCACAATCTCTGCAGTAAAGAAATTATTTTTCTTGTAATGCAATCTTGGTTTAGGCCACAACAACAGTAACAAATGATGATAAATAAAAGCAAAGACTACAGTAATCTATTTAGAAATGTTACCAGGTGTTAGTGTGTTTTTTTTGTCTTTGTGTGATGAGTGACAAATGTTGTCAGTGCTCTGGTGCACAGGTTAAATGTTTTAATTTGACATGAAGGCTGCAACTAACGAGTATTTTCATTATTGATTAATCTGCACATTATTTTCTAGATTAAATCTTTGGTCTATAAAAAGTCAGAAAATAATGCAAAATGTCCAAGGTCTTTAAATGTCTTGTTTTGTCAGTCTAAAACCCAAAGATATTCACTTTAATATGATATAAAACAGGAAATGTCCATATAGGTATGAACAATGACCAATAATTATTTATCAAAATAGTTGGCAATTAAATTTTTCTTTGTTTTTTACCAATTGTGATCACCTAGTGTGATTCTAGGTTACATACAGTTAATGTGATAACTGTAAATGAATGATGGCATTGCTTACATCAACCGAAGAGGATGATGCAAGTTTGAGTTTTACAGTAAATGTTGAATTGGGAAAATGAGGCGGAGCAATGTCCTCTTTATTTATATATTATTACGTCAACAAGTGTCTACAGTAGCCTCTGAATGTGTGTGTACAGTAGCCTCTGAATGTGTGTGTGTACAGTAGCCTCTGAATGTGTGTGTGTACAGTAGCCTCTGAATGTGTGTGTGTACAGTAGCCTCTGAATGTGTGTGTGTACAGTAGCCTCTGAATGTGGCTGACGTGTTGTAAAGCGCTTTGAGTGATCGCAAAGATTGGAAAAGCACTATATATATATATATATATATATATATATATATATATATATATATATATATATATATATATATATATATATATATAAATAAATATAAATATGCCGTCCATTTAGCATTTGGAGCAACTCAGGGTTAAGTACCTTGCTCAGGGGTACAATGCTCAGGGGTACAATGGTGGCAGCCTGGTATTGGAAGGCGTACCACTAGACCATTAGGCCATCACCACCTCAGTGGTTAACAGTTTTAACACTGTGATGCAGTCAAAGACACTTTTCCACCATGTGGAGTTAAGTGTTGCTTTAGTCTTGTGAGGCATTTCATAAACACTGACTCACAGTAGATCCTGTTTTAACTTTTCTCTCTCCCCTCGTCCGTCACAAGCCTCTGGGTCGTCTGGGAGCTGATGTGCTGGGTATAGATCCGGTAGGCGACAGCATCAGTACAGCCCAGCTGCATTCGGCCAGTGACCCGGACCTCCGTGAGCGGATCTGCTACCGGGCCTGCACTCTGGAGGAGCTCTCCGCAGAAGAAGAGGAGCAGGGGGCGAGCCACTTCGACGCTGTCGTAGCCTCCGAGGTGGTGGAACATCTGGCCGACCTGGAAACATTCGCCTTCTGCTGCAGCCACGTGCTGAAGGTGTGCCCGGGATAGTGTGTATGTGTGTGTGTGTGTGTGTGTGTGTGTGTGTGTGTGTGTGTGTTTTCCTCCAGCTGTTAGCTCATGTCAGATATTTCTGCACCACTACAGTATGTGTTCATGTTCATCTGAGCCTATGCTGAGGTGCAGATGGTGACTTTGTTCTGTTTGTTGTGTTTGCATCTGTTGTGTTTCACTGGGAATAGGTCGGCATGTGTTTTTATGTGTATGGGCTGCATTGAACCTTGACGAGCTTCTGTGAAAGCTGTACATCAACACTGAGACCAGATGATCGTAATCTCCCAGATCAGTGGGCCGGCGAATGGAGAGGAAAGAATAGCTCTTCACTTAATGCCTCTGCGTTTAGTTTAGACACGAATGGACAAGGGTTGCAAAGGGTCTGTAACTTAATTTCCAAGGGAATTCAAAATAAATTGTTCCTTTTAATAGTGAATTGTAAAAACATTCATTTTATAATGGAGCTCCCTTTAAACCACATTGTCAACTACTAAGGGCCTTTCCCCATCAGCTAATCTGCTAGCTAGCTAACTCACCACATCGCACATTTTGGATTTGGCAAATTAAGGTGTATATCTGCATATGACATGGTAAATACAGCAAACAACCCCTATGTTTCCCTTTTTATTTACATGAATTCCCGTCAATAATCATGGGAATGATTGATTATTCTTGGAATGTTGCAATCCGACACTGAACTTTCTTTCTCTTCTGCTCTTTGATTTAAGAAAATAAATACTTTGAATGTATGTTTCTTCAGGGATGCTTTAGCATGAAGTCTTGTATTGTTTGGGTGCATTTGACTGCACTGTTGTGCTTTTATTTTCTGTCTACTCTCCTCCCCCTCCTGTGGAAATACTTAACCTTGACCTCAGTTGAACCTTGACGTCCAGCACTAATCCATTCTATAAATATCGTTAATGACTCCTGTTCCTTTTCTCTGTGCAGCCAGGCGGCTCACTCTTCATCACTACTTTGAATAAAACCAACCTGTCCTACATGCTGGGTATCGTTGTAGCCGAGCAGCTGCTGCGCATCGTTCCCAGCGGGACGCACGACTGGGAGAAGTTTATCAGCCCTGTAGAGCTGGAGCGCCTCCTGGAGTCCAGTGAGTCCCTCTGACTTCCATATTTCCATTTATATGTATATAAGAGCACACACAGAACGAAGTGGTTTCCCCTTCAAACCATAAACCACACATCAGGAAGTGTTAATAATCAGCTGCTCAGTAAGAATAAATGTAAACACCCAAATGAGAAGGAGTCTAACTGTGAAAGATGCTTCATTGTTTACAAGGTTTGGTTTGAACAGTACACCGTTCAGCAGATAAACATTTATTTAGCTGTAAATTGAGAATACATTTATAACTGAGCTCACCTGATGGGAATTTCATGATTTATAGGGGCTGACATCATGTTAAATGCAACATGTCACTATAAACAGGATAAATGAAGTCATTATTTTCCCTTACAGAGAGATAGACTTGTGTATGTTGAAATGGCTCTCCTATTATACACGTTCATTTATTCTCAGAGGCTGATGTTCAGTAACCAGCCACTAACATCAGCTGCACTATCATGTGGTGCCGACTTCTATTATAGGTATAAAAAGAAAAGCAAAGTATGTCTTTTGTGTTGCTGTCATGTTGTCTCCCTTTCATCCTCTCTCAGATGGTTTCTCAGTGCAGTCTGTCCAAGGAATGCTGTACAACCCTGTATCAGGAGCCTGGAGCTGGACCAACAGCACTGCCATCAACTACGCCCTTCACGCTGTCAAAGCAGGAGATGATCCCCACACCGACCAGCCCGAGGACAACACTGCGGCCACGCACAGCTGAGCCGCACAGCTGCAGAACACGTCAGGAAATAGATTCACGTGTGGGGTCCTAACTTCTCCAGCCAGCTGTGAAGCAGCGTATGAGACGGAGGTTTATAAAGGAAACGGGACAAACAGCCTTGAGATACAATGAAAGATGTACTGTAGTTGCACTCTGAATAAGATTGCATTCTCTGTCAGTCTTTGCTTTGCCATGAAGTGATACAAGCAGTTTAGGAAATGTTGAGTGGCTGATGAGTACAAAGCAACTGTGAATCCTCTAACTGTGTCTCTCAATAATGTTCGTCATCTTCAGTGTATACTGAGCTGAATCACTTTAATATTTGAGCTTGAATGTTGTGTGATTTGTTAATCAGTTGCGTTTCTGAGGAGTGAAACATCTGATTTATTGCGTTCTGGCTGCTAACAATAAATAGGATTTCCTGTTGGTTTTGGCTGCACATGGGAAATTATTTTCGCTAAAGCTATGAAAAGAAATGTGTCCACACACGAGGATGAGACAGTCACGTCCTCTGGGATTATAATGGCTCTCATGTGGAAGTATTACATAATGCAAATCAAGCCTGTGGCAGAGAATAAGTCATGCTTGCATGATGTTCTTAAAGTGCTTGCAAAGATGATATTTTTTAACAAAACGGACTGTGGGGACTTTGTGGATGATCAGGGCTTTGAGGGAACGTTACTTCTGTTACTTCACTTTCTAGAAGTTATTAAATGTGTCTTAAAGATCATGGCGACCACTGTATTGATTTGTTTATAATTAAGGGAAATTGTAAAACCTTGAGAACTCTCACTTACAGTTAGTGCCCAGAGGTGGAAAGTGACTCATTTCATTTACTCAAGGGCTGTAATTAAGTACACTTTTGAAGTACTTATACTTTACTTAAGTATTTTATCCTCATGCCACTTACTACTTCTACACCAACACATTGTACATTTTATCTGACAGCTTTAGTTACTTTACAAATTAACATATGAAGAGTTTGACTATAAGAGCAATTAAAAAATTATATTAATTTAATTCATTTTTCAAACAAAAACATTTCCAACATCTCAAATGTGGTGATTCGCTGGGTTTCTTTTTAATTGTTTAAATAATTTTGAATGTATTTTTTTTAAACAAATTTGAGATTTGGGGACTGTTGGACTAAACTAACATTGTGAAGGTGACACTTTGGGCTGATGTGACGGCATTTCTCACTGTTTTCAAAGTTTTTACAAACCATACAATTAATCATTTAATGGAGAAAATAATAAACAGATTAATCCATAATGAAAAAAATCATTACGTAATAGTTCAAAATAATCTCCACCTCAACCAAGTGCAACAGTAAAATGCTGCTTTACATTAATTCAAGAGTAATAATAATATAACAGTCACAGGAGACATTTTCTTCGTTATATATATATATATTTTACATATATATATACTTTATATATATATACTTTGACTCAAGTAACATGTTCAATGCAGGACTTTTATTTGCAACAGAGTATTTTTGCAGTGTGGTATTATATAAGTGAAGGAACTGAGTACTTCCTCCACCACTGGTAGTGCCTGCACTGGACAGTTATTCTCACACTAGTTCAGCTGCCTACAATAACAGACAGCCCTGCTCTAATGCGCGCTCCCTAAAGAGACGGGAGTGCGCACCTAACCTGCAGTAGCCATGGCTGCTGTGAGGACTTTAAATACATCACCGTGCCAAAGATTAAACACACACCGGCAGTTCATCCTGTTCTGTGTGAATACTTATCGACCTGGACAACAGTCACCTGTTGACGGGGAGGAGACGGGACTTCCTTTGGCACCAGGGTTTTTGCCCCGAGGCTGCTTCTACAGCATCTTTAGGAAATTGTCTTTCTCCAAGTTTTCCACATCCACCTCTCGGAATGATCCACGAACAGATTCAAAGAACAGCCGGTGGATTTCTCCGTGAAGATGAATATCTTCTTACACTTCAGAAGTTGTTCCAGAGTGAGTCCACTTTCCATTTGATATAATTATATTAAAATACTTTTAAGTTTGCTTTTCTGCACAGTTTTTAATTAAGCATATGCAGTATATTACTCTAAGATTATAGTACTTAATGAGTACATCATTTGTGTTAACCTATTTTAATATGTAGGCGTTTTTTTGAGGTTTTAATCCTTCAAAGGTAAACAAAGAAACAAAAAAAACCAGGAGATATCCTGTAAGCGAAGAAGGCCATGGTCACTTGAGTAAACTGTCAAATACACAGTTTAATTTCTTTTATAAATATCATTCAGGGACTTCGTCATTTAGTATTCTTGGCCAATGGCATTTCCTCATGGTGAGCCACTGGTTTCACTGGGATGCAGGGGGCTCGTCAGGGCGGGGTGTCTCCTCCACCGGAGCAGACAATAGGCCGGCTGCGTCAAGCTGCCAGAGTTTAGGACGTTAACACCGGATGTTGCCCGAGTTCACTGAGAAAATAAAAGTATTAGGATACAGAAAGTAACTCAACGTAACAAGTTGATATAAAATGTTTAGGCTAATGTATATGATTAAAAACATGTTTTAGAAAAGGCTAAATAATAGTATAAAGCACTGAACCAGGTTATTTGAACCTGTTGTAATAAAGAACCAGTTTGAACATTAACATTTAAAGCTGAATTTAGAGCTTCTCAAATGTGCGGATCTGCTGGTTTTCTTATTCTTATACGATGGTAAACTGAATGTATTTGGATTTTGGACTGCTGGTCAGACAAAACAAGTATTTTGAATGTGTCACTTTTGGTTTGGGGAAATTGTGGCATCTGACACTTTATAGACTAAATGATGAATCTGGAAAAAATTAGCAAATTATATTTTATTTTAGCAAAATATATATTGATAATAAAATAAATTAGTTGCAGTCCTGATGACATTAGAAAAGACCATTGTAAGAGTGAAAGATGACCTATTTAAAGAAGGGGCAGGCTATATGCTAGATAATTTGGAGTCCTGACAGTTCCAGTGGAGGACCATGTGCTACAGCAGTTTCAATAGTTGAGCAGTGGAAGATATATATATATACTATATATAGATCTACACATATAAATATAGATCTATATATATATAGATCTACATATATATATATATATATATATATATATATATATATATATATATATATATATATATATATATATATATATATCCATATATATTGATCTATATATGTAAAATGTGATAGAAACAGTGTGAAATGGAGCTATTATTATTAATGTTTTGTTTAAGCTATTGTTTTATATGCTTTTATTGTGAAGCATAATGTTCAAAGATAACATAATATGATATTGCCATGCTTATTTTCCATATAATCAAACATAATGTCAAGTAATAGGATGCAACAATTAAAAAAATAAAACAATTATTATATTTAATGAATTAAACTATAGTAATACTATACTTATTATTATTATTAATAATAATAATAATAATAATAAAAAGACTAATATTATTACTTGTATAACTCAACATTCACAGAACATTGTACCACTTATCAAAATAACATTACAAAACAGCCCCAACAGTGACATTTAGTTTTGAAACGTGTGACCGGAAGTCAAGATGTTGTACTGCTGATTAGCTTAACAATGTTCTCCCAAACCTGCAAAGGAAAGCGGACTGGGTGCAGAGCATCATTCTGGGGGAGGGCGAGTCAACATGTTTACTCCTTCTGATTTTCTGGAGAAATATTAGCCACACCGTCACCATGCCGTAGACACCCCGCCCGGCGGTTGGATGAAGCCTATCGGGGACTACAGCGGGGAGGAAGCGGGGTGGCTGTAACCGAGGGAGGGGAGGATGTACTGGGCTGCTGGCTTCGCCTCTTCTCAGCCGTGTGTGGTTGAACTCGGGCGTAATCACAGCCTGCCTCTCGGGCTGTGCGGCTCCGAGCAGCAGCAGTCTTTGTATGGCTATATCATTGCCGTCCCCTTACAGGACTACGGGGGCATTATGTCGGCTCTGGGCTCGGATTCCTGGTGGAAGAAGACCCTGTACATCACCGGGGGGGCCCTGCTGGCTGCTGCAGCCTACCTACTGCATGAACTGCTCGCCATCAGGTAAGCCCGCACAGCATCACCATCACTTCTTTTTATTCAGCCCTCACAGCTGCTGACACTGACTGATATTGAACCATGGATGGATAATATGGGAGTCCTTCCATAGGATGTTATGTCTGTGCAGATCTCGCGGTGGTTGCTGAGGTTTCAGCCCCTGTGTTCCTCCTC
This sequence comes from Cottoperca gobio, assembly GCF_900634415.1. Taxonomy (NCBI): domain Eukaryota; kingdom Metazoa; phylum Chordata; class Actinopteri; order Perciformes; family Bovichtidae; genus Cottoperca; species Cottoperca gobio. The sequence goes on from NC_041370.1 coordinate 20,995,885, forward strand.
CCAAGGACACGACACTAGATAGAGAGAGAGAAAAACAATATAATAAATAAAAAAATGAGTCACGCGTCCGCTCATGTGCCATTTCCTGTGCCGGCACCTGAGCGTGAACTATGCAGCGAAATACACAGTTAACAAGAAATATTCTAAAAAGACGCCTGCTTTTCAGCTTAGTAATTGAGGAGGATGAATGAGATGTGAGCGATGGAGAAAGTGATTATCTCAGGACTATTATTTGTGCAGGAAATGCGTGCCTGTCAATGGGGGGGATTATATTTGGGAGTAAGTACATCCTGTCACAGTGGCCTGGTAGTGTCTGCTTTCACTCCTTCCCCACCCCCCTTCGTGATAATCTGTGTAACCTTGTATTTCGTGCACAAACGCTGCTGCCATATCACGTGCAGGCTGATGAGGCTGGACCTGCAGCCTGCCGGCATCATCTGTTAATGCCATGTGATGTGTTGTTGGCACTGGCAGCAGCTCTGCCACAGTCAGCTGTATGTCCCCTCCATGAGAGACCCTTAATGTTCTTTAAGTGGCTCTTCAAGGAGATCTCAGCTCCACGTTTAAATGGGCAGAAAGACAAAAGGAGGACATGAGGCATAATATCAGAGTGGATTTGAAATGGTTTCAGCTCCATGTGACTGTGGACAGCGACTTTCAAGACTTGGATCAGTTTCAGCACCACAATACAGTGGACAGAGACACCACAGGCACAGTTAGTACAGTTAGCTACACTTCATAGATTATGCATAATGTGTATACACTCAGTTTCCGGGTTAGTAGCTACACCTAGCTGAAGCTAACGCAGTCTAATACCGTCCTGCAGGAGCTCCTCCTTTCAACAAGGTTATAATGTTGAGTTTTTGTTGAAACAGTTTGAGAGACATTTTGATTCTACTATTTATTTTTTTTGCTGCAGTTTGTGTTGCAGTTGAACTGTATTACATTATACATAGCTGTTTCTGTTATTCAGTCTACCCTCATTTATACACATTGGGTGGACAAAGAAACCTGTGCCAGTATAACGTGATACATTTCTACAGCACCACAAGCAACATCTAGCAAAACGATCTGTGAAAGTGTTGGTTGCTTTGCCACAAACTGGGCTTTTGGACATTTGATGAATGTGATTAATATGGAAATGAGCATAAATCACTGTTATTACACCAAATAAGGGAACATTAGTTTATTAGTAATATTATAGTGTCATAAATAATTGGAGGAAAAAGGCAAAATTGCTTCCAAATTCAAGGTATTTGCCTCGAATAACACAACCGTTTGATTGTGTATTTAAATGCCTCCAAATTCCAGACATCAGGGCAATGATTTCTCAGCTGCACAGTCAGGTTAAAGATGCAGTCAGGATGTGTTGTGATGGATTTACTCTCATTTTCATCTTTAAACTGAGGCCGCTCAACAGGGAGGTAGGTTACCCTGTGAAACTAAAACTTACCCTTCAGGAAGGTTTTATCGCCGGGCTCTTGTATTAGACTGCATCATTTTAATTGTATTAGAGTATGTGACGGCAGGTCATGTTTAAGTCTTATGTAAATGGTAATAAATACATTAATAAAGTTTTTATGTTGTGATCAGGATAACGGTGTAGTCTATCGAATTTTAGATTTTTGTTTGTTTTTTATGCCTTATTCTATGTCCTTGTAGATGGTTATGTGCAGACAGCAGGCATGAGGGACGGATAGCGTCCAGCAGTGTGTGAGCTTCAAGCTGGAGGAGTGTGATGACTCATTCAGTCAATCATTTCAATATTTAAAGAAGCTCTTAAAGCCAGCTCAGAGCTAACAGTGATACAGAAGAGCGGTATCAACAGTACTTTCCACATTTACTCAGCTTGGATTCTAAGAACGCTTTTCTCATTTCAAAGACAACCTACTCCCAAAACAGCTTTGGTTTATGGCTGCAGCTAACAATTATTTTCTTGATAAATAGATTAGTTGTTTGGTCTATAAAATGTCAGAAATTGAAATGATCAGTGATTCATTAGTGTTTCCCAAAGCCCAAGATGACGTCCACAAATGTCTTGTTTTGTCCACAACTCAAAGACATTTAGTTTACTACATAGAGGAGTAAAGAAACCAGAAGATATGCACATGTACGAAGCTGGAATCGGAGAATTTTGACTTTTTCTTCTCAAAAATGAACAAGAAAACATAAGAAATCATTTACATGACAAGATGAGGGGTAAATGTGCAATGTTGGCTGAAATCCTAACACGACCTGCAATTGGCTGAGCATTGCAGATTAACACAATGGATTTAGTTCTTCATGGAGTTCAACCAGGACAACACAATGTAGGTCTGCTGCACTGAGCTATTGTTTGAGAGTTAATGAAGTAAGGCCACTGCAGTGACTCAGAAAATACAAAAAGGGTGTTGGTGGCTGGCTGCTCAGGGACTCTGGGACTAATCGCTTTGTCATCATGCTATTATAAACTACACGTGTGACCCTTTCCTGCCAGGAAGGTTTGTTAGAGCCTCAAACTGACAGAAATCCTGTGCAGAGTTCTGTTTGGTGTTTATCTCACAGCCCTGGCTGACCTAGAAAACAGGTAGTAACACAGCTCGCTCTCAGCCAGACTGACACGTTAACATTTGAATCAATTACCATTGCTGTCTTTTAGGTTTGGATCAATGCTCTCTTTACTATTGTTCCTGCTGGTGTATACACATAGTCAGCTAGGTTAAAGATATCAAAGCTTAAAGAATCAGCTGTTTGCTGCAGTTTATTTCTAAAAATAAAGCATGAAACTGAACATCCACAGAGGATGGGAGAATCAATCAAAGAAAACAAAGCTGTGAGATAAGTGCTTTTGCATTCTGCTTGTTGTCAATCAAATAGTTCCTGTGTCCTGTGGAAACAACATGGAGGCTCCAAAGAAGATGTGTTGTCATTTTTGCCAGACTGTCCGAGTTGTTGTTCCGACTTGAGGGGTGAATTTTTCCGAATATTCCGAACACAAGCTGAAGTAGATTGTTTATATACTAAAGATGTTTTCTTTATCCGTGTAGGAAGGAGCAGGAGTTGGACTCTAAAGACGCCATCATCCTCCATCAGTTCTCCAGGCCAAAGAACGGCGTGCCCAGCCTCTCACCTTTCTGCCTCAAAATAGAGACATACCTGCGCATGGTGGACCTGCCCTACCAGGTGACACTCAGCAGACTGCCTCAGAGTTTATAACTCTAGTAACTGGCTTTCTTTTGTTAGAAACATGCATTAAAACATTGAGTTGAACATTTCTACCTGCGACCTTGCACAACTGGCCGCAGGTTTGCAGTTAAAGAGTGATTCTTTCGTTGTCAGATGGTTTTATTTGAAGACTTTTAGAGGCCCTTTTTTTCATCTGAGAAACAGGTGGAAAAAAAGGTTTTTCTAAATGAGTTGTTGCTGTTTAGGTGATTTTTATTTCAGGAGCGTTTGTTATTGTAATACTAATTCCTGCCTTGTTTCCATCTGTTCTTAACTCATAAACACAGCAGAAGAAGACAAATGGATCACCAGATTATTTAAAATCTCACTTCCCTCTCGGGGCTTCCGTAAATAACATATTTTAGTCCCAAAACATGTATGTAGAAATCTCATATGAAGCTGTTTCCCTCTGCAGAACTACTTTGATGGGAAGCTGTCGCCGCAGGGTAAGATGCCGTGGATCGAGTACAACCACCAGCAGGCTTCAGGGTCAGAGTTCATCGTGGACTTCCTGGAGGAGATGCTGGGTGTCAACCTCAACATTAACCTCACCCCGCAGGAGAGAGCCGTGTCCCGAGCTGTCACCAAAATGGTGGAGGAACACCTGTACTGGTAGGGGACTCAAATGTGGACTATGTCCTGTTGCATAAATTACTACTGTGTGTTTATTAACATGTTAGAAACTATGATTCCTCTTGCTGCAACTGTGTATGCCAGTGAATTCAACTTTTAGCTGATTTTAAAGGCCAGATTAGTGATTTTTCTTTAATCTGATGTAATTGTTGTGTTTGAGGGCTAAAGTTGTGCATTTGCTGATTAGAATATTTACATTTATATTTACATATAAATGATAAAATACATATTTTAACGCCTAAGCTCTGTTATACAGTATTAGGAAGCACCTACACATGCTGCTGCTAGGAAATGTTTACCACTCCTCCCACGATCACAGTGGCTCTGTGTTTTCCATTACACACACACACACACACACACACACACACACACACACACACACACACACATACACACACACACACACACACACACACACACGCACGCACGCACGCATGCACACACACACACACACACACACACACACACACACACACACACACACACACACACACACACACACTGATCTAAATGGTGTGATCCAGTGTGATGTGCCCTATTCTCCTCTATTTAATAATGTGGGCACACCGTAAAGGAAGAGAGTAAATGAGGTTGTGTAATCCCGCTTCTTAATGTGTTTAAAAATGTTATAATTGTGTAACATATCCTATGAATGTGAGATTGCACATTTTGTGTGTGTGAAAAGGGAATTCAGTAACATTTCTCCAAAGCTATAGAGGTCATGCATACATCCTGTGTCTCCTCCTTGCTCCCTGTTCTCTGCTCCTCCCCCACCCTGTGTGCCTGCCATGTTCAGACCTATTGATTGAATTATTTATGTCCGGGAAGGGCAATGTGGAGGCTTGGTTGCTTTCTGAAGGGCTATAGAGCTACTGGCCAGGAGCACTAACCGATGCTTAGGTCATTCTGTACACACACTGCTTCCCACCAGCCCTTCTGGTCGATACTGCTATAAAAATAAGATAACAGGAAACTGAAGAGCTCGCAGCTGAAGCCACTGCACTTCATCCACCATTACCTTCCAAGCAGCCATTTGAATTATTAGTTTGTTAGAGATAATAGTCAAAGCCAACTTTGACTATTATTTTTTAAAGACCACTAGCCTTTCAAAAAATGTATTTCATTGTTTTTATTCTCTTAAAGGGATTGTTTAAATTGTATCGATACTTATCCATAGTCAGTGTATTACAGACATAGATAGAAGCAGACAGGAGTACCAGCACGGAAGCTAAGCAATGTACTGCTGTGGACGGGGGCAACGACAAAACATATTTTAGCCACCATAACACAATCAATATCAGTTTTACCTTGCAGTCCGACAGCTCTTTCCCCGACGGGGAAGTGAAGCCGTTATCTACGCTCTCTCCAAAGCCACCAGACTCCATTGACATAAACAGTCATTTTACATGGCAGAACTCAGAGTTGCTGGTCTCCCGCTGCCTCGATCGGTTAGTTTGTTGGTGTTATTGTGTGACTTTGGTGATTCTGAACTAACCCTTTTTAACATACCAAAGTCACACAATAACACAAACAAACTTCAAATGCTGTGTTCTGCCAGGTAAACTTATGTTTTCAGTTCCAGGTACAACGGGTTCTGCTGTTAACCAACAACTTAACCTATAAAGTGGTATTATGTCAGAGATTTGTACAGCTTGTTCCACTCCCTCAGTATCCAAAATAATCAATAAATGCAATTTCAAATCTAAATACGACAAATTGTTTCCTCTAACACTTTTATGAAATTAAATGAAAACACAATTAGTTGGTCTAATTAGTTTTTCTTTGGAATCTTAAATAGTATTTTAACACAAAAAAGCCAGACTGCTGATGATTTTGTGAGTATTACAAAATGTATTATCTCATATTCAAAATGGTTCCTTTATGACTTTTACCAAAACAGTTGTTACTCAATATCACCATCTCATGAGTCACAACCATAAGTGGGGAAAACCTACTGAATTGAAAAGTGCAGAAAGGACAAAAAACTGACTTCATGCTTTTGATTTGATATTTTAATCTGCTTAACAGGTTTTTTTTCCTAATCTTGAAACAAAGGACTTTATATCCTCTTGGGACAACAGACCAGACAATGTATCAGGAAGTAGTTTATGGTCCCCGCCCAGGCAGTCACCACTCCCAGATGTAATGTAGGTCAGATGCTTTAATTCAATATGCATTGAGCGACCAGTCATCTAGAGTGCTCCAGAAGACTGCAGGCCGGAGACAGAAGCTGCTTTACGGTCGTCTCACGGCTCAGGGTCAGCCACTACTGGCAGAATAGTGACATGAGGCTTCCAGGCGTTCAGACGAGCTGTGGGAGAAGCCCAGTCCTGTATTTCCAACGAGACGGTGTGAGAAAGGGGCACTGTGTAAGAATAAAGCAGCTTAATCTTATTAGTGTCTACACACACAAGCAGATCGGCTGGAAAACAAACAGCAGAGTCGACAATAAGTGTACCAAATATAAGAGACAGTTACCTTTATCTTTATGTGTTAATGACATAAAACAACGGTCTTCTATTGGTTTTCTTTATTACATCTGTAATGGTCACAAATGAGGAGATAAACAGAAGCGGGGTTAGAGAGGGATTTTGAGTTTAGCTTGTTTGCACACACTGGATCTGTCTGTGAGACAAATCTCTACCTGACGTCAGGATGGATCATGCAGCTGCACATGTTTCCTGTTTCTAGACTTTAACACAAGCAAGACAGAATCTGAATGACTCATCAAAGAGACGATGCAGCAATAAGTTTTAAGATGTTTTTGTCCAAGAGTTTTTCACTCCAAATCTGTAATGGAATTTCTGGGATGAATACACTGTCACTGTTTCTCTTAAGCATAAGCATTTCCTCATGTACATCACATGCAGCCTGAATATATGATGGTGTCTCCTTGAGAGCAGTATTGCTTATGAATAGGAAGTGGTGGTGCACATGTTTTGTTCAGGATGAGGTTAATTGTCAATAGACTTTGTAGTTGGCTGGACACAGAGGCTGAACCTCTGATGGAATTAGTCTTTTTGTTGACACTACAACACCCTGCATGTTCGATTCATGACCAGCTCAGTCGCTTCCTTTTTTACAGAAATGGAATTGTTTACAAGGAATTGTGTCCTAAATAATTGCATTTGGTATCCTGAAATTATAACTTCTCATCATGTTAAAATGAAGACTTTGCACTCTTCACATCTGGAACAAGGTGAAGGAGAAGGGCACTCGGAGAGCGCTGACCTCCTGCTTCTTCATTAGCCCATGCTACACCCTTCCACCAAGTAAATCAAGTAGAGTTTCTGTAATCCTGCTGATAAACAGACGGACCGAACTGAAAAACATAACCTTCTTGGTGGAGTTATCTATTGGCCATTAGTCCCAACCAGTGGGATTCCAGCCCTTGATATGAATTGGGAACAGTGTTTTCTGCAGTGACGATGTCGCCTCAAGCTGGTTCACATCTGGTGAGGCTATTAGAAGGTGTAGCATCTTTGGTGGCAATCCCTTCCTTCAGCGGCAGGCTCCTGGCGCTGGTGAGATTGCGTGTATGCTGAATGTGTTAACTTTTGTCAGTTTGGTAATCACTGAACTTTTCCTTGCTGCTGTGTAAATGTTGTTTTGTTTGCTGATACAAAAGGATTCTTTCTCAGCAGATGGAGAAGTTACACATTGATGTTACAACCAAAAAGATTTGCTGGAGAGCCTGAATTGCAAAGATTCAATATTGTTGTATTTAATCTTTATAATGATACAACTAGCATCAACATTTTTTATTTTTGGTCACCCATTTGTATTTTTATCAATACTTCAATAACAGAAAATACATCTATACACATCCGTGATACTGCCAATAAGACTCAATGCATAACACAACTACTAAGACACACAGCAACAACAACACGCACCAACTCAAAGCCTGTGTTATACATACTCCTTATAATTATTTGAAATGTTATATAATTGAGAAAAGAAATCTCATAGCAACTCATCCAATACATGAAGTGGGATGGATAGCTCTACATCCAGTCAGATAATGTTCTACACTATTATATATATATATATATATATATATATATATATATATATATATATATATATATATATATATATATATATAAATATATAAGGAATTCCGTGCAACCATTGCTCGATAAAGAACTAGTTCTTCACGGAGGCAACAGAAAAAGACCCTCTGACTTGAATAATGATGTCTGCCTTTTAAAATGATAGTTGACAATAAAGTATTTCTGGGGTTTAAGTTATGAGGCGGCAGATCTGAGATGTAAGTAGTTCCTGCTCTGACACAATGAGGTAACCAATGTGACGTTAACACCGTGCTGTCTGCTGTGTGTTCTGTCAGGACGATAGCCTACTGTCAGTGGGTGGACAACCTGGAGGAAACTCAGAAGCTTCTAGCGATGAGCGGCCCCCTGAGCGACACACTCAAGTGGCTGCTGAGCCACCTGAACAGCAGCATGGTGCGCAGGGAGATGTACGGCCATGGCATCGGACGCTTCTCTAAGGAGGAGGTCTACGCACTGATGGAGAAGGACATGAGGACGCTGGCCACCCTGTTGGGTAGGAAGCATGCTGTGTGTGTGTGTGTGTGTGTGTGTGTGTGTGTGTGTGTGTGTGTGTGTATGTGGACAGGCATTCCTTTTTTCTCTTCTCCAAACCTTTGCCATTCAAATGTACTTGGCTCATCAAATGTATGAGCAGGGATTAAACTCTGTTGTATAATCTGATAACAGCGTTAACCAGGTTTTTGATTTGGGATAATAGAATTACACACTACAGTACACATCTGTGGCCATTAGTAGTAAAAGCTCTGTTGTGTTTCTAAAAGCGCTGGATAATCTCAAATGTATTCAGAAACTCAGTTTGGTGGATTCGTTCGTCTAAATAAAATTGTTATGTTTTTTTCCAGGAAATCAGAAGTAAATATCAGTGGCAGCAGGAAGTGTTGTTCCCCTTTGTTACAGCATTGCTCGGCCATAATGACCAAAGTGAAAATAGTTGGAGGACTCTAATGAAGCATTAGTATCAATGACTAATAGACCCTGACAAGTTAGTTCTGAACATATATGCTCAGTCATTTCCTGGGATAAAGGAATGTTTTATAATATTAATAAATAATCAAATGTAGCTCGTATGTATTTTATTTCCTTGCTGACAAAATACCAAAAACTCATTCATGTCAAAACAAAGCCTTTCTGTCATTGCCTCTATGTTTGTTCTGAGGTATAGAAGAGATGAATTAAAACAGGAAGCTTCTGGATGCCAGCTGCAGGGAAACAATATCAGTGTTCAGATGGAAACAAAGAGTCAGATTCTGAAAAGAAAAGTGATTTGCATCGATCTGTTTGTGCCATTTCAACGAACAACCACTTGTTGTAAAACGGAAAGTTATTCCCGGAGTGAAAGCATCAGTACACTCAGCTTCTGCTTTAATGTTTTCCAGACTCGAGTAACACAAGTGTGAATTTAAAATGTGGTGTTGCTGCCAAAAGTGCAGCTCTTCCTGTTTCAAGATGACATTAGTTTCATTTGAAGTGTGTTCTCTGACGGGACAGGGAAGCAGAAGATCATTGAGTCATATCTAAGGCCACAGAGACTTATCAAATATTTGTTCTTGGCCTTACTGTAATGTTTCACTACACATTTGTATTTAACAAAAAAAATACATGATAGTCAGTGATAGGGGTAATGTCTAACTTTGTAAAGCATTATAAAGGTGATTCCCAACCAGGGGTGTGTATCCCTCCACTTCTGCAGTTGTCATATGTAGAAAGATTGTGTAGCAGCTCAACTAAATAAAACAAATACAATAGAAATGATGTTGTATACAGTAGCCTAGGCTCTATTATACATTACTATCCACATATTTGTGTTTAGGAGGAAAATAACTATGCAAATAGAACCTTCTTAAATGGTGATGCTGAGCAGTAAGCTACAAGCTTCGATAGGCTGCACACATCTTCCACTAGCATGCTGTTTAGTAACAACACTTGGAAACTACCTATAAACCTACAAGCTATCAGAGAAGCTGAAATAGTTAGCTACAAGTAATGGATATAGTTCATAGTTAGCTAAGGGAGAATAAACACGTGACGCTTAAATGGATGGATTAACCTATTGAAGTAATTACCTAGTAGGCTATTAATCCATAAACAGACAAACGAATAAGCTGAAAGTAATGGATGAAGAGAAAGGGTCATGGATAAAAATTGATTAGCTAAAAATAATCCGTGAACAACAGTTGAAATAGGCTAGTTAGCAAAAAGTAATACATATTAAATAGTTAGCTAAAATAATTGGATAAATAGAAATAGTTAGCTAAAAGTAATTCAAGAAACATAACACAATGGATAAATGGTTAAAAGATCCAGCTTCTGCCACTCAAAGTGTTAGCTATAGGAAATGATATTGTGACATTATCTACGTAGTGTCGTGTTACTAAACCTCCACTCAGTTGATTGATGGGGTGGTGTTGATGAATGTGTACTTGAGTTCATCTGAGAGGGCTGTGGGGAAGCTACTGGCAAAATCGTAGGAAACAACTAATAAAGAATTGTATTGCTTATTAACCACCTTTTTTACCAGCTCCTTGAATATTTGAACACTTGAATATTGTTTTACTACTTTAGATTCTTGTGTAATTAATAAAGTAAGTAAAATATTGTTCTAAAGTTCTAAAACGTCCTATTTCTGTATATTCTCTGTCCTGCAGGAGATAAGAAGTACTTTATGGGCTCTAAGATGTCGACATTAGATGCTACAGTGTTTGGACATCTAGCCCAGGCTATGTGGACTCTGCCCGGGACACGACCAGAGCAGCTCATCAAAGGTCAGTGGATCTGTGCAGTACATGAGTGGAACACAATATTCTTATAATGAACTAAATTAATCAATTAAATGATTGCATATTAGATATTGTTGCTTTAGTTTGAGCTTTATTATCACCCTGTTTTGCAGTATATAAGAATCCTTTACATATTTTTCCTTGCAGCCAGTAGATGGCAGTGATATTCTGCTGCAGTGCAGAGTCGCTGACACAGGCTTTGATTGTTGCTTTCAAATCTTGCACAGAGTAGGGAACACTTGAGCCTCTTATCTTTTTGGAGTGCAACATCGGAGCTTGTAATGTCACAAATGAAGGTTCTGTGTTGTTGCTTTGATAATTTCTGATGAAAGGGCTCATCATGAATGAGATATCACAAAATATGCCTCAGAAAGTATCCCAGATGTATTGTCTTCCTCTGTATCAGACTCAAAAACGTCAGTAAGCACCATGTAGTGCTCCCTCCTGCTGGTTTTATCTGTACCTGTAAAGCGTGTGCATATGAACCTGCTTTGTCTGATGTCTTTACAGGGGAGTTGATCAACCTGGCCATGTTCTGCGAGAGGATGCGGAGGAGGTTCTGGCCCGAGTGGTTTGTGGAGGTGGAGGATCTTTATTTTGACGGAGACACTGAGAGCAGCAGCGGTGGCGTCTCCCCTACAGCCCTGCTGGACTTTGGCCTCTTCTCCAGGACTGACACTCTGGAAGACAGCGACGCCAGCAGCCAGTTAGCCGAACACATACACACGCACACACACTCTCCTGACTCTGACCACTCGCTCTTTGATTCGGACGTGGGCACGGGATCTGACAATGACATTCAGCTTAAGGAGGAGTTCATTCCCGACCTGGAAGTTTGACCTGAAGATGGCCGTGATTGGCTGACTGACTGACAGGAGACGAGGACTGCGTCGGTTAGTTTGAAAATCTGGACAGGTTGCCAGACTCTCACGGCTGAAGAAACCTTTCCAGCTCCTCCACCTCTAATACCCAAAACTATATACCTTACTGATGGACACACTGGGTATTAACATGCAGAGCATACAAACTGAACCTCATAACACTCATGCTATTGTATGTTTTGCCCCCTCCTGTAACATCAGAACTGTCCCTGCGGCAGTTTCTCTTTGCCTTATTTGTCTCGTCTTAAGATACAGAAGCTGGTCCAAAAGGTTAACAAAAAGGAAACATCTCATCTTGTGAAAAGTGCGGCAGCGACAGAAGAGCGGTGCAGGCAAGACAGGTGGCACTTCACTTGCTATCACACGATGCAACTAATCACCACTCCGCCACGTGTCTTAACGCACAAACCCATTGGAACAGGTGGAGATTGATCATGTGGCTGAAAGGAACAGCTGCCGTCTCTCGGCTGTTAACCATCCGTGTACTGGAGAGGAAACACAGATGAGGGCCAGTCCATGATCTAGATCGTTTCTCGTGTCATTTCCTTTACGTTTAAATGTATGTGGGAAGAAGCTGTATCAAAACACTGGATGCACTCGTTGTCCTATGGAATAGAAGTCAGAATGAAAGAGGAGCAGATTGGTGCCTGTTTCATTTAACGGGTATTATCCCTTTTTCTCTCCATTTAGTAATTATTTGTTTGCACTTTGTTATTACGGAAGTTTCGATCATTGATTTTAACATCTCTTTGGTTTCATTAAAGCGCTGCGATTGGTATATTTGACCACTAGATGGAGACAGCAGTCAGCCTGATGTTTATTCTGTTACATTAAGGTCATTCTATGCTGGGAACCTGCAACACAGCAAATCATTTCTCATGAAGTCCTAAACCTTAATATGGTGGTTCCCATTCACAGGTGTCGGTCTGTGTGCAGGTGTAATGTTTATGCATACTTACAAATCAGCCTTAGTTCTTTCAGACTAAAGAAATGGGTCAAATCAGTTTTTGTTGTGATATAATTTATTATCAGTGCCACTTTATTTTGTATTATTATTTCTATATGATCTAATGTGTCAAATATATATATTTTGTTAATCTTTGTTTTTTCTCTCAAAGAGAGATGTTATTTTGCACTAGTGGAAATGTATTTTCACCTTATTTCAATGGGAGCAATCTGCAGTGGAGGTAAAGAACAGTGTCGGCCAGATGAATGGAAACATAAATGTGTATTTCTGTAGTACAGGACGCTGAGTGTTCGGATCATGATTGTGTACGTGAGTTTAACCGGGTGTGAATGTCAGTTGATGAACTCTTTGCAGAGACAGTCAGAATACCAAATCAACAGAACTTAACATCGCTAGTTGATAACCCTCGTCTATAAAATGGACTGAAACGTCTTGGGAAGGGTTTCGCTTTTGTCTGTCACGTTAAGCTTGGTCGACGTGCTTTTAATGGCAATATGATTACTGTAAAAAGATTGTGGTGCATATAGAGTAGATGTGACTTAACTTTAAAAGGGTCAGTTCACCCAAATTACAAAATACTTTCTTACTTAAAGCTGTTGAGCCATGCAGATAGTTTTGTTTTTATTTCTCCAGGTTTTGTCTGTAGGATTTCTGCCAGAATCCAGGCCGACGATAATCCAATCAATCTATTCGTTGATTAGTCGACAGAAAATGAATTGATAATGATTTTTTGTGCAAAAATTACACAAATGTCATTGTTCCACCTTCTCAAATGTGAGGATATACTTTTCTTTACATTTTTAATCTATTTTAAATGATGTTGAGGTTTCTGCATTTAGTACTTTTAATACTTAAAAACAATTCTGATTGTACTTATATACTTTTACTTAAAGGGGACATATTCATTCTCATTTTCAGGTTCATAATTGTATTTTGGTTTCCTACTAGAACGTGTTTACATGCTTTAATGTTCAAAAACACATTATCTTTCTTAAACGGTCTCTGAACATACCTGTGTTCAGCCTCTGTGAGAAACGCTCCGTTTTAGGGCCTTTCTCTGTTTAAGCCCCCCACCCTCCCAAAAAAACCCACGCTCTGATTGGCTCGTTGAATGTTTTCTGACCGAGGCAGCCCACAGAAAACTTACTGGGTGTCTTATTTCACAGTGTGTGGGTTGGTGGGCCCTCCAGATACCCAAATGTACGTGCACAAGCACGGAAAGAGTGAGTTTTTCCGGACATGTCCCCTTTAAGTAACAATTTCAATGCAGGACTTTTACTTGTAGTGGAGTATTTTCACAGTGTGGTATTAGTATCTGAATACTTCCTCCACCACTCACTAGTTGGTGACCATAATGGAGCATTTCTCTGCGTAAAAACATGACTCCAAATGAAAGCATCTGTTGCTCCGTGTCTGCTAGATGGAAGTGTTTGCTCACAAGTTTGCCATGCCGACTTCAAAGTAAGACTGTCTGCATGGCTAAATACCACTTTGGGTAGATTTTGCAGTTTGGGTGAACTTTAAATGAGAAGCCTGGATAGATAGGTGAGTTAGTGACAGAAGGCCACAGTTTGAAACTTGGACTCCAGAGACAACCTTCTTCCATCATGTCGCCCCGTGGTTCACATCCCGACCCCCCCCCCCCCCCCCGCCTGGATTGTGCACTTTTCAGTCGCCTCATCCAGTCTGGGCATCATATAAAGTTGGACTGCTTTAATCAAGCCATATTAAAAGTAAATGTCTTGTTATTGGAACCATGTCATACCGCTGGGGTAATGTAAATATTGTATGTGTGACAAAGCGTACCATACTGTATGTAGAGCTGACTGACTGATCAAACTACCTTGGGTGTGCAGTCATAAGCGACAGGCGCGACTGGATGATTTCAATAAAGAATAGCTGTGACAATTTTAAACAGGCCGTCGTCGTGAGTTTAATTTGCATCCTTATTATGTGTCTCGGGTTAATAAAATGTGTTGATGTCATGACGCTGCTTTATTGAGCTCTGCACTGTAGTTTAGTAATCATGATAGCCCACGGATTGCGATATATTGTCATATCTCTGACTGTATTTTATGTGTGTGTGGTTGTGTGTTTTCAATCAGGCTAACAAGTTGTAATCATTCAGGTGCGGAGGGTTGCTGATTAAGACTCTGCCAGCTGCCAGAGGCGAGACGAGGAGGAGAGAGGAGCAGCAAGAGGAAAAGTTACAAGAGAATACATGAGGGGGATAGGAGGAAGTTGAGCCAGGGCAAAGAGGCACAACAAAACGGGGAAGTAACCAGGAGCTAGAGAAGAAGGAGCGATAAAGAGGGGGAGAAGAGCAGGTGGTGGAGAGGAGAGAAGGGGTGAAGAGGCCAGCGCCGAGGAGTGAAGGGCTACATGGGAGTCGCTAGGGAGGAGGAAAGACGAAAGGAGAATCAGGAGTTTTTGGAGGGGAGAAATGGAAAGTTTAAGAGGAGGAGAGAGGAGGACGGCATAAGGGGAGGAAAAGGAGAGAAGTCGATGGGGAGGAGATAAAGCAGACAAGAAAAAGAGTACGAATTAGAGGAGAGGAGAGGAGGAGGCGGCTGGGCTAGGGGCCCGGGGAGGAGAAGCGAGGGCCACGGATCAGGAACCAGGCTCCCGGGGGATGGAGCAGGTGCAGGCTGCGAGCGAGGCCTTTGGGCCTGAAGGGGCTGCCAGAGCTTAAAACAATCTGCACTGCTCCTTTTTTAATTTGGCTCTCTGAACAGCCCACCCTCCACACTGACTGTCTCTCTCCCTCTCTCTATGCTTAACAGATCAGCGATCCACAAAGAGGGGTAAACACACACAGAGCGAAATTAAAATCGGAACTCCCCTGGCACGGCAAAACAAATTAGAGCAAACAAATTACAGAGAGTCAACACACAAACAGTGGAGCATCTGTGGCTCTCTGGACTACTGGAGCCGGTGGCTACCTCCCACACCACCACCACCACCACCACCACCATCTATAGTACATGCTCACAATAAACTCTGTGTCAATCCTACACACTCTTAGCATATTCTCTTCAAATCCCGGTGACTGTCTGCTCACGACAGTCCTCCGTATGGTCTTGGTTCGGGAAGTTTTCAAGAGACATTTTCTTCTTTTGCATGATTTAGAATCAGGTTCAGAAGGTTTAAAAATAGGCTTCATGGTGGGTGGATGTATGTTTATGAGCATCTGTGTTTCATTCATAAATACAAGTACAGTAGTCAGTACAGTCTTGAATAACAATGAAGCTGTGTGGATTTGAGTCACATTACCTAAACTCGAGTCACAATCGAAAATCTGCTAATTTAAGACTCGACTTGACAAAATCAAAAAAGACTTTGAATACAGAATTGAACACCAATGGCTCATGACTTTACTTGGACTTGAGCCTTTTGACTTGAAAACACTTGATACCTTCCCCCAAGCCCAAATATGTAAATGTATGCTGTTTAAAGTGTGCCACAAATCAATTAATGTACCTTTGTTTCCTGAATCAACTAACCTTACTCTATTTATCAGTCAACACTTTATTCCCCAGATCCACTTTGTTTGAACTGATCTCACAGCCGCCAATCAAATGGCTGTTCCAAATTTCATGGCAATCTATCAAATTGTTTTTGTTTTTGTTTTTTTGCGCACCCTCATGGCTGCGCTAGAAGAAAGAAAAGAGGCTCACCAAAGTCTATAGGATTCCTGCTCTCTGGGCCACGAATGACTGTACAACATTTCAAGACAATCCATCTTGTCAAGATGTTTCAGTCTGAAGCAAAGTGGAGGACCTGCGGACCCACTGACAGACCGACATGCAGTTGACAAATAACTTGCAGCTTGTATTCTGTGTGTTCCCAGCCATTCTCGGGCCAGTTTCAAAAGGCATTGTAGGAAATATTGGGACTCGTTAAAGGATAATTCCAATTTGTTACAATTAGTTAGGATCTTATTATGATCTTAGGTATGGCCATCATTACTATCATTTACGTTAACATTGTACTCATCAAAAATAATTGCTAAGATTTGGGGTAAATTAAGTTGAACAGGGAAAGAAAGACAAGCATAGGGTGATCAGACATTTTGCAATAGATTAAACCTATAAACATTTGACCAATTTGTGATAAAATAAAAATATCCTTTAAGGTGAAGGAATGAATCATGTAACATTTTGCAATTAAGAAAATATTGAGGGAACATTTTTATAATTTGTATCTAGGAATCTGTATACATTCAATGAGTTTTGTGTTTACATGTATCTTTTACTGTGTGTGTGTGTGTGTGTGTGTGTGTGTGTGTGTGTGTGTGTGTGTGTGTGTGTGTGTGTGTGTGTGAGTGAGCTCAGTTGGTCTTGGCTGGCCCTCTCCCTCGGCCCTGTGGCCCCTCTGGCCCTCTGGCAGTGGCTGTGGCCTGTCCATCTGCCTCCTACTGTCTGGGTCTGGTGGGACAGGGGCCATGGAAGACCCCCCGCACCCCTCTCAGACCTCCCCCCGTCGAACACCCTCACCAGCCCCCAGGCCAGCTGCTCAGGCCTCAGTATCTGCACAACGCTGCCAGGTGGGCCCCAGGACACGCAGTTGGACCCCTTCACATACACACATGTACACGGAAGAGCACACAAACACACACACACTCTCACAATACCAACACATATGCTCAGTAAGCCTCTTTACAAATGGAAGCCATACAACACACATGGTTACACGGGTGGCCCACATGAAAAGACTTCCTCATGAAAACACACACACACACACACACACACACACACACACACACACACACACACGCACGCACACACAAACATGCACATCGTGTGTGTGCCAAGCCTTTAACATACAGCCTTTGCAAGCTCAGGTGTTTCCCACAGCACCCTATAATGGACTGAGTTCACAGAGGTGGGACACCAACAGGTGGCGCTGTTTTCTTTACTAATTACAGCTTTATTTATTCATTGGCATGTGGAAGCTTCCAGATGACTTTGGCTGGCCTGCTCATTTACAGAATCCAATGTGTATGGATGAACGTATGTGTGTGTGTGTGTGTGTGTGTGTGTGTGTGTGTGTGTGTGTGTGTGTGTGTGTGTGTGCGTGTGCGTGCGTGCGTGTGTGTTTTCCATGAGGCTTTATTGTCTCCCATTGGGCTCAAGCCATCACCTGCTTTTTAGCACTCATAATATACCTTGCAGTATTTTTTTGTGTTCTACCTGTGAGTGTTTTGCTTTACTGGAACAAAATTAATTATGTTATTAATTACATCATTTGTGTCATTCATGTCACTAAACAGGACTTCCTAAAAACTTGGTATATCACCCTCATGCTCTGATACGATACCCTGCGTGCAGCTTTGTAAGAATACAGAACACAAATCTTGAATTATTTTTGGTTTGAAAGTTGGACTGAGTGGCAAAGTATTGGTTAGTTTTATTTCTAAAGCTTGGGAAATTGATAATACACGCATACAACATGAGATCAATTCATTTGATGCATGTCAAGTATGAAGCCATACAGAATATATTATTTATGTTTTCCTATAATTTGCAGGCTATATTTGGTCTCACACCTGTTCATGGAACTAATTAGTCTTCCCCTTTAAGCCTGTTTGTGTTGGGTATCTATTAGTGCAAGATACTACATTAATATCAGAATACATTTTTCCCAAGTCCAAACAGGGTTCCTGAGCTAACGATTAATTAACAGACAAAGAACAGTGTGTTGTGTACAATACTACTGTATCATTCTGTTCTGATGTCAAATACAGGGATCCGTTTTTGTAGCACTTTTATTCTTAATGTTATGTCATGTATTTATGTTATAGTTTAGTTCATGTTCAGTGTTTAATATCTCTCAGGTCACGTTATGTTAAGTTACCGTCAGTCTTGTCTAGTGTCGTCTTGCACTTCCTGTTTTGTTTTGAAACTCACCTTTCCCTCTTGTTCCAGGTCACTTAACTTCCTGCCTTTGTGTGTTTTCCTGCTTCTGTGATCATCTGCCCCGCCCCTAATTGTTGTCACCTGTGTCCTCTTACCTCATGTATAAATAGTCCTGTCTCCCCTTATCTTGTGCCAGTTCGTCTTATTAAACTAGTCAAGTGTATGGTTATTGTTAATGGGGAAACTTTGGATTAAAAGATATTTTAGTTTGAACGTCAGACACTTTGTTGAGTCGTGTATTTTGGATCGTGAGTTTTTTCGTGAGCTCTTCTCTGGCCTACCCTTGACATCCTTACATAGTTTAAGAAGTCAGACACCTGCCCTGATGAGTTTGCTTTAGCAACCAATAAAAGCCGGAGCTGAAAAATGTCCCTCTGACTTAATAGAGTAATAAAGTCCCACAATCAAATAATACCATCTTATTTCTCTCTATGCTATGGTCTCTTACAGTTTCACTGACTGGGTAAACATTCAACTATGAAGTGCACTCACACCCCCTGTTGTAGTACACACTTCTTGCAAATATCGCAAAAACCATGGTTGAGATAGAAAGTTTGGTGTATCGATAGAAAGAAATGCAACAAAGTGCAATGGAAACAGTCTTAGCGAATAAATCATGATTTACATGTGGCTCAAACGTCCACTTTCTAATACTCCCATATTGACAGCGAATGGAAATGTGCATTCATTTGCTATGTTTTTTGCCAATTTTCCCAAAACTTGGTTAACATTTGTGCATTTTGATGGAAACTTGGCTATTGACATAGCCTACAGCAGGGGTCGGGAACCTATGGCTCGTGAGCCATATATGGCTCTTTCGATGACGCGATATGGCTCGCAGACAATTTTGAGCTGACATTTTTTAACATGATTAACAAGTAATAAACAATTATACTGTGTCATTTTAAAGTAAAACATTTAGCAGCGGATTTGTTTTTAGTTCTCCCCTCTCCTTTCCTCCGCTCTGTCTCAGACTGCACAGCGCACACACTTACACACGTGTGTGTGTGTGTGCGTGTATAGGCGTGTGTGTATAGGTGTGTGTGTAGGTGTGGGTGTAGGGGTGTAGGGGGCGGAGCCCCGCCCGTCGCGAAACCGAGCAGAGGAGAAACTGCGCAAAGCAAGCAGTAGACCGGGGGGGTCAAACTCATTCACAGAGGGCCAACATTAAAAACTGGGACTACGTCGAGGGCCAAACACGGTCCACATTTATTGAACACGATAAACACTAAAGTGCAAAAAGATATGGAACATATTTAAGTCAACTGCAGTCGGATTGCTGAGCAGTTCAGTTTTCATTTCTGAGCTGCAAAGTCGGCAAATGGTCTCAGTTGATCAGCAGAATGCTGTCGGGAACACAGAGGTGGAGATGTTTGTCAGTGTTTGGAAACACGCAGTGACCAAAGTTTCCTTCTGCATCAGAGTCTCCCACAGGAAGCTCGCCTTAGAAAGCTCTCACTGCATCACACATGTCTGTGATCACACAGCCCTGAAGCTGCAGGTTTAACATGTGAGATGCTTCGTTATGTCGCACAAACAGTCCAGCTCACATCGTCCCAGATATCTGTGCTGTGTTTCCCTTTGCTTTCCAAAAACTTTCATTTCATTTACACATTTAGATTCTTCCTCAAATGTATTTTCCCGTGGTTGTGCCATGCATTGATTTAATTACCAAAACCGGCGGGCCAGGTATGATAGACATATGATATTTTTTCGCTGGTCGGATTATAATTGCCTTGAGTTTGACACCCGTGCAGTAAACACTGAAACGTGCTCATATATGAGATAAATAACGTAAGCGTTTAGTTTATTTAATAAAAGAGCTCCTGTTCAATGAAACACTGATACCTGCTATTAGTACTCGGAGACGTGTTATATTAAAAAATGCACACGTAAAGTTGCATTCAAATTTATATGGCTCTCAAGGAAATACATAAAAAAAATATTTGGCTTTTATGGCTCTCCCAGCCAAAAAGGTCTGGCCTACAGTACAGTACAGCCTTAAGTGTAAATGAGATTTATTTTTGTGAATTGTTATTGTAGATTAGCTACCTTCACAGGTTTATTGAAATCATTAACATTTAATGATCATTTAATGAATGGTAACTACAGTTAGTGTTGTTCCTTATATTAGAAGGGAACTATATATAACACGGTGCACCTTGCCTGTAGCCTAATGTAAGTACTAGTTAAGTTAGGCGGAGTGATATGAGAATGAGGCGATGGATCACGTTTGTTGTCAGTGTCTAGATGTCTGTGGAGAAGTACATCAAAGTTTATGTACATGTGAGTTGTACAATTGCAAGTATCCCATCATAGATGTGGTATATTCTTTTCTCCCTACTTTTCTCAGATTTTTGATCATCCATAAATTGTCCAAAATTCAAAACTTTTCCTTGCCAAGTTCTCTTCACCTTTTAAGATCCTTGGAGACAGAGTGAGCCAGTGAGTCTCCTGATAGGGTGATGTGTTATAGCAGAGAGACAGAGACACCGCCATGGACCAGACCCTATCATAGCTCCCCTTCTGTCGACCCTTTATCTTTCTCCCCCATGCCCCTCTTCCCTGTTCTCCCCTTGCCCTCCCCTTGCCTTCCTTTGGATGTTATCTCCAGCCGCTTATGCCCTAATACCCCAATTGTTGTACTGTAAAAACAATAATTAGCAATCCCAAACGAGACTGAGGGGCGAATTTAACAGCTTTCTTCTGATGTGTTTCCCCCCCTTTTTCCTCTTTATCTCCCCTTCCTTTTTTCATAAAAGCAAAGAGACGTGGGGGGGGGGGAGGGTTCGAGTAGGTATTGGCAAAGCCTCTTTAAACTCTCTGGTATTATGGAGGATTATTTTGTGCTGAGATCCTGGCTCGTGTGTCTGTTTTTCCCTCTCCGCCTTTTCTCTTCCTGGTTGTGGCAGACACGCTAGGTAAACAGTTTGTGTCACACTTGATTGCGTTTGAGAAATTAAAAAACAGGAATGACAATAGGCCAGGGCTTGGGATGAGGACTGGGGGGACACTGACACCATAAGACCCTGGCTCTTTGGGGACCCCTGGTACGCCGTGTGACAGAGCGGCCCTAGCAGCTACAACAATACAAGACCTCGTCCTTCAGAGAGCACTCCTCGCTCCCAGTCTCCTAGTCTATCTGCACTGGGCCATCTGCTCTGCTCTTCTCTCTTCTTCCTATTCCTCCTCCTCCTCCTCCTCCTCCTCCTCCTCCTCCTCCTCCTCCTCCTCCTCCTCCTCTATGACTTATTTTGGAGAGATGGTGTGTTTGAATCTGGCTCAAATATTCAAGTGTTTACAAGCACAAACACTCTGCCAGGTTGGAGGTGTGTATGTGTGAGAGTGTGTTTTCTGGACTTATTCACCTTGTAATTCTGTCTCTGTATATTCATTATCAGTGCAACATCTACGTCTGTCACTGAAATATGTGCAAAAGTTCAAATGGAATAAATCTCAACGGACGGATTTGTTTTTCTAAAAAGCTTCTCAGATTCTCTCTGTGTTGAAATGTAGACCAGTAGAGAGCTGTGAAAACAGCTGAGGAGGGTATATCACTGAAATACACAACTCTGTGTTGAGGATCAATGCAGCGCAGTTAGGATCCATCCCTATAGAGGGCAGTGTGATACTACAAAAGAAAACTGGTACAAACATCATGTTTTCAAAGACAACATAGAGCACTGGAACTACAGAAAGGTATGACCAAGTGCTCAGTATCGACAGTCTATACATATTACTACAGTGTTGTTTGTTGCTAATGACTTCAGCATTAAACAGGCAGTTTGTTAAAGAAGGTTGAATGTCAAGTTGAAGAGTTTACAGATTCAAGTTTAAGGCCTGAATTGTTGCTCAACATGGGGAACGTCTAAATCTACCTGAACAAGAAAAATATTAGTTAAACCGAAAGTGTAATATAAATTTCATATGAAATTAGAGTCGTGATTACCTAGCTAAACCTAAAACAAAGCAAAAGCTAAATTCTAGCTACACAACTCTAAGCCTAAAGTTTAAATTCAATTAAATCTAAAGCTAAAACATAACTAATCTGTAAGATTCAAGTCAAATCTCACAGTAATATACATCTTAATCTAAAATTAAATCAGAAACACTAAACTTCATGCTAACCCTAAAAATAAAGTGAAAGCTATGCAAAAGTTCAACTTAAACTCTAGTTTTAGGCAGAAGGAAAAAAAACCTGGTCACTTGGAATTCATTCTTCTGTTTAGTGCTTTACACATGAAAACAGAGAATTACTGTCCGGCTCCACCACACGGGAGGGTTGAGCGAGCTAACACTTTCTACACAAAGGCAGCCATGTGACTCTGAAATGCTGCTATAGAAAGCAGAAGTTTTCAGGAAAACTCCAAGAATACATATTCATGTTACACTGCAGAAAAACATTTCCTTTTTTTTTTTTAAGATTTGCAGCTCAGTGCATTTGCGCCCATGTGGTATACACCCTAACCACGCAGCTATTGGGTCTCCCCTCATCTTCATTATTACAGCGAAATCTTCACATTATTCATGTATCTGTGTAATACGCATTTCAAGATTCAAGACTTTATTGCCATATCCACATGGTTGATGGGAATTTGTTTTAGTGAGCTTACATTACAAAGACAGAGAAAGACACAAATAGTGAAACTACTTACACAGCACATTATACATTAAACAAAGTATAAAACAAAAGCAGAAAATAAATAGTAAAAAAAAAAAAGAGATCAAATCCAACACGTAAGAGCACCAAAGATAAGACATTAAGAGTTCATCCATATTTTACAACATTTAAAAACTGCTAGAGCAGTCTTTCAAACTACTTTGTGTCTGCCTCAGAGACCCATGCTCTGTTTCATTTCATTTAGTCTTTACTTTGTGCAGAAGCAGTTACTTGTGGCCGGCCGGAGCCACAGAGACTAGCTTAAAGCCAAACACGGGCGCTAACCCATTTATCACCCTGGGCTTTCTTGCTTCTGTTTGTGTTCTCCCAGTGTTACAATCAATCATGTTTAATTCAATAGGCCTCACTTTGTTAAATCAAATCTGGAGTTTTGGATACGAGTTTGTGTTTACTCAGGCAGCACAATTGCTTATGATTATTTGCATTTGACAATTTAGCAGGAGTAAACCTGAGACAGGTTCCACCCAAACTGTCACATGGCGACGCGCCTCTGTCGAGGGACCAACCAGCACCGGTCTGCCTGCAGCTCCAGGCCTCCCCTAATATATAATCTGTTGTTACACTGTCACCGGGAGGAGCACAACCAACCCCGCGGAGACGCCACCGAAATTCATTAATCTAATTAAATATGTCGTATTGCCCAAATGAGACGCTGGTATGGCTTTGCTGCAGGATAAGTGCAAAGTAAGGCTTGGTCCCACAAGAGTAGCATGCAGCCGACGTGCGCTAACACTACTGCGCTTCATTACACTCTTAATTACCTATTGTTTCTAACTAGTTGGTGGCGTTTTAATGAGAATCTACAGGCAGTTAAATGTAATCTAAATTTTCTAATCTACTGGTCCATTACCAAGGAGTCAAAATGTTATTGGTTTTGTGAGTAATCAGACTTTTAAATGGTGCTGATATCACTCCCGGAGGGCAAGGAGTGGGTTTCGACTGTGTAATTGAATTCAGTTTTTTTCCCTCTTCTTTGTCGGGGAGCCGAGAGGAAGATTTTTCTGTTGCGGCTGGTCGCTCGGGTCGTGGAGCATGTCTTTGGTTCCGGTCGGATCACAAGGTTTTTCCGCTCACGGGTCACCATGGCGACCCCTTCAAGAAAAACGTGTGCCTGCAGAACGTGTTTATGTGGAATGTGAATATGTGTGTGTGTGTGTGTGCATACATTGTTGTGTGTGTTTCAGTGTGTTTGTGCCCCAGTCAGCCTCAGTGCTCTGCTGTGCTGTCACCTGCAGCCAGATAAGCCAAAGGATTTATCACCCAGTGAATTGCCTTTGAGTGGTGGATAAAATGGCTCCAATACATTCTCATATGAAAACGCTGCGAGGTTAATGAGAGCCAAATTCACAGAGGGCTAAATCTATTAGGTTTTCCTGGATGGAATCAATCAACATGCACCACACCGGCTGATTTGTCATATTGAAGCATTGCCCGTTTGAATTCCAAAACACAATCCTCCTCACGGAATGATTCACTTTGATTTTGATTGCCTCTTCATCAAGAAGATGACAGCTATGAACTAATTTTCTTTTCTATCATGTTACACACTTATTAGCTCCGGCTGTCCTTGGCAGATGACTGATTCTTTCCTTTTATAGAGCTACAGTTGGATTTTCTCAGGTCTGTTCAAACAGTCACAGTGTCCCTGTATTCTTTTTAAATCAAATGATTTAGTTTTCAGGATTCACATTTGCATAAAGGATTAGCCCTGGACTAATTAAATTATTTTATAGATGTGCTTATGCACATTCTTGCAGATGGGTTTTCCTGATACTGAGAGTTGCTGCTTATAGTGTTTGTAAACCTTTACATCTTCAATGGTACAATGTTTAAAACGTCAAGTTAAAGGAATGGTTTGACATTTTGGGGAAATTCGCTCATTTGCTTGGCTGCAGCGTGCCAGCTACCTGACCTACCTCTAAAGCTCACTAATCAACAAGCTATACAGTGTTGTTTAATGCTTACAAAATACAAAGTGTAGAAACAACACGTTGTGGTTTTTTGGTGGGGCAGTAACTTCCCAGACTCTCAGACAGTTGTCTTACAGTGACGACAAACTGCAGGGACGTGTTGTTTTTATGCGTTTTCTGGGTCCATTAAACATGAGATATACAGCATGGTCTCAATCCCAGGGCATCATATACTGACGCTTTGGCAGTGGCCGTCGATTTCATGATACCGACGCACTTTAGTGCTTTCAGTGTCTGTGTGAGACGCACCGGGCTTTCAAATACCTCCAACACAATCCCATTATTAGACTCAGAGCAACGGACAAAGTATTAAGAGCACATAAGTCTGCTAAGGGTGGGGGGTGTGACTCAATGACTTTGCGTCACATGACATAATGTCTGTAGCTTAACTAACCTACTTATTTGAACCTAAACCATGATTTTATTTCTAACCCTAACCAATTACTTTTGTTTTTTTGTTTGCTGCGACCGTTTCACAACGTTAAGTATGCAGCAAGATATTAAGCAAAACGCCGGGAGCTTCTGCCCAAGCGAGAAACTATGACGAGTAGGGACGCGATCACGTTGCAATATAACATGATCATTTGTGAGTTTTAGAGGTGCTGGTCAGAGGATTTTTGACCTTTGGACAGAGCCAGGCTATCTTTTTTCCAGTCTTATGCTAAGCTAACTGGCTGCTGGCGGTAACTTCATATTCACCATACAGCTGACAGTGGTATGATCTAATTATCTAGATCTCGGCAAGAAAGCAAACAAGCGGATTTTCCAAAAAATATCGAACGATTCCTTTAGCAGAATAAAGAAAGCCTGACAGAGTATCTGACTAACTCAAAAGAAACATCCTGTTTGGATTGTACTGATGCTTTTTGTGTCTGTTGAGCAGGGAGGTTCATTATTGTTCAGTGTGCTGATACCAGAGTTGATGAAGGATTTCCAGCAGCTGGATTTTTAGATCTTTCTTCAATAGCTCTTTTCAGATGGCACCACGTACAGTATGAGAGAGAGCTGGCATTACTTTATTCTTTTGTGTGGATGCTGTGATGCTCCACCAGAGGAAATGTCTAATCATTGCGAAGGAAATAAAAAGAACGACGCATTTGTCTTGGGCAGCTCATACCTTTCTCTCAGTACGGTGATGGATGACAACCTTGGCGTTGAGTGTGTGTGTTTGTCTATCGCAGCAGTGCAAAGTGACCAGGGACAGGCGCCAACAGAAAAAGGCCCTGTCCCCCAACTAATGAGCAGCATTATTCAAATGGCGTCTTTGTTGTCAGAGCGCTGTAGTCCGCACACTGCTGTCGTCTGATGCAACACTTCCTCATTTTGATGCTCTATCAGTTTATCGCCTATTGAAATTCATGTGGGAAAATAAGGCACTTTAAAACCGTTGATAGTTCAGACTTCACTTACTGTACTGTATCATCCTGCAGGTGATCATACTGTATTTTACTAACATTCTCATCTTCTTTAAACAACTAAAGGAATCATTCTCGTGTACTGTAGCCCCATAGGACTCAGATGAAAGATGTTTCATAGGAGGATTACCCTCTGTGCTGCCGATACATGGTGTCAGACAGGAAGTGGGCACTGAGCAAAAGGCACACAAAAAGGCAAAGAAAACACAAAATGTCAACAAATAGAAAACTATCACCCAGTTTGTCTATCACACTGTGGAGTCACATGGAAAAAAAGAAAAATAACGGTGAGAGCTATCAAGGCCTACGCCAGCTGACAGGAGGAGCAGCGGTGAATAAAGGAGGAGGGGGAAAGATGGGAGTCGAAAGAGAGAAATCAGCCTTTAGGATGGGAGAAAAAAGAAAGCAGGGTGTTGGAGGAAGCTCCTCCGACCGAGCCCATCTCCAGCTGTCACAAATCATTTCTGCTCGGGAAGTGAGGGGAGGCGAAATGTCAAAATATTTGAATAAATTCTACAGAAGCCTGTTGAGAGTGGGGCGGTGCGGTGAGAGGGGTATTGTTGGCGCAAATGGGGTGGAGAGAGGATGAGAGGGTTGGGGAATAAAAAGGTGGGGGCGGGGGGTAGTGGCGGAGGGGGTTTCCTTGTGAAATAGCCTTTACTGGCCCGAGGAGGAACTTGAGCTAAATGGAAATCAAAGGTTTGGACACTGCAGTGATATTTTAGCTCGTTTTTAACAATTCTCTTCCTTGGTTTCGATTTGTCATAATGGCGCTGACAACACACAACGACGCAGATACGCTTTGCACAGTTCCTGATTTTTAGACCACTGCAGTCACCTTGCCTCCACATCACAGTCTGATATCTGCTTCTGTGAAATCATATATGCATGTTTTTGCAGCACATCTATATTTTTCATACCTTCTGCATATTAAGCAGCAATGTGTTGTTTTCACATCCTGTGACATTGATTCAAAAACTGTTTTTACACTTAACTGCTGTTTTTTTCACTAACAACACTAATACCATACTGTGAAACACTCAAAAAGGTAACACCTGGAACTGAGATTTTCATGATTTAACGATAAAAACATCATCAAATAGACCTATTTCTCTCAAGCCACATCATTTCCCAACATCCTGACACTAAAAATTATCTTTGTTCGAGACCAATTTGTCTGTCCCAACAACACACTCTTGCGAGATTTCAGCTAAACCCAAACTGTTTAGGAGAAGTTTGTACTGTAGCTTGTGCACAGTTAGTCTTGGACATTTGGCAACATTGTGACATTTTTACTAATGCATATATACTTAGTGTATGCGGTGCTCTGCTTTTTACCCTGTAGGCCTGAACTGAAGCCAACATCATACTGAGTTAATGTTTAGTTTTGCTTAATTTCCCCCCTGCCCTCCTATTAATATTTATCATGCAAGGCAAAGAGTGAATTAAGGACAGGTTCTGGTGATAAAGGTCTGATGATGCTTGTTTGTTCAAAGTCTCTGAATGCATGTTCTCTATCGGCCTGTGTGCATCTACTCTCTTTGTTCAGATGATCTCCGGGGTGCATTAGAAGTCGCAGGGTCAGTGTCTCCTCTGTTTGCCTCTGAACTCACTAACACTGTATTTAATTAGGCCTCTAATCAGCCACTAAACACACAATAAAATGAGACAATCTGTATCTG
Source organism: Cottoperca gobio (assembly GCF_900634415.1). Classification (NCBI taxonomy): domain Eukaryota; kingdom Metazoa; phylum Chordata; class Actinopteri; order Perciformes; family Bovichtidae; genus Cottoperca; species Cottoperca gobio. The sequence goes on from NC_041370.1 coordinate 21,024,089, forward strand.
TTTACCTCCCTCTCAACTCTCTCACACACATACACACACGCTGTGCATATTTGCATGTATAGTTGGTAAAAAAAAATAAAAAAAATAATCGGGGAGAAAGATCAAGGTCATGACTCCTCTTCACACCCGATTCCCCGAAACCAATTAAACTGTCGGTCGGTGAAGTTCAGTTGGAGGACACCGACTGGAAAACAATAGCAGATGACAGCTTCTCTCCGCTATCTCTGGCTGCTTTTCTTGCAGCAGTAATTATATTTGCAGATTCTGTCATTAAGACTAAAAAGCCGGAGAAGTTTTGCAATCAGTCAGATATATTCGAAGCGACCTGAGTGAAGACTCAAATGAGATGTGATCTGCAATGGTAAATCAATGGGGTGGACTTTATAAAATGCAAAAGTTCATAAAGTAACAAGAAGCATCCATAAACACAGCAGAACATACTGTAGCAAATGTAACAAATCCTTACAGCATGCTTTAAAGCATTACATGTTTATACATTTCGTACAAATCATTTGGTTTTAAAACTGTCGTTAATGTAATCAAAACTCCAATTTAAATTTTGTTTTAATTTAAGATCCACTAAAGATTTATCTTAGCACTTACATGTGCTTTGTTGCCACGGAGAGTGAGAAGTATTGATAAATAAATCAATACTTTATTAAAAGATCTAATTATTAAATATAACAGATGAATACTTCATATTTTCATATTATTACTACTCATCAACTGTTATCAGTTACAGATGCATGACAGGAGGAGTTATAATTGTTGACAAATGCATTACTAAATACTTTAAAATGTCCTTACTACATTATTATATGTTATAAATCTTTTTTTGATACATTTAATAAATGCTAAATAGGAAGCGCTGAAATATAATGTTACAAGACGTTTCGATTTATTATAAGTAATCAAAGTTTCATAAATAAAACTTAAAAGGGCGCAGACCTACCGACCATAATGGGATCTTTCTTGCGCCATGCTTCACCCTTTGACAAAGTTTCCTCTTGTGCCATCGTCAAGTCAATGTTTATGTTTCTTATACTTTGGTTTATGACAAAATACCTTAAATCTAAAAACCTTCCCATCAGCCTCAGCTGTACTTTGGTGCTAATTAGCAAACATTAGCGTCCTTAAATGCTGATCCTAGCTTGTAAACATGGTAGCCTACACATTATAGCTGCTAAACATGGCATGTCAGCGTTGTGAGCATGTTGGCATCCTGGCGTTAGCATTTAGCTCAAAGCACCGCTGTGCTGAAGTACAACCCAACATTATAGACTCTAAATCTTGTTTGAATAAATATTTGCAATATGGTGCATTTTTCATATTTACTTTGACATGCGGTACACCTTTATAAGAAAAGTGAAACATACATCTATATTTTCATACTTTTCTTAATCACTCTTGCAGTTTTAAACTCACACTCAACCTTGTCACCTCTACTGGCTGATTAACAGCAAAGTAAATCTTTACCTGAGAACAACTGCACTGCCAACTCTCTGTTGTCAATCACATGCAACCCTCTCAGCTCCAGGTACTTCACACTTTAACTGCCCACACAGATTTTGCACTGCTGACATGCCCAAATGCATAAAACATGTTGTACTGTCAGATATATTTAAATGTATGTGAATAATAAATGTCCTGCCACCTGGAAGTCATGTTTATAATGGTACTGACCACAGACCTGTCTGAAGTAAATTATACAGTACTATAACTTATGAAGATCCATTTATAAATCACAAGCTTCTACAACTCCTTAGTGCAGGTAGACAAAGTCCCTCAGTGCATAAACTACAATAGCACCAACTGCAGAGCGCCAGGCTCGGCCCCACCTCTGATGCTGGGACCCATGGTAGAAAATCACATGTGTTTATCGCGCTTCTTATAAATAAATAGCGCTTGCATGCCTCTGTATTATATTGTGCAGTGTATTGTTTTATTGCGCTCATTGTTAATAAATAAAGTAGCGTACAGAGCGTATATTTAATACATTGTATCATGTTCATTATATCACGTCCATGCCACATGACCTCCACCAATAACACCAAGGTAATCAATACAACCTTATGAGTTCACTACTGTTAGCTAGCTATGCTAATGTTGTTAGCAAACTAATGTGACTAATGAAATAGTCTCAGCTAACGCTAACGTTAGCATAACAAAGTCATGTTACCTTACTTTATAAGTAACATAATTGAATAATATTGAAATATGAAGGTTGTGTGGTTTACCTTAGTGTTATTGATGAAAATCATGTTGCTCATTCAAACTAATGAACGCATGCTATCGTATCTCTGGCGTAGGCTTACACAATTTCAGACGTCAATATTTTCTCCAAGCTCAGGACCAGAGATGGTCTGATGTAGGAGGTGGGTAGCCTGGAGCTATGCAGCTAGACACTTCTCAAAAACTAGGACAATACATATGATGCATTGCTATGTGTTACTGTTTTTTTTCCTGGGGAAGTACATTAAAATAGGAGGTTAGCTACAGTGCAAGACTGCCTATCACTGCCTCAATCTAAACCAAGATGGGCAGGCATGCCTGGATATTCACAGAGCCTCATGAGACGTTTTCCCATGTGGGCTGAGTGTGCTGCAGCTGGGAGAAAAGCACACGTACAGTATAGTGTTCTATACAAGCAATAACCACCTCCTCAGACTCTATGCAAAAAGGAAGGAGAGCAGCAGACTCATTATTTAACTGGCTTTTGACAGCTGGGGCATAGCAGAGGGACAGAAAGTGTGTGCGTGCACCGATGTGTGTGTGTGAGTAACGCAGAAAGAAAAAAGAAAGCGTGTGTGTGTCTCTGTGTGTGTGCGCACACATGTAGCTGTGCATGCGCTTATATACGCGTGTGTCCTTCCCCATTTGCATTTGTGTGTGCTCGGCCATGTGCATATGTATGTGTGGAACAGTGGACCAGAACAGAGCTCTGACAGTAGCAGGACTGCTGCTCGCTGATGCCTGCCTGGAGGAGCTGACAGCGGCCCGACCTGTCAATCACCGACCATGCCCACTAGCCCTCTATTCACATCATCCTATCTTGTTAACTCTAAATCTGGCTGGGCACTGTTTATGCACTATGTGTCTCTTTGTGTGTGTGTGTGTGTGTGTGTGTGTGTGTGTGTGTGTGTGTGTGTGTGTGTGTGTGTGAGGGGGGGGGGGGCACATCCTTTTCTCTAATGTGTTTCTGTGTTATGGTCTTAGCTGCATGGGTTTCAGACTGAGATCAATCAAGACAAAGTGATGAAAAACTGGTACAGGGATTGCTAGGGAACACGCCATTCTGTGAGAGTTAATCCTTCTTTTTGTAGAAACAAGTCAAAGCAGTTGATTTAATGCATTGATACCAAAGTGTAACTGATTATTCAACATATTCAACAACTATAAAGTATTACAATCGAAGCCAGTGTTGGAACGTAACTACATTTACTCAAGTACTGTACTTAAGTACAAATTTGAGGTACTTATACTTTACATGAGTATTTCCCTTTTATGCAATTTAATATTTTGGTTCCACTACATCTCAGAGGTAAATATGCTTTTTACAGCTTTAGTTTTTCAGATACATTTTTCATCCACTTCCTGTATAGAGAAAACCATGCATCTCTGGAAGGGTTGATTTTATTTTATTTTGATAAACTGAAGGATAAAGTGTTTCTTTATGTTATGTTATGAAAATGATCCTACTCCTTAAGCTAAATAAATAAACTATTTAAAAAGCCTCTTGGATCAGCTGGAAAATGTATCCTCATATGATGATTTTATAGAATATGATGCATTGTATAGATTAAATTACACAGCAGTATATATATAAAACCTTAAACATCTACAGCAGAAAAATGCAGTAGTAATATTAATTCAAAAACATTACCTATAGTAGTAAAACAGTCACATCTTTCTTCATAGTGAGTACCTTTACTTGTGAAAAAAACTACATTTAGCTGATAATAGATACATATTTTACTTAAGTAAGGTTTTGAATGCAGACTTTAATTGTAGTGGAGTATTTTCACAGTGTGGTACTTACTTTTACTCAAGTAAAGGATCGGAATAGTTCTTGCATCACTGATCAAAGCACCTTGCAAGTCATAGTCATGCCTCCTATCAAAAAAGAGACAGATTTAGTCACACTGGGTGTATTTTTATCTCTAAAGCGGTCCAAGATCTCTATGATAGGCCACGCATTGTTGCCATTGGGATGAAGAGACCAAGAGCTCTTGTAGTCAAAGGTAATTATCTCCTCCTGTCACCCACAACGAATGCCTGCTAATGAGAGCCGGACACGTGATTGGTTGCCTGTGGGTTTGTGGAGACTCTTTTGGTTTTGACAATAGAGCCTCGGTGCACTGCAGAGACAGAGGGCCCGGACAAGTCGTTCATCTATGCAAATGCCAGCCAAAATGTGACCACCACCCATACACAGACACACACACACAGACACACACACAGACACACACACACACACACACACACACACGCGCACACACACACGCACACACACACACGCACATCCATTAGGCTCCTGATTATCAGCCCTGTACCCCCTGTGGTGTGTGTGCGCGCATGTGTGTGTGTGTGTGTGTGTGTGTGTGTGTGTGTGTGTGTGTGTGAGGTATTTGCAGTGTTATTGTGTGTTTGCCTATCCTTACTGACTACATAAATACATACATATGTAGAAAGAAAGGAAGGAAGAAAAGAATGAGTATGAGTATGATTTTTTAAAGCTGGATCATATCAGCAATATTGGTGAGAATATCCACACATCTACAATATTCATGTCAGCAGAGCTTTACACACACTGTCAGAATGTGTCTCTTCGTTACTGCCTTGAGGCATGAAATGAAACCCAATTTAATCTCCTCGTTTTATTTTGAAATCAAAAACACCAAGGTCAAAAAGGCTCTCATCTCTGGTATGGTTTGACATATGAATGATTTAACGGTCTACTGTATCTACCAAACTAGAAATGGTACAATGGCATAAATGTGCCTTTGAAGCTACATAATGTGTAATATTTTTATGACAGTACGACGTGTGGAATTATCAACTGTATCTCTAAAATTTGGTGCGAGTGGTTTTCTTGTTTCTGCCACTTTGGATTTACAAAAAAACAAACGTGCAGGGATCATGGATGTAATGTTGACAAGTAATGTTGACATTGTTGACAAATGTTGCCCTGAATCAGACAGCTGTACTTATTCTCCCTCTGTACTGAGGCAGACTGGAGCTACAGTGACTCACTATCACCTCTAGAGGAACAAGTGGTATTACAGACTGGACGGAGTGGGGCTAGCTGTTAGACTGCTGATATCAGAAGATATCTCTACAACACAATACAGAGACGAGTATGTGTGTGTGTGTGTGTGTGAGTGAGTGTGTGTGTGTGTGTGTGTGTGTGTGTGTGTGTGTGTGTGTGTGTGTGTGAGTGTGTGTGTGTGTGTGTGTGTGTGTGTGTGTGTGTGTGTGTGTCAGAATCCCAAAGTTAACTGAAGTTTCACCTGCTGAAAGGACTCGTTCACAATCATGATGATGCTTGATGCTGTGTGATGGCAGACCGTTCAGAAGGACATGTGATGTGATAAGATGAGACCAATAAATGTGTCAAATATAAAACCGGGTGCATAGTATGGTTTTTAAAACATTAAAACTGGTATGTATAATGCAATTAAATTAGTAAATCATTACTATAATATATTCATTATTTATGGATTTCTTACACTTTTTTTTACCATTTTGTTTTCAAGAAAATAGAAAAATACAAAGTTGTTGGTCTTCTATACACTCCTTCTAATGAATCTCAGTATTCTCTAGTGGTGTCACCTGCAAATGATTCACAGCAACACGACTTTACGGGCAGCAGTTTCAGATTAATGAAAGCTAGAATCTGTGTACTTAGTGAGACATCCATATGACAAGGGATGTTACCTTTGTAATACAGTAGACAAACAAAATACTCCCTAAACCACCAATAACTTACAGTAAATTGCTTTAACCTTTGCAGGACACAACTGTGACTTTGGCTCTTTATATTTATGGGCATTGGAGTGTTTCCCAGACAGTGAAGAGGACACCGCCATCTCTTCTCTAGCAGCACACACATTATCTTCTATGGGGTTTTTTCTTGGGAGATGATGATGAGTTTCTCTTTATGGTCACTCCTTTTACTAGCTCCACCTGATCAATGTAAAAATAAATGTTAGAGAGAGAAATTCTGCAAGCAGTGAGTTTGTCTTCATCAACACTGAATGGATGTTTTGCTTGAATCCATAGAACTGAAGTTGTTAACTTATATCATATCGCGACGTCCTTGTCTGTGGGTGGAGTGTTTGGATTGGATGGAGTCACAGTGGAGGTTAGGCTGCAGAGAAGAGGCTTTTAGCACAAGGAACACTTTCACTTAGACTGATGCAATCAAAACAAAAATACTTTTCGTAATGTCTGTGCAAATGTTATGTTTAAAGCCATTAAAGTAAATGCACCACTAGAAATGACATGACAGCATGCAGATTCAGTTTACATTAGAATTATGTATTGTTTTAATTAGTCTGTATCTGCATTTTAAGCTATGTGTTAATAATTAAAGTGGCTTCATGAAAGCAAGCAGAGTTCTGAGAACCTTGGAAAACATATTTAATGGCTTATTTGACAAGGAAGAAATGTTTTTCCAATTCTTTGGTAATAAATGGAATTTGGCAGATAATGCTGCTAGAACTTCTCAAATGTGAGGATTTGCTTGATAATTGCTTTTTTATAATTTAACTGTTTACCTTTGTTTTTGACTGTTGACGGTGAAATACGTGTTTTTATTGTGACACTTTGAGCACCACGAGTCGAATACCATTTAGTTCCATTATATTGGAAAGAAGGCAGACATCTCTACAGTCGATATTTACATCACTCACACCAAAACAATCTAGTTTCTTAAATAACCCCATAGGTAAGACAAAAAATATGTATTTTTGAGTTTTTAAAAATTATTATTATTAATTATTAATATTTTTTTTATGTTCTGAACAAAATGATTTATTGATTGACAAAGAAAAAGGATAGTTGCTGCTAAGTATGTCAATTTACAGTAACATTTACCAAACAAATACAATGAAGATTGTATGTTAATTACCATGTAGATTATGTGTCATTTGCAATCTATATATCCCTAGCTAAAAGTTAGACTGTGCATATACAGCACATACCCTTTGGTTCACTTGCAAAAACATTTCCTTGCTTCTAACAATAACATTCAGGAAATAAAAACTATTTTACATTATCATTTTTATACAATATATGTAAGTAGGCTATGCTACTTTCCTCAGATAAGACTAATATTACATTACATTACAGGTCACAGACGCTCTTATCCAGAGCGACTTACAGTAACTAACTACAGGGACAGTCTCCCTGGAGCAGCTCGGGGTTAAGTACCTTGTTCTTAACTCCCAACCTTGCGGTGTTCTGTTTGGGAGGCGTACCACTAGACCACTAGGCTGTCACCACCCCACCTAACCACTTGTAGTATTATAAGCTAAGTGAATGTGTTAACTAATGTAAGTGATTGTAAGAAAATGAAGGCTTTTATTTTGGAGACTGGGCTGTCAGCATGGTGAACATATTTTTTAATAAGAAATACAACAAAGCCCTTTTACAGTTACACCAAGTTGTGGTAATGTGGAATTTTCTTGTTGTTTTAACAACCTTCATTTGACCAAGAGTGACATTCTGATGTTTGTTTGATATGAATACCTGAACATGTTTTCTCTCACCCTGAGCTTCTTAAGGAATTCTAATTTGGCTTTTGTCCTCCATGTCAACTTTGCTCTCTCTATCCTGGAAACAAACAGTATTAAAATGAAAGTACCAACTTTCAAATAAGAGTTTTGGGTGAAACACAGAAAACAAATCACATCTGTCCATTAAGAATGTATTCTCTTTAATATTTAGGCTTATGTCTGAGGAATCACTCTGGATCTGACTTTGCAGAGAAAACAGTCTCATATAACTCAGACTCAGACTGAACTCAGACACTCAACTGTGTAGAAGGAAAAGCTGGAAAAATGGAAAAAACTGAGAGGTACAAGCTATTGCCTTCCAAAAAGTTGATTCTAGTTCAAATCAATCTCGATTTGAACTAGAATCAACTGTAAGTTCTTAACATATTAATACATACACATTATGCGTCAATAACCTGCTAACTAGGCTTATAGTTTGTAGAGAGAGACACACAAGCACACACATATTTTGACTTTGTGGCAACAGCATAAAAAACACACAGAAAAGAGAGAAAGAAATGTCATAGATTATAATCAGAAATGTTATTGTTAGTAGCATTTCTAGAAAAAAAAGATACTGCCAAAATCACCTTGTTGCAACACTCTATTTGACCAGAGAAATGCTCTTTTGTTATGAATAAATCATTGTGAATATTAATAACAACAATACAATGTATTTGTACAAATTGAGCTAAATAAATACTGTATGCATCTAGTGCTTATATCCAGGTTATATTATGACATTTTATTTGAGTGCTAGTGGTAGTGGTAGTAATAGTATCTATCTATCTGTCTGTCTGTTTGTCTTTTAGGAACTAATTAGCAAACTATCAAATAGGCCAATATTCCCAAGAATGCTTTGCTTAAAATAATATTGCCCGGATGTTGATCATTTGTTGTACGGAAGTGATGCGGCTTTTAATGTTCCACGTAGCTCCCACTAATTTCCGACGTTTTACAGTAAATTCCGTGTTTTCAGTCACTTAGTTTGAAAGAAACTGTCGTAATGGACATGTTATAGTTTCTCTATTGTCGTAATCTTGATGACATTCAGCTACGTAGTGCGGCAAGGAGCAATGAAGAGGATAACATTGCAGTTCTGCAGAATTAATCCCTTTCATCCTCAGCTGACAACATGATCTTTGACGAAATGCAATTTGTAAAAAAAACGTGTCAAAAACTCAATACCATATAAAGCTTCGGTATTCCCAGCATTATATTCCAGTTGTTGTGATGAGCGCTCAGTGAGTCATGCGTTGTCCGACTGGTCAGGAAGGCATCAAAAGGTAAACAGCAGGAATGCATGCAGAAATGTTGTTTGGTGGTTGAAATGTCCTGCTAAAGGAAAGAAGAGGATTGATTCTTCCTCATGAATACAAATATCGATCTACATTTACCGTAAATTAAAATTATGTCCCGTTCTCTTTGATTGCTCGACTTTGCAACGCTAGCTACGGAAGCTAGCGGTTATGTTTTGACAGGTCAGCTTGTCTGTAGGCTAGCTAGCTATCGTTGTGTAGCTAGCTTACGTTAACTAACACCATCTTTTTAAACAATAACAACAACTTAAACTGAGGCAAGCAGCTCACCTCTCTGGCTAATGTTACATCACCAATAGTCATTTTAGTGTTTTTACTGAACTATGGTCTTTAGAAAAGCAACAGCTTCTTCGTGGTAACGTTAGTTGCTGTTAGTGTAGTGTAGCTACAAATGGAAGTGCCTTTTAAAGTAAGGTTATAGGACTATTTAGCTAACGCTAGTTACATTTGCGCAATTTGCGGTAGCTAACGTTAGCTAGTTAAGTGTCCTCGGCAGACGGAGAAAGACAGACTTAACGGTTAATGTTAAACAGCATAGATGTCTATCTGCTACATTATAGCTGTTTTATATCAATGCTCATAAAAGCATTCATGCCGAAGCTTTACCAGAATGTGTAAACATTAAACACTTTAATTTAATTGTCATTAAAAGTTGGCCCTGTATTAAAAAGACCTGTCAATCCACTTTGGGATTGATACCAGTGGTTTCAGTTCTGTTTTGAATATTGCTGATGGGACTGTTTCTTTGTATCTGGAACACAGCTGTCGATGGGCAGTGTCACCACCTATCGAGTTAATGCTAGGTGTTTGCTATGACAGTAGTCCACCTATGGTAGGCTGCCATGTGCCTGTCAATAAGCTTTAAAAGCTATACCTTTCATCAATAAGCTTTTCCTTTACTCTCCATGAGCTTTTGTCCTCTGAAGGTTTTACTTAAGTGTTCAAAGTTAAGGATCTGTTGTTTTACATGCTTTTTAGATGTGTTTCTATTTTTTGAAAAGCTTCCATTTATGTTCAGCTACTTATCTACGTGTCTTTATCTTATTTTGTGAAATAGTTAGCAATAAGCATTCAAAATTAAACTGACTTGTACTCTGGTGCCTCAGACCTGCTGTCTTTGTGTTTTTCTAACTTGTGTTTGTCTCTGCCTAACCCACAGGTCATGCATGTGGCTGGACCTCTAGCCTATGCTTTGTACACGCATGCCCTAGAGCCAGTGTTCTTCCGGTAGGTGGAGGCTCTTCCTCCCTCAAGCCTCCGTTTCTCCCCACTGCCCCATCAGCCCCAGAATTCCCTATGTTAACCCTCTTGAGCATGTTTTACTATATCTGTCTGCGACGACGTTCCAGGAGTGGGACTCGAGGTGAGGCTCTGACTAGTAGGCGGGCTGTGGAGTCCGGCCAGCGAGCGGTGTTGCCGGTCAGTGTGGAGGTTGAGCAGTATGCCAAAGAGGTTCTGGACTTCAGCTCCCACTATGGCAGTGAGAATAGCATGTCCTACACCATGTGGAACCTGGCCGGGGTGCCCAACGTCTACCCCAGCTCAGGAGACTTCACTCAGACGGCTGTATTCAGAGCTTATGGGACGTGGTGGGAACAATGTGCCAGTGCTCCACCACCTTTCCGCCGCACCCCAAAAGGCTTCCACAGCCAGGATTATATCGAACTGGGTTTCGAGGAGCCTGTCTATCCTACAGCAGTGGATGTGCTTGAGACTTATTACCCTGGAGCCATTGTCCAGATTCTGGCCTGCTCTCACAACCCCTTCTCCCAGAACCCACCTACTGATGTCAGGTAAAGACAACCACCCGTCTTGGAAACCAACAGTCCTTCTCAGTGCTCCAATAACATGTTTAGTTCCATGTTCATTTATTCTACAACACAGGTTTGCACAACAAAATGCAAGTTGTAATCCTTTATGCAATACACTTTTTTTTTTAAACAATAATAATAATAATAATAATAATTTTATGCTGGAGTATGGGGGATGAGGAGTCTTACACCCTGAGGAAAGAAGATGCTCTGCAGTCTGTAGTTGTTTAACACTACTAACAAAGGCAATATGAGCAGGTACGCACAACTTCTAGGTTTTGGAATGAACCCTGGAGACATTACTAGCCTTATTTAAATCATTATTATTAATTATTACTTGCATTACTATGGTCTTAAAAATTTAAACCTGACATTTATATATTTTTTATGAACTTGGCTTTCCTTTGTTGTTTTCATTTGTTTGTAAAACACACAATTGTATTGGTATAGAGAGTGCTCTGTAAATAATGTTTATGGTTATTTTAGGAAATTGTTTCAACTCCCACTGTGTTCCGAAATTGAGCGCCACTCAATTTCCTGCTGTCACAGTGAAACCAAAATGCGCAAATGTAAACCTGAAGTTTTATTGAAACTATAAGCAGAGTAGTAATTGACGGGGGGGGGATTCTCAAACAGAAAAGCCACAGCCAATAAAAGCAAGGTGAACATAATTCAGTGTGAGATTAGAAAGTGGCATTTGATTGATAAATGGACTAATATGAATTTGGCTAGATGACACTGTGAAGTTCTTTTGAAAAAGTACGAGGTAAAGAAAGTAGTTACTTTGGTGGAACCAACCTCATCAAGTCAGTATTGGCTATGAACCAGAAGTGAAGTTCAGAAGTAAGCCGACTTGTTAATATTACTCTGGCAGAGACGCACTGTGCAACAAGCCTTGAGGTACATATTCATGCACAGCACTGAAACAATGACAAATCCCAACTTATTTATTTGTAATTTGTTGCATCGTGCCACATCTTTGTATTCCACAGAGGACAATAGGTGTCTAAGATATTATTATTTTATTATTTATTATTTGTATTTTAGCCAGAGATTTCAGGGCACAATCTTTCCAAGTAAATAAGGATTAATATTTTAATGTTTGTGGACATGTATTAAATGAATTGTCAGTAAACTCCTCTCTTTTTTTATTATTTTTTTTTTACACCATGCAATAGTGATTGTTGGAAAGTCATATTATTATATTGAACTCTAAGTCCTTGTGTGATTTAGGAAAAGAACATCCTGTATTGTTGTGCGTATTTCTGAGTCGGGAACACAAGGTCATCATCCTACATAGAAATTCATTTTCAAATGGGATTTGCTGGTCTGGTGTCAGCAGAGAGACCGTCGTCATACACAGCTTCATCTTTGGACTGCTTGTGCACATCTTAAATAGTTTCCTGCAGTATAGCTTTTTGCCTCCTTAAGAACACCACAAGAGTATGGATTTGGAACCAGTGTTAAAATGAACATACTGGGACTTTCCCCAGTTGCAAAACAATGTAATAATCTGACAGTCTATTATAATCTTACTTCATAATCCTACTGTAATCATGGTATAACTCGTATCCTCTGTAAGTAAGCAGGAAGGATATACAGTAGTTTATCACTGCTCATTTATTGTCCTTTACCAGAAATCTGTGAAGTTGTTGTGAATAATAATAACAATAATATATTTGTATAGCACTTATCAAAACCAGCGTCACTAAGTGCTTTACAACAAACACATAAAACAACAAAATGCAAAATAATGTTTGAATAACCAGGCAAAAAGAAGAATACACCTAAAAACAATGAATGATTACACTCTACTCTATTCTCAATAAATAAAGTAAAATGTAACTCAATAGTAAAGAATATAAATAAACCTAAAAATGGAGAAATTATAAAAAGGTTTTTGATAAAGATAAGTCTTCAAAAGTATGCCATAAGGACTCAGCCTTAGTACATGGGTACATGGTGAGCTAGCGGGGCGCCCGACAGCGAGCGCTTTGTCCCCTTTAGTCTTTAACAGTCAGCTGGCTCCTGCCTGAAGGGGACAGCAGTTCAGATGTATATTCTGGGGCCAGGCTATGAAGGGCTTTAAAAGTAATAAGTCAAATCTTAATCAATCCTAAAACAAATGGACAGCCAGTGTACCGACACTTGATTATTCTTCAGATGTTCCCTGCTGCAATGTGCACAATTTGTCTTTTGAGTCTATTAATTGATATTTTCTTCGTTTACTAAAGGACTATTACAATAATCCAATCGTGAGGAAATAAAAACATGAATAATAGTGTGAGTGTCATTGAAGCCTAGCATTGATAGTATTTTAGCAATATTTCTCAGATGGTGTTAGCATGACTGGATGGTCTTGTTAGTGTGTTTCTCAAACCTTAGGTTGGTGTCAAAGAGCACAGCCAGGTCCAATGCCAAGGCTTTTTTTCACAGTTGGTTGGGGGGGATTGTGATCCACTTGGCTTTACAGCACAACTCTTTCCTTTGTCCAGGTGGGAGGTGCTGTGGTCAGGGGAGCCCACCAAGGTTCTGACACCCCAGGCACGTCAGTTTTCCCCTAACATCAAACACATCAACTTCCCTACCAACCTGCTACGTCTGGAGGTCAACAGCTCTCTGCTGGACTACTACACCGAGCTGGACGCTGTAATCCTGCGTGGAGTGAAAGAGAGGCCCATGCTCGCTCTCTATAAGATGCCCATCATCGACATCAATGACCTGAGTGACAGCGAGGAGGAGCTGTCTGATCCATTCAGACAAGGAGGAGACGGCAAGCAACAGAGGACAGGCAACGGCTACTTTGACAAACTGCCCTATGAGGTGACCTTCACACAAAATAATATGTTGCTGTTCAGGAGTGATTCTCAAACTCCTGTTAGGGATAAGAATGTTTTTGACTAATACATATTTGGTTAGGGTGCCCCTCCAGTGGTCATTTTGCTGTAATTTGAGAAGTGGCCCCCACATTAGTACGAGTGGGTGTCATTAGAGGTGCCCTGGGGAGCTTTCTTGTAAACAAACAAAAGTTCTGTTTACATTCAGTGTAAACTCACTGTGTGTTTCCTTGAGCTCTAACAAACATGCTAAAAGCTTTTTCTTTCCTCATAAATCATTTGCAAAGCCGGTGTTTCAAGTTCTGCGTTGTTCACGTCCATATTTTCCAGATTGCAGTTCTTCTTCTCTGCCTTTGTTGGTGCATTGCAGCGTTTCTTTGCATGTTACCGCCACCTGTAGATCAGTGGAGTAGTGTGATGATATTACTCTCTACATTTAGAGATGTACCGACACTACACAACCTACCAGTGAGATGTGCTTCAGTGTTAATGTCTAGAAACATTTCCATGCAGCTCACAGAGTCTTTTCAGTGAATTATTATTATTAATATTTAGGTGCACTGTAGTCCTGAAATCAACAATTTGTGTCCTTATCCTGGAAAATAATTCATATGATTATCCATCACAATGTAACGTAGATACAAAACATACAGAACATTGTGGCTTGGACCCGTTCTGACACTTGATCTCGTACGCACGCACGGACACACAGTCATTTTTTATGCCACGCAGACGTATCATGTTGTTTGAAACGAGCTTCAAAACACCGGCAGCACTCATGATATTCCTTCTCTTATCTCCTCTCCAAACCGCTGCCATTAACAGCAGTCTTCACAACCGCTGTGTGTTTGTTTCAGAAACACAATATAGCTATTATCTGTCAGCTGATACCCGCTTGAACACCGTGTATTGTTAAATCACTGCAACACACACTCGCACCAGCACAGTCCTTCTTTCTCTTTGAGAGGCACACGAACACAGTGCAAAACAAGCCGGCTCACCTCTCCACTGATCCTGCTATCAGGGCTTTGTGTCCCAGATAAACACTATTTAACATTCTCTAGACTACTCTGTTCTCTGTTCCCACTAGGTTCTACTACTCTTTAGTGTTCTGTATTTGCTATCAGTCGTGTTCTCCTACCAGACAGTATGTGTCTTGTGTCTTGTCTCTCCTCTTTCTTTTGTTACTTTTTGCTTCCTCCCTCTTATCTTTATTTCTCCTCTCCTACTCTTTCTCCCCATCTTCCACCCACAGCTCATCCAGCTGATTCTGAGCCACCTGACCCTGCCAGACCTCTGCCGTCTGGCCCAGAGTTGTAAGCTGCTGCACCAGCACTGCTGCGACCCGCTGCAGTACACCCAGCTGAGTCTGCAGCCCTACTGGGGCCGGCTGAGTGACGCCTCCTTGGGACACCTGCAGAGCCGCTGCACGCTCCTCCAGAGGCTCAACCTGTCCTGGACCGGCAACCGCGGAGCTCTCACCCTGACCGGCTTCAGCAGGTCAGACTGTCAGCGGGCCGCACGTGCTAGAGAACAGACAGATGACCTTGGGAAAATAGAAAATAATTGTTTTGAGGGAGGGATATGCTGAGACAAAGAAAACGGATTGAAAGTTTGTTTACACTTTGACACTAGTAACACTTGTTCCTCTAGAGGTGATAGTGAGTCACTGTAGCTGCAGTCTGCCTCAGTACAGAGGGAGAAGAAGTACAGCTGCCTGTAAATATTACAGCCATGTTCTGTGTCTGTGTGTTTGTTTATTGGATTACAAGTGGCAGAAACGAGAAAACCCCCCACACCACCTCACTTCGTCCTCACAGCCACCAGGAGGCTGTTTCTCTGAGTGTATATCTGTCGGAGCTCAAGTCTCTCCGGCCGCTGACTGGGGCTCCGTCTGACTGAAGCGGCTCCTCCCTGCTCTCCTGGCTGCGCCGCCACCGGGAAGACGAGATGAATATGCGGGTTGTTTTCTAGTTTCTGCCACTTTGGATTTAGTCCAATAAACAAACTAACGTAACGTTACACGGACTACAGCCCCGGTTAACATCAGTGCAGTAAACACAGATGATCAGCTGCACGTGAAGATTAGAAACCAGCAGAGTTTTCTGACCGGCTCTCACAGTTTCAGCAGGTTGGTATTCATGCCCACTGATTGACTGACAGGCATTACACAGGAGTAAACGCAACACACAATATAAAGAACGGATAAGAATACAATAAATATGCCAAACTACTAATACTAAAATATGAACATTAGAGATTGTATGGACCCAGTTTAGAGGTGAAATACTGCCCCATATTTGTTTGGTTTAGGTGACTGGGTAAAGTCACTGCAATTTTTCTTTGCAAGGATCAAAGGGTTTCATATTTCCCATAGCTGTCAACATTATAATCACTATTATGATGCATTACAAGCTGGTAATAAGTCACTATTAGGACTCATTGTTTGCTTTCAGTAAAGGGAAAACAATATCATTACAGTAAATATATGCAAGAACAACACACAGAACGTAAAATGAATTCATTTGTCTAACAGAAACTCTAATTCTTCACCTGTTGCTGTATATTTAACTTTTATGTTTGATCAACAAAAGTGACTCCTTAAAAAAACAGGAGCAAACCAAGCCCTGGTGTTATAACATCATCCTTGCAAAAAACAATGTCAGTAAGT
This sequence comes from Cottoperca gobio, assembly GCF_900634415.1. Taxonomy (NCBI): domain Eukaryota; kingdom Metazoa; phylum Chordata; class Actinopteri; order Perciformes; family Bovichtidae; genus Cottoperca; species Cottoperca gobio. The sequence goes on from NC_041370.1 coordinate 21,040,505, forward strand.
GACCAGCAAATATGACCTTATAGGTCATTATAAAATGCTCTATAATTTGTTCTGATTATTGTAATAAAGCATTGTAAATATGCATGAGTGCTTTTACCTATAAGCAAACAGTGCTATAAGCAGGTTATAATGCATTTATAAGAGTGCTTATAATGCATTATAGACATGGGCGTCATAGAAAGTGTTAACAAAGCTTTTTCTGTAACTAATGAAACTAAGAGATCAAGTAAAAGGAGCTGGCCTTATTGTCTAAAGTATGGACATGTGGACTAGTATGTTGCTGATGTGGGATGAGTGTACTCCTCTCTGCTTCCTCTCATGTCTTCCTGTCTCCATCTATTCTTCTCTTCAGCTTCATGAAGGACTGTGGTCTCAGCCTGGGCTGCCTTGAGCTGTCGTGCTGCCACTTCCTGAACGAGGCCTGTCTGGAGGTCATCGCTCAGACTTGTCCCGGGCTGCAGGAGCTCAACCTGTCTTCCTGCGACCGCCTCCACCCGCAGGCCTTCACACACATCTCCAAAATGACACGCCTCCGCAGGCTGGTGCTCTACCGGACCAAGATAGAGGTAGGCACGGTCAACAGTGTTTCTGGGAAACCACAATCAAAGTGACATTTTTCCCTGCACACTTACATCTGTCTTGTCAAATTACAGCAGGTCAACTGTGGATTGGTTAATGATATCTTTGTATCCCAAATGACTGCTCTGGCTGTTTGTAATATGCAGGTTGCTTAGTTACCTTCTAAACATTGTAAGGCTACATTTCTCATTTTCTTCAGTCATTTGCCAGTATTACTTAATGTAGAGGAGATATCACGCTAGGAACTTAGATTAGCTTTGAAGAAGATAAACTTATCGACATGGAAGATTGCCACTAGTCTTTGAAGTTTTGGAATATAATGGAATAATGAGAACTCAGGCAATTTTATGAATTTTCAAGGAAATTTGTTTAATATTGAGAATTTGCAACATTTTTCTGAGCTTTTGAATGACATCTATATTGGCAAAAAGCAAACTTCACCTGCTGATGAAGACTGTGTTCGGCTGAAAGCACTAAGTTGAGAGTCAACAGTCTGTCCATTAGTCTCTCAACAGTTAATGTAGATACAGTACTTTTCCCATGAACTGTCTTCTGTCAATACTATGATGTAAGCTGGTCAACAGCACAAGAAACCAAAATCATCACAAGTCAGTATTAAAGATGGGATGCTAGGCTAATTAGCATACAGATGGATAAAGCACATCTTTATGCTAATTACAAGGCAGAACAGATATGAATATTACCAACAGCAAAAAGACTGACGTGCTTGGACGTCGACATGACTGCTGCTTCATTTTAATGTTCAAACTGATCAAATGTATCTTTCTTTGCAAATATTCACTCATTTTTCATTTGATGCCTGCATCACGTTCCAAAAAAGCTCAAAAAGTGGAAAGTGTGCTGTGGTGTGATGGGTCCATATTTCAAATTGTTTTTGGAAATCATGGACGTCGTGTCCTCCGGGCTAAAGAGGAAAAGGACCATCCAGATTTTTATCAGCGCAAAGTTCAAAAGCCAGCATCTGTGATGGTATGGGGGTGTGTTGGTGCCCACGGCATGGGTAACTTACACAGCTGTGAGGGCACCATTAAAGTTGAAAGGTACATACAGGTTTTGGAGCAACACATGCTGCCATCCAAGCGACGTCTTCTTCAGGGACGTCCCTGCTTATTTCAGCAGGACAATGCCAAGCCACATTCTGCACGTGTTACAACAGCGTGGCTTCGTAGTGAAAGAGTGCGGGTACTAGACTGGCCTGCCTGCAGTCCAGACCTGTCTCCCATTGAAAATGTGTGCCTTCAACAATTAGTGTCCTCCGTTCTCAAATGCTTGTTGAGTGTTGTTAAAAGGAAAGGTGATGTAACACAGTGGGAGACATGCTTCTGTCCCAGCTTGTTTGGAACGTGTTGCAGGCATCAAATTCAAAATGAGTGAATAGTTGCAAAAAAACATAAAGTTTATCAGTTTGAACATTAAATATCTTGTCTTTGTAGAGTATTCAATTGGATCTAGGTCGAAAAGGATTTACAAATCATTGTATTTTGTTGTTATTTGCGTTTTACACAACGTCCCAACTTCATTGGATTTGGAGTTTGTATCATCAGTTTTGTTTTGCTGCAGTGGTAATCATTGTCTCTCTGGTTTGCAGATGTTCTACAGAGTAAATGTATCTACTGTCGCTAGAAGAGATGATCGAGTCTTTATCTGCGACTGTTTGGAACAAAACAATATAATTGAGCTGTTTCTGTTATTACAATGTTATCAGGAAACTACAGAAGGCTGAGTCTCACCACACTAGTTTCCAACCTGTTTGGCTCGTGACCCTTTACAGCCAAGTCATACCTACTCACAACCTCTTGTCACAGGTTGCATACTCTTGGTCTATGAGCTGTGAGCCGAAAGAGTGATGTTCCCTTTTCAGACTGTCTCATTTTGATCATTTTAAAGGCCTGAAGTGGAAAAAACAAAGATTTAATCAGAGAGAGTGCATTCTTTAAACCAGGCTCTATTTTTCACATCTCTACCATGATGGCGAGCTAGACAGCTTTTTGAAGTTACCCGTGTAATAGAAATTTCCCACCATCAATTTATTGTGAAGTTTTGTATCGCGATCCTCGATGAAATCCTATTGTTGTCCAATCCCTAATGTATAGTAAAGGTTTAAGACTTTCAGAAGCCCTGTCCTAATGTCGGACTGATGTGTTTTGGGTTGGGCGTAGCACACTTACGTTGTTGTCTACTGAGATGAACTGAGTCAACTCTGTTGAGTTCAGGTTCAGGCCTGTCTGTCGGGTAAAACGGCTGTGTTGTGTTCCACCTCAGCGTTTTCTCCAGTGTTTGTCATGTTTCAGAGCGGCGTTGTGGGCAGCAGGCAGTGTAGAGTTTCTGTGGTGGAGCCAGGCAGCATGCTACAGGTTGTTTATACCCAGGCAGACAGAGCAAGCTGTGTGTATGTTTGAGACCCTGACATCTCAGCTGTTATTACCCTGTCACTGCTCTAATTAAATGGCTAGCTCGGCGGAGAGAAGCGTTTATAAAGATGCCAGCGACAGATTCGAGCACACGCACCGAATACACACACAAAAGGCTTTCACTTTCATGTCTGACACTTTCTCCTGCCACTGAGGTACATGGTGTTGGCAGTTGCAGTGTTGAATTCCTATGTCTCTATCCAAGCTGCAGTGCCACTGGAGAGGTCTCTGTCCTCACTGTGCTTGACTTTGTGAGGAGACGTTAAAACCTACTCTTGTGCCTTATTCAATTCCCCTAAATACAATAAGCGTTACCTGAGTGCCCCCGGCAGCAGACAGGAAATCACTTAGGAGGAACTTTGGACGACATGACGGGACATGTTACTGTTATTTAAACGTATATTGTTATTTTTAATGTATACCCTTTTAGATTTACACTCGGATAAGTCTGGGGTTAAGTTTGTTGCTGAACATGTGGCTCTCATATCATCCCGTTCTCACTTCTAACTCGTCAAATACGGCAGCTTGAACAGTGGCCCTACGCACCAAACACTGACGCTCCACATACCCCCGTAGTGATTAGTGCTGCCCTCTCTGATCTTAGTCAACTAAGATCTCTTTAGTCGATTAGTCATTTTTTAACGCTTTCATGCTGATTGACCTATTTTTAAGAAAGGACATCTCTGGTATACACAAGATTTAAAGTGCTGTGTTATTGTGATTATTTGTGGAGAAACTCAGTTTCACAGATCTGTCCATTCATTAAAATCAACTAATAGATTAGTTTCCAAAATTGTATGAGAGTTAGTCTTTCTGTAGTCGAGAGTGGTAGTAGTAATTATGACTGCAGTAAAAGAAGAAGTCGAGTGACTAGTATAAACAAACTAACACAGGAGTCAGCTGATAATGTTCAGGGTCAAACCAAAACTCAGCGTTGACTTATTTTAAGTAACGTGACATACTTACGTAACATGCTCAAGTTACGTAACATAAGTAACGCAGCCTACTTAATTTACTTACTTAATTTAAGTTACGTAACAAACTTGCTTATTCTATACCAAACCATGATCTATTCCTTATCCTAACCCAGTAGTTTTGTTGCCTGAACATAACCAAGAGGTAACGTAATGCACTTAACATACTTCACATGCGTAGCGTAACCACACCTGTCAACCCTCCCGTTTTTCCCGTAATTATCCCGTATTTTTAACCTTTCAAAAATAAAAATAGGCCTAATTTAAAAAAGTGTACAGTGGTAAAGTGGCTCCGGTAGAGCAGGTGGCAGTATTATGTTTAGCTTTAGTTGAAAAACGTTATGCGGCAGTAAACACACAGAAGAAGAAAACAATGTGTCATTGCAGTGTGCCATTCAGATGTTAGCATCGCACACGTCAGAATAAGCGATGTTCGCCAGCATGAAACATCGTCCAAGCACAAGCACGCCCAAGAGGCACAAACACACACTGTCAATGACTTCATTTGTGACAAGAACTGTGTCGGAGGCAGACCAAGTGACCAAAGCTGAGGGAAAGATGTCGATGCTTTGCGCCAAAAATAATGTAGCCTTCAGCTTCTGCGATGATTTCAGTCGCAGTGTAGCGGACATGTTTCCCGACTCTGACATCGCAAGGAAGTCCTCGTCGGGGGAAACAAAAGCCACACAACTCATCCATCATCAAATAAATTGATGATAATAACTAATAAATAAAATACATAAATCTTATAAACATGTCTGGACAAGTAATACATACTTTAAATAAACATGTATTTCCTGAATGTATATACCCGTCCCTTATGTGTTTACGTTTACATTATAAGGGGCTCAGAGCTGTTAAGGTATGGGCGGAGTCCCCTTATATTGAAATTCCAATGTTGACAGGTATGAGCGTGACGTTAGCCTCATGTTGAAGTATATCGGACTATCCTGCATGTTGAAAATGGCGCTATAGGGTTACCCAGTGCGTTAAATGTGGCGCCAAGGGGTCCTGACCAAGCGTCGTCCGTATGTGACGAGTTGGGAGAGAGAATGTGTTGCCAGTTTTGTTGTGTTGTTCCATTGGTTCCTGATGTTTTGTGATTTCCTGATTGTAAGCTTTAGGTTCTTAGATATTTCAAAAAATATATATAATATTGGTAATAAAATGACAATTCTGCATCTTTCTTGTCTTTCTCCTTGTGGTCTCTGCAGCAAACAGCTATTCTGAGCATCCTGACTTTCTGCATAGAGCTGAGACACCTCAACCTAGGGAGCTGTGTGAGGGTGAGAATGCACACACACACACACACACACACACTCACACTCAAACTCACACACACACACACACACACGCACACACAGGAAGAAGTCCAAGTAAAGCAGTGTGTTAACAGAGACATCAGTACAGTAGCTATAAATGAGCTGCTAACGATACACTGTTTGGGTGTAAAATAGACGAGAGGCAGAGAAATAGAACTGAAATCAATTTAATTGTCCATCCTTATTTCGAATTTTGACTTAAGCCTCACTTTACAACACAGTTAAAACACTAGTGAAATGTGCACACATACTATAATATAAACCAGGACACAAATAGCCCAGAGCCTTGACACATGTTTCAAAAATCATGAAGCTGATAGGCTCTTTAGTTTCTTAATAAACACATACTCTGCCATATGTTTTTGTAAATGCTTAAAGGAAAGGTCTTTGGAAATACACTAATAATGTTCTAGTAGAGAGTTAGATGAGAAGATCGATAGCGCTAATATCTGTCAAGGCTACAGCCTTCTACAAAGTCTGCCCACCAGCACCTCTAAAGCTAAGTAACATCTGATTAATCTGTACAAAACTGAAGTGTGAAACAAAAAGCAAACTGCAGTTTTTACACCTCGTCTTTTTTTTTTACAAATGAAACACACTAGCTGTAGTGTGGTAATTAGTGAATCTTCAGGGTGCTGGTAGGCAGATTGTGTTACTGCTGGACAGAGCCAGACTAGCTGATCCCAGCCTTTATGCTAAGCTAAGCTAATAAGCTGGTGTGTGCAGCCTTATGTTTAGGAGTCGGCTATGAGAGTAGTATTGATCTTCTCATCTAATTCCCCTCCAGAAAGCAAATGCGTGAATTTCCTAAAAATGTCAAACTAACCCTTTAATGATGTTACACTGAATCTGTCCACCGTGGTTTATGGTATACAGATGGTGGAATTCATGGACAGACGAGTATGTTGACATTAAAATACAGAATTTTTAATATTATACATTAATTAGATTAACGAATGAGACGTTTAAATAAATGTTCAGTATCATGTCTTAAATATATATATTTTTCTAAAAGGAATATTCACCACAAATATATTTTCCTCATTTGTTGACTGTCTGATTTGCAAACTCACCCGGTCTCTGACTGACTGAGTGACTCAGTAACTCCCCCACCCACTTTGTCTCTAGCTGAGTTTTCATCCAATTTCTGAGTATTTGATGCAAACGATGATGTAGGTTGAGAGAACAGGGGAAAGGAAACTCACAGTTTCAGTACAGTTTCCTCATGTGCTCTTTCTTAAGGCTTACGAGTCATCATTGGTAATGAAGCCATGTAACACTTGGCAATGGAAATACATGAAGCCAAAAGTTTTAATATTGGTCCACTGCTAACTTAGAGAAATGTTCTGCATGCTGTCATGTCTATGAGTAAAATGCCTGCACTGGCTGTTGATTTGCATTTTTTGCTTTCATCTCGTGATGAAATACGGACAACATTAACTGACACCAAAGAACAATAACAGCATCACAAATCAGATCTTCTTTCTCGGCAAGGTGTTCACTGTGCTTTGCTCTCTCTTGAGGAAGTCAGGTTATGTCCCTGAAACCGGCCGATTTTTATTATCGTTACATTCACATACACAAGACAATTGGAGGCCACCGACTCACTCATTACTTCATTCCTCCTCGCTCAGCAAAATACATTTGGAGCCCGTCTTTGGTAAACACTAGATTTAAAGTGATGTGTGTAAAGCATGATTCTTTTACAGATCTGTCCATTCATTAAAATCAACTAATAGATTAGTTTCCAAAATCGTATGAGTGTTAGTCTTTCTGTAGTCGAGAAAGTGCTAGTAGAAATTATGACTGCAGTCGAGTGACGTAGTATAAACAAACTAACACAGGACTTTCACACAGGAGTCAGCTGTTCAGGGTCAAACCAAAACTCAGCGTTGACTTATTTTATGTAACGTGACATACTTACGTAACATGCTCAAGTTACGTAACATAAGTAACGCAGCCTACTTAACTTACTTCCTTTTCCTGTCTTTCTCCTTGTGGTCTCTGGAGACATCATAAAGACAAAATATTGACACACCATCTATCTCTCTCTCTCTATCTATCTCTCTCTCTCTCTCTCTATCTATCTCTCTCTCTCTCTATCTATCTCTCTCTCTATCTATCTCTCTATCTCTCTCTCTCTATCTATCTCTCTATCTCTCTCTCGCTCTCTATCTCTCTCTCTCGCTCTCTCTCGCTCTCTCTCGCTCTCTCTCGCTCTCTCTCGCTCTCTATCTCTCTCTATCTCGCTCTCTCGCTCTCTCTCGCTCTCTCTCGCTCTATCTCTATCTCTCTATCTCTCTCTCTCGCTCTCTCTCTCTCTCTCTCTCTCTCTCTCTCGCTCTCTCTCGCTCTCTCTCTCTCTATCTCTCTCGCTCTCTCTCGCTCTCTCTCGCTCTCTCTCTATCTATCTCTCTCGCTCTCTCTCGCTCTCTCGCTCTCTCTCGCTCTCTCCATTGCAGCTGACAGGGACCCCGCAGGCTTCATAGTGTGACTGACTCTGACTTTGTGCTAACCTCAGCAATAGTTGCTAACAGCTGAAAGTTTCCGGGCAGAACTCATGCTTGTGAACTTTGGTTCCACATTCAATCCACATACCGTGTAGTCTGCGTGTGGTTGTGTGCATCGTGACCCCGAACCGTTACGGCCCTAATTTACAAGTCATATTTATTGAATAAATTGAAACATTTGAGGAGGCTGCTGCAGAGTTACATATTCTGAGGCTCCTTGTTAAGTTGTACCCTCTATGAAGCACTAAACAGACTGTTGCCCTGCTAATGCTGCACACGCTGAAGAGAGCTTGAGTAGTTATTAACTGCGGCCTGTCCCCTGCAGATTGAGGACTATGATGTTGTGGCCAGTATGCTGGCTGCTCGCTGTCGCTCACTCTGCTCGCTGGATCTGTGGCGCTGCAGAAACCTGACTGATCGAGGCCTGGCCGAGCTCGTCTCTGGCTGCAGGTAGGAAATACACATGGGCTCAGTGCTGTACACAATGTTTGTCCTACTTGTCCTCACTGATGAGAATTTTTTAGTGAATGTCTGAAATGTGTGGAGTGACCCTGCTCTCCTGCATGGTCTCTCAGGATGCTGCAGGAGTTGGACCTGGGCTGGTGTCCCACGCTGCAGAGCAGCACCGGATGTTTCCAGCACCTCGCCCGCAGCCTGCCCCGCCTGCGCAAACTCTTCCTCACCGCCAACCGCACAGTCGGCGACTCAGACGTAGAGGAGCTGGCAACCAGCTGCCCCTCACTGCAGCACCTCGACATACTGGGTAAGCTTTTGTCTTTATTTATTATTTGTTAATGATGGTCATAATCCATTCATTTAACTTAAACTGTTACTATTTTTTCACAAACTTTATCTTTCGACACAGACCCAGAGCAGCTTACCACATTAATATGTAATGCCATACGGAGGGTTACTTAAAAAATACCTCCTAAAAAATGTAGTCAGTAACCTAATACAAGTATCACATTATTAAAGTAATGCGGATTACTTTCCATTCATTTTGGATTACCTGATTACCAAATATACAAATAAAGACAAGAGATCCCTTCAGAAATGTTGCCATTATGTTGACACATTAGTGCTGCTGGACTTTAACTTGGAGCAGCAGCAGCACCCATAGAAATTAAATTAAATGAACCTACATGCACATTTCCCGTTTTTTCGAGGCCATTGTGTGAGACTCGTGTTGTAATGTGTGCGCATGCCAGTATATCGTTCTTTATATTCAAATGTATTTTAAAATTGTAATCCCCATCCCCAAAAGTATCGGTAATCTGATTACGTTTTTTTTTCTGTAACTGTAACTGAATACAGTCGTCTCTTTTTGTATCCTAATTACATAACGTTGTTCCATGTATTCCTTTGCTTAACCTGGCCACACGTATAATGGCTTTGTGTCAACAATGTTGCCTTTACATATGGCCGTCATCACATCTGTGAATAATGGAGTCAAAGAAGCAAGGCAATATGTTTTCATGTTTCTGCATCTGTTTCCCCCTTCCAAATTAGTTTTTCTATTTAGTATTACATTTTTTAGCACAATTGTCTGTTTTTAATTGTTATAACAAATTAAAATTGCATGTGATACTTTTCCCACATTCAGTATTAGTCTTGCATGTCATCATTGAAGCATCACTTTCCATTGGACATGTCGGTGGCGTATCCCAAGTTTGCATTTGAGAGTTTCTCAAAAACACCTAAGTTAAATGCAAACAGAAATATTAATATGAATAAAATACTGCTCGCTAAGCAAAGTTGCAGCAGCCCCCCACAGCAGTAACACTATAGTTCCAGTTGCGTAAGGTGATGGGCTTGGCAACACAGTTGCATGATGGGTGTTATTCAGGCTGACAATGCTGATGTGTCAGTTGCAGGTGTGCTACAGTGGGTTGGGTTGGTCTGTTTGCTGGAGAGTAAATTGCGTGGTGCAAGTAATAAATATGAAGCTTGTTATTGACTCTATCATGTAACTATGGCAGCCCTGAGAGGCAAGGGAGAAAAATAGTGGTGATCCATTTTCTAAGTCTGAACTAGATAAGGTTTGTGTATCCTTACAAAAACATGAAGGCTTTCAGTCCTATGTAGAACATTTTCCACCTGGCAAAATTAGAAATAAGGATTTACTTGCTTTATCTTTTTTATTAATTTCTCTATTCACGTTATGTTTTTGTAATGCATCGTCTTATGTGACTCGTCTAATGTTCAGGTACACGGTTGGTGAGTGCGGCCTCGCTGAAGAAGCTCCTCCAGTCTTGTCCTCGACTTCTCCTCCTGGACGTCTCCTTCTGTTCCCAGATAGACATGCGGGTCGTCCAGGAGCTCTCTGGCCTCTTCCCCAATGTGGCCATCAAGAAGAGCTTCACTCAGTGACCCCAGCGGCACCTCATTTCCCAGAGTCCAGAGGAAGTAAAGGAGGGAAGTACTCGCCAGCAGACACTGCCCCAAAGTGAATAAGAGGCAGGTTAGATGCTGTGGGAGATTGCTGACCTGCCTGCGTCTGTATCACAGACAAGATCTTCTTTTAGCGCTCGGTAAACAAAGCGGTCGTTCTGGGTGAGGAGGTTCTTTGGATTAACAACTACAGACTCCCAGTCACAGGATTATAGAACGTGAGACTTTTTAGTTGTTGTTTTTTGGACACTTGAAATCAGGGTCGTTGCAGTAAAGCCGCTCCATCTTCCCAGAATCTGTATCACCACTTGTTTATTGCCAAGCAACACAAGGCGAAGAAATATGCCTTGGTACAGGGTGCAAAACACAAAGCAAAAACATTTGTGAGCACTCCTCCCCTGAACATCTTGTTAGGACAACGATAAGGGACAAATGAAATGAAAAGGTGTGAAACAAACCCTCATTGGAAACAGTTGGAAAGGATTTGTTGGTCACATCTTTGTGTTAGCTGGTAACGTTATCAAAGATCAGGGCCTTGGTCAGTGCCTTATCAGAATGTGCAGCAATCATGCTGGCTGCTTTAATGCATCATTCTGAAGGCGTCTGTCAAGCCAGTTTGACTTTATTATGAAAAGCATACTTGATGCTGTTGTGTTTGAAGGCATCAGGAGCTTTATGGGTGAAAACAAAGGAGTTAACGCCGCTTTATTTCACATCGTGTGGATCGCAAGTTATTTGTTGCTGGATCTCAAGTAGAAAAGAAACACAGCATCACCGACAACATGCTTTCATCAGAAACTTATGTGCGAACTTGTGAAAAAGCAGACTGCAATTAATTTTAGACATGCGCTATAATTGACAGAAGTAGAAAAGAACTCCCAGGCCAACAACACACTGACTCATTTTAAATAAAAGCACTGAACACAGACAAAACCAAGAGATATACAATTCATAAGGATACAATATGAAGAAAAGCTGCAAATGATTAGATTATCCAAAGTTTGTGATTCATTTTCTTTTGATTGACTCAATTAATCGACGAATGATTTCAGATCGAATTGTCATTGTCAACAAGGCAGGTCTGATGCAGCAAATCTATGAAGACATTTCCTGATAGCCGACTGTTACCACGGTAAATGTGTTCCTGTCAGTGTTTCCCTACAGATGGATATGATCATGATATATATAGAAACAGGCTTTGATTGAGATTGTGGCATGGTAGGTCCTTCTTTATCCAACATATTCACAACCTACGCTAAACTACATTTGACACTTTAGTTGGATTATCAGAGAAAGTCCCCAGATGTAACGTGCATGTTCCAGGTCTGTTTCTGTTCAAACCCTTTAAATGAAACAGGTGTTTGGTCGAGGTTATTCAACAGCTTACTCTGGCCAAGTAAGAAAAAATATCAGGTCAGATGTATAAGTCGGCCATGGCCAAAGTTAACAGTACTTAGATGACCGGAGAGATAATTGTACAGGTCATACAGATCATTGTTTTTGGCTGTGTCATTTTTAGGGGAATAATGAGTGAGTTTCAAAAGTCACCGGTTTCTCGATGCTTTCAGGATGTTGCATGCTTTTCCTGTTTCCTCTCACACGGAGGTGTCTGTCACTGCTGTTTGACTGCTTATGTATTTACCTAGCAGCTCCAGGAAGGAGGGAGTGCTGTGGATTAAGTTGAGGATAATATGTTAAACAGTGTAAGTACTCTGTGTGACCTCAGTGTTTGTCCTGAAACTCAGGGGTTTTAATATTTCATCTGGACTTTTCATTTCTTTTCTTTACACATATTTTGCTCTAAAAACCAGCACAACAGGCATCTTAAGAGACCGAGTCAGCGTTGAGGTTCTTCAGTGTTGCTCTTAAACCACAAACACACGTGAAGTAACCGAGAGCGAGGAAGATGATATCTTATATTGGGTGTGGAATGTCACAGGGTTTGTATGATTGTGAGATATACTGCTGTCCCGGATTATTTCATTTTTGTAATATATGAAGCCACAGTTGCAATGTTGCATTTCTTCTTTTAAGTTTTCTTTTAAGCACATGCTTCTAGTCTATATTTGTGCCTTATACTCCTGTTTGAATGTGCTGTGGTGTCCATGTGGTTTAGCTTGTAGTGAAGTGCTTTGCTTTAATGCCCTTCTACCAAAGTGATTAGCAGAAAGCTGGTCTTGAATCCCACGACTACTGAATATTTGACCTGTTTAAATGCCATATACTGTATATCAGCTATGGTAATTAATATGCAAAATATTGTTTATTTATTCTTCCCTGTGTTATAAAATCGTTATTTAAACATGTTATCCTTATATACAGAAACACGAATGAGAGGAATGATATTAACTTCTCATTGCATTCAGTACAAGTTTAGCCTAGCTTAGCACAAAGAAGAGTTTTGTTTTGTTCATTCGAAGCTTCCGTTGAGGTTTTCATACGAAGCATTGAATGTCTGCCGTCATATTTTATGACAAAGAAAAGAAAATCCTCAATTTCAATAATCAGCAATCTTAAAATGCTTCCAGACCTGCTTGTTTTTTTTGACATAAAGTTGCCAAACGTGTGCAGAAACATAATATGCTACTCTTTTTGAACAGCTTCAGTAACTTACTATAATAATGTTAGAGCTGTCACTAGACATGCCTGTTATGCAGCTGCAGGCCTCCTTTTGTTTGCAGAAAGCAGCAAACGATTATTTTCACTGCCTTGGAAATGCTGTTTTTTAAATGCTAAATGCCAACAAATATGAATTTAAGTAATTTTATAAATTATGACATCTATCTTTTTCAATAAGTTTAAACTTTTGGATGTTACAAAGCTCCTTAGTTATTGGAAATGTTCGGATCACAGAAATCCGAAACAATCCTCCGCTGCCACTCCTGGAATCTAATTCTACAAATAATATAATAATAATAATAATAATAATAATATTAATGTAGCCTGATCTTTATCTGCAACTGTGCACACATACCAGGTTTAAGCAGAATGGATAGACATGAAAAAAAGAAGAAGAAGAAGCTGTCATGCATCCGAATGTTGATTTAGAATTTGAATGTCAACGTTATGAATGAGTCTTCAAACCTTTGGGTGCAGCCCTGTTAGTGACCAGTACGATGCATTGTGTGAATACGTTGTTACGCTGTTGTTAAGCAACGTACTGTCAAATTGTGGGGTTTTAAATGCTGATTTGGATATTTCATTTTTTAAGAGATAATATCTTTGGATGTCTGTTTTTAGGCCTCCACATAATTTAATGTATAATTTAAGTATCGAGGAATGTATCGTTCCTCACCAGAATGAAGGGCGTTGGAGAAATGTGTCCTCACGAAGCTCTGCATTTCTAAAATCCTAGCCTCCCGGTCTTTGTGCTAAGCTAGGCTAACTATGCTACTGGATGCCCAGAGTTCAAATAAATATCAACCTTATAAATCTAATCATGGCTTTGCTCGGAAACCCACAAATGCTGTACTGCCACATTACAATTGCATTTTCTGTTGAAGTTGATATGTTTTCAGTTTGTTTTCAGTCTGTTGTGTTTTAAACAGAATGGGTGTGGTAATTATCACACACCGGCCCTCCCATTCAGACGATGCCAATATGACTTCAGAGAGGTAAAATGAAGATGAAAGCAATCTTATTCTAGCTGGTGGGCTGGAGGCCAAGAAAGTGCGTACATAACATTGTCCCACCCAAATCCAGGCGGTCATTTCAAGAATATTTTGAGAATTATTCCTTCACAAATGACTATAGCAACACAATGAATCCTGACCATGTATAGTGTGTACAGCAACTATCAGCAACAGCGTTTGTTTGTTAAGGCAGACTATTTCTAAACTGTTTGACAAATGAAACCGTTTTTGTTCCAATATTTGTGTTCTTTGAGCCCCCGAGCTGGAGTGAGTGGGACGGCCCAGCTTCTCTGTAATGAATATGCATTCTCTCTTCTCCCGCTCTGGATGTGCGATCGACCTTTGTGCCATTGGTTGGACATGCAGCGAGTGTCCCTGTGCTGCGGTGTGGAAGCCACTGTTGTGTGAAAAGATTGTGCCTCTGTCGTGATGAAACTGGGCGCTTCACTTTCACCAGATTTTAAATAAACTGAAAGGCTGATGACTGATACAGCGGGCTCTGTGTGTGTTTGTGTGTGTGCTCCTTTTAATGCTTTCAGCCCTCTGACGTGGATATAACAGTTCCTACGCAGTATGGAAACATATGGAAACATATGGAATTAGATTTATAGTCATTTCCAGCTCTTGATAAGTATTGAAAGAAATAAAATAAAGACAACAGACTCTTTTCCAGTTCCCTGGTAGATGAGCACCCCTTCTGTTTCTGTAGGGGCTGAAGCTCTACACTTATTTGAATTGACAAGAGCTGAATAAACACTTTTCTATTACTTTCTTTTTAGAAATGCTATATATTATTTGTGACTATTTTCACAAACTATACTATGGCATTTTTAATGACATACCATACTATGATTTATTACGACAGTTTTTATATGTTTATGTTATATTTATATGATATACTATACTATGAATTTTATATTACATATTATATTGTGACTTTATTATAAACTTTATGACATATTATACTATGCCATGTTTAATTACATAGTATAATGTAACTTTTTTGTAAATGCTATACTATAAACTCATTTATACTATTTATATAAATGTTTTGCCATACTTTACCATGCCTTTTTTTGGGATATTTTATGACGTACTACACTTTGACTCTTTATGACGTACGAAATTGTGACTTTTTAGGATATTTTTTGACTTCCTATTCTTTGACTTCTTTCAAATTTTCTTTCAAATTTCTTTAAAATAAATACTATATTATAACCTTTTACATGATTGTATTGGCATACTATACTATGACTTTTTAAAGATATTTATCATTTGTATATTTATATTTATAAATTGCTGTGCATTGAACTTGTCTGGGTTTTTTTGTTAATTGATTTGTAATGTATGAGCTACAATACCAAGCTGCAATCTGTTGGCAATTATTTGGCAACATAATAATAATAACAATAATAAACACTTTATTTATAAAGTACCTTTCTAAACACAGTTACAAAGAGCTTTATATTAAAAACAGAACACACTTAAAACACAAAGAGAATGAAATGAACTAAAAGATACATACTGAACATAATAAAACACAGAGAGTAGAACCAACAAAAAAGTCATAAAACATGAATAAAATCACAGAATAACCGCGTACATAGTCATGCATGTTAACAGTTGGACTTTAAAACCATTTAATTACATAATCCACATCTAACATAAGATGTTGCGTATGGTCTGAACAATATACCGAGAAGTCTGGAATTTTGAAATGGAAAATGTGTAGGACCCCTGTAATGAGAAATGTGACAGTACAACAACGTGTCTACAGTGCTGGAATGAACTTGCTAATAACTTATTCCATTTTCCCTTTCAGTGAACAGTAGCCCATCACTGACAGAACAAAAGAAAATTGTGTTACTGTATCATGCTGAGGCTTCATAAGTGGAGTCGTGTCAGTGTGATTGGGGGAAAAGTAGGGTCGTCTGCTGAATCCACAACAACCAGAGAAGCCATTAGTCAGGATGAGTGACTGGATAGTCATGGCGGAATGATCCTTTTTGCCTTAACCCTCTGCCATTTTACAGTCTATTAATACCACAGAGAGAAGTGACATTAGCTTGTCTTCTTAACGGCCTTTTAATGAATTGTTTATGCCTAGTTTAATGATGTATATTGTGGCCCTGTAATGTGCCCTAATGACGGAGAACGAGGCGGCCTCGGCTGAAGTATTAATTTGGACTGCCTCCCCAATGATTATTCCTCAGCCAACAACACCACTGCTGCTGCCTCGGCTGCTGCTGTGCGTGAGAGCGCGGATACAAACGTGATTCATGGAGGCTTTCTGCTCCGCACTACGGTTTGATTTCTCGCTGTCACGCTCCTCTATGAGGCTGATATATCCGGGGGGGATCCACAGCAATTAGTTCAGCTTTTTATTTGTCTTTCAAGAGCTTACTGATGAATCTGCAGGGGGAATATATGGATGGAAATGTTCCTGAATAATAAATCCAGCATTAAAATGTAAACATGGGAAGGGTTATGGGTTAAGGTTGCCGAGTGCTTTCTTTTTCTCTCTTTCCCTCTCTGTCTACAAACCACATGAGTGACACCAGAACATACCTTGACAAATATGTCAGCCGGTGCAGTCACAGTGTTGTCTGCAGTGAGACACGTGTTGTGGTCTGCCTCCTCTGAGCCTTCCTCAGGCTGGGACTCGACAGGCCTCAGACCTGCCTGAGGGAGGCCTCGCTGTGATACCCATCATTATGTGGCTTGGTGTTCCTTCTCTAGTTTCTCAACTTCGGCTCCAATAATGAAGACATCCCTGTCAGTCGTCGCACCGCTGTGTGTGTCTAAAGCTTATTATTTATGTTTTGTTTGTGAGGCTATTGAGAATGTCAGCACTGAGTCCCCTAATCCATCTAAGTACGACAATCCATAGGTAGCTTTTTGAAGCTGCTGAGATGGCCAATGTTTTTTTTAGCCGAGACTAAATCCGTGAAGACTTTTATTTGTAAACTTTGTGATACCCTGGTGTAATTACAGTAAATAAATGAAACCACAGACAAATACGTAACCCTGATCTGATGCTAGTGGTGCTAGTGTTTCTCAAAATGAAGACTGGATGTCCCATAACACTCAGCAAGTCTTTGCTTGTCTTTTTTGTTGTAAATTGTTGTTTTATTTGACAGCAAAGAATACATATACCAGACATTTGTTCTAGACTATAGGATCCCAAGCTTTTTAACTTGTGACCCTTTAAAATGAACGTCTACTTGTGATCCCTCATTACACAGTGTGGATGTGAGTTATGGGGAGTTTAAAACAAAGTGCTAATTTTTCTTGTTTGAGGATTAAAGCGGCCTGAGGAGGTGCAAGTATCTCGTATTACACAAGGGAAAAAACTGAAATATATGCTTTTTATCCCTTTAATCCTTTTGTTACCCACACAGATTTATCTCAGGACCCGTTGAGGGGTCTCACACCCCAGGTGCAGAACTACTTTTCTGCAAACTTTTCTTGTTTTGTGCCAGAAAGCAATCCAGCTGCAACTCTGACTCAGTTCTACGGACCATTTAAAGGCACTTAGAGACAAAGGATATGTACAGTATAGCTGCTCATTGCTCCTAGGATGAATTAAATGCAGAGTCTACATTTCACTGTGTCTGCTGTGCTGTGTACATGTGTGACCATTATAAGTTGATATGATTCGAATCCTCCATTTCCAATTACATTCGTTGACGGAGACCATGGGATGCAGTTGAAAACTCCAAATAGCTAGTAGGGGGAATTTAAAATGATGGTAGATTAATGTTTAAATAAATAAAGCATCATTTTGATAACAAAATATAAGCATAGATAACAGAATATAAGCATAGATAACAAAAGGAAAGTCCTCCGTTTCATGTTCACTAACTGTCGCTGGACACGCCGCTCGCAAATCACTCGAATAATAGCTTTCCTCCTGCGCATGAAGACAGTAGTAGCTTCATAAAATGCAGAATTTAACTGCACAACAGCTGCTAGCATAAACAACAGCACCTGTAATTTATTATCCATTTTGAATCAAACAGTGGTCATGGCTGATGTGACACGTCACGGCGGATACGACCCAATCAAGAAGCGAACTTCAGTGTCTGCGTCAGCGTTTTCAATGGTCCCCCTTTTAGGGGCTCAAAAACGCTAGAGTAGTGTGGACGCTAGGCATAAACGTAGTAGTGGAACAGTAAGGCATTGTCCACACGTAGATGGAGTTTTTTGTAAATGTAGCTTTTTCTACAGGTTTCTTTTTTGCATTTTCTAATGAACAGGATTTTCTTTGAGAACGAAAGAGGACAAAACTCTGTTCCTGTTCTTAAACAGAGCCATTTAGTGGCTCATGGGCGTCGTCAATGAGGATCTGGCACAGTGTAAGATGGCCTTGCTCAGAGACGAGCATGTTTCACAAACAGGCCGAGCAATTATAGCCTGAATAATTACGCGCTGAAGAGGAGACACGATTCGCCCCACTGATCAGCAAAGTTCATGTGAAGTTATAATTAAACAATAACTCGTTTACAAATGAACGCACACACGCATTTGTGTACTTAAGTGTGCAAAGTGTAATTAGCTGCGATGCATCTGAGTGAGATTGGAGAACAACAATGTCAAATGGTGGAATTATGTTCTGCTTGTGAGCTTGTATCACTGTTATCTGTGTGCTGGGGGGAGGAGGAGCAGGAGGAGGAGGCAAAGAGAGATAGACAGATTGAGTGAGTGATTGATACAGAAGGCTGATTCATCTTCACACCATTCAGAGATGGACATGCTGTTTGACAGGAAAACGTTGTACAAAGACATTAGATTAAGATCTCTGGGGGGTAAATAAAGTTAGCCACAGAAACATTAATTTTACAAATTAATTGAATTCAAAAGTTAAAATGACCCCAGGTAATCGTATTGAAACATTATGTTGTTATGTTAAATGACATTATGTGATCTGAGTAAGATTATGTATTAATGTTGTTCCTTCAGACAGACAGACGGAAGCAGATTAGGGCCAGAAATAAGGAAGCAAAAAAGTATTCCTTTTGCATTTAGAGAATGAAGCTGAAATGTCGAGAATAAGGGTCGAACTTTTAGTATTAGAGCCATGCATTAGACAAATATTCAAAATATATTTATATACTCCAGAATAGTCGAAATGTTGAGAGTAAAGTTGAAATGTTGATAAAAAAGTTGAAATGTTGAGAATAAGCATCAAACTTTTGCGAATAAATTACTAGCGGTTGTGCATATACTGAAAGTTGGACTTGTTTTTGGACATTTGGACATTTTCCCCCCTTATGCTTGGCCCTTATTGTCTTCCGTAGATATATCTGCCTGATCACGCTTACATTTATCTCTCTCATTTTTTTGTGTGTGTCAGGGCTGAATGTGCTGAGTCAGCATCTAACCATGCCTTGACACCAGAAAGAATACTGTTACGTCCCACTTCATTACCTATCGCTGGAGGCACTGGCTGCCTCTGTCACTGAAAAAGAAGTGTCCTTGTTCAACAGCTCTAAAAGCTAACAGGTTTACTTACAGAGGAGGCCCTCTTAATGTAGTCTAGACAGGTAGAAGAGAGGAGTATATATATATATATATACAGTAACCTGATAGAACAGCCTGAACAGCTTTTACAGGCTGAGATGTCCTTTCACATGTAACGTTTGATTTTCTCAGCAGACCTTTGCAACAATAAGCACAGATCTGTAAGGCTCCTGTGGAGTTAGGTTAAAGGTCTGTAAAGCAAGTGTAGGGTTATTGGGATTATCTGGCTACAGCTTCATTTTTACTTTTGAGTTTAGGGTTGTAACTAACGATACATTTTGTTATTGATTAATCCGTCAATTATTTTTGCTATGAATTATTTAGTCTATTAAAATGTCTGATGCTTCTAATAACATTAATGTTGCCTCTGCTCGATTCAAATGTCTCAGTAAGCCACACTGACTGTGTGACAGTGAGACGCACAATACCAGGAGCCTGAAACTGAAGCAGCTACATGGAGTTCAGCCATCATCCCTCATTATATTATTCACACCTGTGTTTCTCTACTGTGACGTGTCAAATGCTTCTGTGGAAAATCCCTTTTGCTTGTTTTGCCCAACCATTGGTTCAAAACCTGAAGATATTCAATATAAAGAACGTCAAAGTGATAAACATCCTTAGATTGGAGTATCTGGAGCTGGGAGTGTTTTTATTTGATAGTTGACTTAACCCTTTGATGGTCTTCTCTGCCGTTTGTGTTGCCTTATTGAAAAGTGTGTCGTACTTCACGCAAACATCTCTGGCACTCAGTAAAAACACAGCAACTTCCAGAACTGTTCAGGTGGCTTCCTTCCAGGAAATAAAAGAGATCCCTTTCGTCCTGCCCTGTTTGACAGTTTGAAAACAGATGAAAAAGTCTTAGAACTTGTGAAGAAAGTTAATATAGCTTCCTGAAACTGCAACTGAATACTAATCATGAACTTTTGTAAATGTGATAAATCTAACGTTATTCCACTGTGCTTTTATTGAAATGATTATATCAGTGTGATTTTTATGACATTTCCTAAATGTTTTCAATGAAAATAAAGTAATCATTAGGAAGATCTGGAGTGATATTGCACTGGTAAAAATGAGTCAGTTTAATCGCAATTCAGATTGGGGATGCATCTCCTGCCCAACGTGTCCCGATTGAGACAGAGATAGTTTGAAGAAAATCACAAGAATATAATCCATCATCTAAAAAACGGACAGGTCTCATGTAGTTCTATAAAGACTAAACCTTTTATTATTTATTTATTCATCTTTAATATATGTTTTAATGTTCATGTTATATCTAGAATGTTTAAATTCTTGTTTTACACTTAGCTCTTGACCATAAAAAGAGACATGTGTTACTAACAAACTGTGTTTGGCAGACTGGTCAAGTTCAAGAGTTTGGGTTATTTTTCCTCCATAACATGTCTCAAAATCTCATAATTGACCAGTGCATGAAAAAATTATGTTTTTTGCCTGAGGTGTCTCGCCATAAGTTAATGATTTAGCATAGATCTGAATATTTTATAGATTTTTTTACCCAACCGTCACGACAATATAATGACATAACAGCTTGGACTCACCCTCGGGTCATGCTGCTGTCGCTAGATGGCGCTAGAACACCGACTATTCCCCTCTGTGTTTCTCCACAGCTCAGCGCCACAACACTGGAGTGTGTGCGTGCGTGCGTGTGTGTTTTGTTCTTCCCTGGGAGCCTAATGGGAAATTTCAAGTCACCTAAATAAAAAGGAAGGTGTAATTAACGCGACGCGCTATTAATCGCATCTGCTAGAGAGCGGATGAAGGGCACGAGGGCGTACTTTTTTTGATTACTGGGCTTCACAAAAGTCTACTTCAGAGATCAGACAGAGGGCTTTATTTCCGGGTGTCGATTCGTGCCAGGCATCCAAATGGCAGGTCAAATGGTCGAGCGATGATGATGCAGAGAGGGACATCTTTTATTTCCCTGCACCAACAACAAAACAGCATGTGAAAATGATACACTGCTTTGTAATGTGTAACACCTTCTGTATCTCTGAGGGATAATACGCACTCTGCTTATTATCCCATAGAGAAGCCAATTAACCATATTGTCGTTGATTAAAAATACTAACAAGTCCAATAAGGTCACAGAAAAAAATCATTTTTGAATAGGAATCCATAGAGTATAGTCCTGGGTATTATCGGGAAATGACGGTGTATTATTATTTTTAAATGTAAAGACGCTGCTTTTACGTCATCATTCTGTCAAAAAATAAAATATAACTGCAGTCATGGTTGGAGAATCACAGTTAAAGTTAGCGAGTTCATTGCAATACCCATGTAAAATTGATACGTTTATTCTCCTCTTTCAGTGGATACATGAAATACAAGAGCGCCCTACTTTTATTATTATTTTGATGATCATTGGTCAATGCCATCAATAACTGATCAGCTATTGATTAATCGATCCTCCTCGTTTGCCTTGTAATGTTGAGGTAAAGCTCACTCGCTCATCTTTTCACACTGCTGCAAACATCAGGACTGGCAGCTCGTGCAGCTCGTGCAGTGAAATGGAGAAGAATCCCATTGTAATTCATATTATTACAACCACACAGGGGAACACGTTTGGCCTTTTTTCTAGTTATGCAGGAAGTGGCAGGAAAATAGCAACTTTGCATTCTATCAGCTCAAAATAAAATAGATTTTAGAAAGATGCTCATACAAATATCACACCACAGGTTCCTATGGGAATATTAGAGATAAAGTGAATAGGAAAATACCATCAGGGTCACCACTGTCAGTGTCGCTGTCATTACAGAAGTGTTATAGTGGATTGTTTTTCTTCTAAGCTTTTAAGCATTTTTTTTATCCATTGATCTTGAACTTTCTGTTTTGATGGGACAAAATGTAATCCATAAATTCTGTAAAAACAGCAAACCTGCATTAAAAGCTGTATTTAAATCTCACAACCCTGTTGTTTTGTTAACATTCAGTTTAAAGTCAGCTCAAGTGAAGCCAAACATGGTCAACACATTGCAATTGTTTTGTCTGGTGTAGTTTTCCTTGCTTTCCAATTATAGAGGAAAAAAATCATCTAAGATCATGAGCAGAGAAATACATTTTAAAATGCTACTAATCTTTGGATATCTACATGGTTATTTTTAGTCCATCATAATGTGAATGTGCAACAGAGAAAGTCAAACCTTCTTGCTCTAAATGAAATAGGAGGGACATTACCATGTTGGACCCCTTTCAATCCTCCTAAGGACCACTATTGGTCCTCGGTCCCCACTTTGGGAACCCCTAATTTAACCCTGGATGGAAGCTGTGGTTTTCACAGCCAAAGCCAGTCTATTTAAAAGCAGCCTGGGGCAGAAACAACACATCATCGGCTCACAATCTTCCATTCATCAACCCTGATTTTCTCTCAGCCATTAATTCCACCCAAACGAATGAGCTCAAAGCAAGAAGCGTCTTCTTTTTTAACACCACAGATGTCAGGCAGATAGTGAACTCACAGCAGCAGTTTGCTGAATTCAAATGAAAAAAAATACATTTAGCCTCGACGTTGGAAAAAAGCTGTTTAATATCAACCCCATTATTTAAAAATGTGCAAGTCCGTTGTTCGTGGGTCAAGTGATGAAACACCTACAGGCGCTTTATCACCTCTGCTTTATCTACCCCAAGTTCATCCAGTGAATATGACATAGCCTATAGTATCCCCCAAAAACCAAAGGACTGATTTAACAAGCATTTAAACAAAAGAACAATAGAACAGCGTCGGGTTGCTACAGGTCTACATCCCACAACTTGGATTTCCAGTGAATTATGAGTTGGATCGATTCATTAAAGCTACTGAGGAAAGATTTCAATGCCATGGTCGTTTCTGCGTGTTGTTTTCTGCAGGATAAAACATAAATCAGGAGGGGAAAAAAATAAAAGATGTTTCCACATGAGAGAAAAAAAAAGAAAACAAGTCCCTGGATATCTGTTTTTGCATAAAACGAAAAGCAAGCTACTGCACGGAGAAAAAGATGTATATACATTTAGCTGTGACGGTTTTAGGCTGTGGCAATCCCGCTGAAAAATCAAAAATATGTCTCTCTTAATTCTTCCCTACAAAACAAAAGCCTTCTCGGTGTCATTTCATATATATCTCGCACTTTGTGTCATCTATAAAACCCATTGTATAATAAATTACAATCTCATTAACAATTCTAAAAAATAAAATAAAATGTCTACGAGCAATTTCCTCCCATGTAATAAAGCAACATAGACGAAGATGAACAAAATGGCTGAAGTAAAATGCATGGCAACGACCTCAAAAACAAATTAAAATAACACCTTGTGAATAATAATAATAATAATAATAATAATAATAATAATAATAATAATAATAATAATAATAATAATAATAATAATAACAGTTTTGATCATATGCTGCAATTTTTTGGAATGTTACTAAAATGTGTTCTGGGAATCTAAAGGCCTTATTATTATTATTATTATTATTATTATTATTATTATTATTATTATTATTATTTTCTTTTCAAACACACTACTCATGATGCTTATCTTCGTTTTTATCCTCTAGGTCTAATTCATTGTGGACAATTCTCTACAATAGTGTTATCGATTCATCTCAATTCAGTCCTGAAAGCACTATATTTTGATTGGAAACACAATCTAATGTCATTTCAGAGCAGTCATCAAATGGCAGAACAGAACTTCTTAGACAATTTAAAGAAATTAAATTGATTTCACATTTATAGAAAAAAAAAACCTTTAGACTGAAAATAGAATGCGCCACAAAAAATATTAAACGGTAAACGAGCATAATTTCGGCAACAAAATGAACGTTAAATAGCACACAAATACAAGGCA
The DNA here is from genome assembly GCF_900634415.1 of Cottoperca gobio. Classification (NCBI taxonomy): domain Eukaryota; kingdom Metazoa; phylum Chordata; class Actinopteri; order Perciformes; family Bovichtidae; genus Cottoperca; species Cottoperca gobio. The sequence goes on from NC_041370.1 coordinate 21,064,707, forward strand.
GTAGGTAGGCTATATGAATGAGACTGGATTTAAAAACTCAACCTGTTTGTTTTAGAAAACATCAATCCAAAAAAGTGCCCCAGTGAAGAAAAAAGGGATGAAGCCATGACTTTTAAAGTTATACAATATTTACAAAAGTGGATCCAAATGTTCTGTAAGACTTGGTGACATATATTTGTGTAGATATCTATATATCTATAGCCCATCATGTTGTGGAAAAGTGCCAGATAATCCAACCAGTCGCCACAGAGCCCTTCCTGAAGCTGGGAGACTCTGAGGGGGGACACATATTGTTGTGAAAATATATAATGGACTTTTTGTTCATTCTGCTGTCTGACTTTTAATAGAGGTCATACACTTTTTATTATCACTGCAATCAGGCCAATTATTGAAGAGTTTAGCCAGTGAGCTGCACACATGTAATAATAATAATAATAATAATAATAATAATAATAATAATAATAATAATAATAATACTAAAATCATAACTAAATCCTGACCTCTGTCCTCACAGAATAAATAAGAGCTGGATGGCTGCAGTTTGCCAGCAGTGTTTTGAATGCAGAGCGGCTCTGTGCTGCTGCCTGGCTGACAGATGGGACTCAGGCGATGCTCACCCTCAGCTGGACTTCACTGGACTGGGGCTGCAGCCTTTACTGGCCTTCAGTTTACTCTATTAACGCAGCTTCTTTGACTCCCCCTGCATACACCCACCCACCCACCCACCACCATCACTGCTGGACGCACAATTTGGGGCTACAAAACTAAACGCCTTTGTATTTGCTTTCCCTTTTACGCACAGGAAAAAAATGTGTTGTTGTGTGATTTGTTATATAAAAGTGGTGAATGGAAACCATTCAGCTATGCTTTTCGTCTAAAACCAGGTATCCCTCCTCCCCTCCCTCTTTTTTTTCGTCAAGTATAATTTCAATACACAATAGGGGCTACACCTTGAAACTGCGTCGACTGGAGTCACAGTGCTGGGCATTTATCCTCGGAGAACACAACACAGGCTTATGTTCCTTTAGCTCTGGGAGAGGAAAAAAATGTCCTGTCCTCCCCTCACTTATTTTCCATTTCTCAGATATTCACAGCAGATATTGTCACTGCAATGTATTATACATAAAACACCCACTATAGTGTCTCATAGTTCAGTGATTTATATATAACCTTGGGGATAAATAAAAAGGATAAACATGTCCTGGAGGAGCGGTCCAGCAGAGTTCATTGGACCGGGGTCTGGACCCCGTGGTGTGGCGGCGTGTCCCCGTACACATCCTCGCTCCCCGGCAGAGCTCCTCCGGGAGGGGTCATGCGTTTCTCCTTCTGTCTCCTGTTACAAAACCAAACCCTCACCACTTCTTTCTCCAGGTGCAGACTGTCCGCCAGGCCGATTATTTCCGAAGCTGCCGGTTTAGGGGACTTCAAAAAATGGCTCTCCAAAGCTCCCTTTACGCTTACCTCGATTGAAGTCCGTTTTTTCCTTTTCCTGCCCTGCGCCGCGATTTTGTCCAGGCTGGTCGGGCTGCCCGAGGTGGAGTCCGCCTCCTCCAACCACTTGTTCAACAGAGGCTTCAGCTTGCACATGTTTTTGAAGCTGAGCTGCAGGGCCTCAAACCTGCATATGGTGGTTTGGGAAAACACATTTCCGTACAGGGTCCCCAGGGCGAGTCCCACGTCCGCTTGCGTGAAGCCCAGTTTGATCCTCCGCTGTTTGAACTGCTTGGCAAACTGTTCCAAGTCGTCCGAGGTCGGCGTATCCTCGTCCGAGTGGTCGTGGTGGCTCTGCGACCGGTGCTGGTGCTGATGCTGGGACGGAGGGTGGCCGTGATCGCTGAGGTGCGGGCTGTGGTGCTCGTCATGACTGTCTCTTAGGTTGTGGTGGTGCATCCCCTGCGCGCTGCCTGGGATCAGCCCGTTGACGCTGAAGCCCGGCTGGGAGTAAATAAGGCTTTGGCCGTTCGTCGTGGCCATGCTCGGTATGTGCGCCGCGGTGGTGGTTCTCCACGCCCGGGCGTCGTGGTGGTTCCCGTGCGTCTGGTGCACCAGGTGTGGCGGCCGGGACTGGTGTTGCAGGTTGCTGCTGGAGTTGTGCATCTCGTCCCGGGCGCTCTGTACCGCGGGTTTGATGTCCTGCTCCGCGCCGAGCGGGCTGGAGGACCACGGGGCTGTGTCTCCGTGGGACAGCGCCGTGATCCACTGATGTGCGTGGCTGAGCGTGTGGCTGTTGCTCTGCAGCGGGTAGTCGCTCTGCAACAGGCTCTGCGCGTCCCGGTACGCCGTGGCTTGCTGCATGCTGCCGGGCTCCGAGTGCACGATGGATGCGCTGGAGGTGAGGATGCTGTAGTGGTTAGACGCTGCGGTCGCCATGACTCTCGGAGCCGGACTGGTCGCTCTTATTAAAGGAACCTCGCATTTGACAGATCCTCTCCTGCCCACAGGCGGCTCTCAGGCGCTCTGCCAAGTGGACGCCGAGGCGCACCTGGACTCCGCCACGCCCCCGCCGCTCATTGGACGTCCAAGGATGATGGACGTGGTTACTAAGGGCAACGACGCAGCGATTGGCTGTGGGAAAGTCTCAACAAACACTACTCTCTTTGTTGGAGAGGTGCGAGTTGAGGCTCCCGTGGAAGCGGAGAGCCGGAGTGCAGCATGGGGAGACGGAGCACCGGGATCAGCAGTGCAACTGTAAGATGCAGTTGATTTACTTTGATAATCATGTATCAAGACTCAGGCTGAGCGTAGCTGAGATCCAGGAGACCAAGATTAACACAGAAGCTCTGCAGTGCAGGATATACAGTGTGTTCATTGAGGTAGACTTTTGTTTGTTTTGTTGTTTTTGTTGTTAATTGTTATTGCACACTTACGATATTAAATGTTGTTATGGAAACGTGTTTGGAAAATCTGATTAGGTGAAGTAAACTTCTTCATAGTAGCAAAGATTGGGAGATTTCACATGACATGCATTTCAAATGCATATTCATAGAAAAGGCCTGAGAGAACAATGTAGTTTAAGGTTTTAGGGCTGCAGTGTTGCACGTTGTAAACATATTACTATGTCTGTTATTTGTGCAGCGTTGTGTGTGTATGAGATAATATACTGTGTATTGAGACTCTTTATGTGTCAATTAACTATTAAATTAGTTTGAGTTAAAGTTAAAATCTAATTTTAAACTAACAACAAGCATACTGACATAACAGCAGATAAAACATATAATGTTGTAAAATATAAAGTTCAATGTGTTATTGTTACTGAAGGAGAAATACATCTATCTATACATCTAGCTTCATTTCTAAATTTGAGATATCAAGTAAAGGAAAAAAGCTCAGGCATGTTTCAATCAAAACGATTTTATTGGAAAAAATAAAACCGCAAATACATTGGAATTAAATTGTGAGTGAAATAGGCAGTGTGGGACCTCGTGTGTTGACATTCTCCTGTCTGTTCTAACAGCTTTCAAGTAAAAGTTTTATAGCAGTTTAAACTGAGCTGTGTGTCATTTAAAAAATAAAACCTGACAATGTAAAGTCCATTATGTCCCTGCTACCTATATATATTTATTTAAATCATTGCTTATCAAAGCTCTTAATGACAGAACCCTGCAACTAACATTCATTAATGTTTGAAAAAGAGAAGGTTAATATTTCTTTCTCAATTAGGTCTTGTAAATGTAGACATCTTTTATACGTCTTGATTGAAAACTTTTAACAGCCCATAAAGTAAACAAATCCACGTTTGTGTCCTAACAGGCTGTAAAGTGAATTAACAAGCCTGCATAGGAGGAGTGGCTACACACAGAACAAGGAGGTTCACTGGATTGAAGTTTAGGTTCTATATATAGCTTGAATGACCCAAAAGACATTGAAATATGCCATTTCTATATTTCTCAAAATGTTCTTTTAACAATTGTAGTTCATGTGATCCTAAATGATTGTTTACTGCACTGAAAAGCATCTTTGTGGGATTAGAACGTGGTGTTGAAAGCCTTTTAGGATTCTTTGGATCCCTAAAAGAGATTAAAAAAAATATTTTCAGGTTTTATATACAACTATTTTAGAGTTTATAGTGTGTGAAAAGCTTCTCTGGCTGCTCATCATCCAGTAAAGTGAGAAAAGACCCAAGTGAAGAGGAGGATTAAGTCCAGACTCAGGCCTCCAGTCCAGGCAGGGCAGGGAGGGCAGCTTTCCATCCCATCCCAGCTGTCGTCCCCCCAGTGTCAGCTTCAGGGACCAGGACTTTGTCCAGAGAGGGGACATTCCTGGCCGACCGCTGCTGGTTGCCATAGAGAGAGGTAAATGAAACAACAGCAGTTGCGTCGCTGCTGCCCCCTCCCACCCCCCTGTTCCTGGACTATCTAAAGGCCTTTATTTAGAGAGGCTCTCTGCTGCGGGGACAAAGCCTTCGCAGGGATAAAGAAGGGAGGGGTAAAGAGCACAGGGCCCTGAGAAGAGGGAGAAAGGACAAGAAGAAGTGAAAAAGATGAGAGAGATTATGTCTGTCCTCAAAGCAACTCCTCACGCTGCACTGAGAAACTGTGTGGAGAAAAAATTACAAACAAAAATGTTGCTTGGCAGAAGTATGTTTTAACTTATGAAGCAGTTCCTTAATTTTGAATACTAGAAGGAATTAATAATTCCTACTGTGTAGATGCAATTAAAAAGCACTTTTAGTGCATCTATATGGCCTATAACAATTCAATTCACTAGAAATAAAGTAACACATACTGACCACAAATTAAACCTATAAATCAAATGAGGCACTTCTTCAATATCCACATTTATAACTTATAAACTATGCAAATGACTGAAACTGTAATTAGACATTGTATTTAATAACTTGGACATAGCAGTAAAATTAAAAGGCAATAGAAAAAGCAATTATCAAAGCAATATTTTCACCAAAAATAATCAAACTGTGCAGCAAAAACAGAAACGTCTACATAGTGAATATGCACACCCACAAATCATTCTTAGCCAAGTTCATTTATTCTAGAAGTTCACACAAGGACACATGTCATGTGTGTGGACTGAGGTGTGTGAACAATGCAGGGTGTAACAAAGGCAAGTGCTAATGAATAAATGTTCTCTGTTCCCTGCGTTATATGACCTGGATTGGATTTTTAAATTGTACACTGATTTAAATTGTTCTTTAACTCTTCTCTTGTCTTGATGCTGCTTTAGTGGCCACATTAGACATGGTTAATCTCTGAAGTTAATAAAAAAGAGTGGTGGTCGGTTACTAAGTACATTTACTGAAGTACTGTACTCTAACTTATAGGAAGTTCAATTCTCAGGTACTTTTGCTTGTGTTTCCATTTGTGTTGCTACTTTCTACTTCTACTACTATTTGACAGCTTTAGTTACTTTGAAGATTCACATTAATAATACAAAATATAATCAACATATAACAATAATACTAATTTATCATGTATTGTTATAGGTTAAGATCAACTTTATTGATCCCTTGGTGAAATGTACAAGCTACCCTGCCAGTGTATACAGTATACATAATAAGCTCCTCCTGTACCAGCTGCAACATTAAAGTGATGTACACATTAATGCATCAATTATTATAATCCTAGAATATAACATGCTATTTGAAAATGTGCCGTTCTGCAGAATGAGTACATACTGTATATACATGTTGATGCTTATACTTTTACTTAAGTAAAACTTTTACTTATTTATACTGTGGCATTACTGCTTTTACATCAGTAAAAGATCCGAGTACTTCATAAAACACTACTAACAAAGATTACATTTAATCATCTTGAAATAAATTTAGGGAAACAAAATTGTTGGTCAAATCAATAGTTTGTTATTAAAGGCACAATAAGCAACCAACATTTTAAATATAGGATTAGAAATTGCTTGTAGTTAACAGTTAATGTCCTCTGATGTTGTTCTGCTCACAGTGATATAAACCAGGCCCATGATGATCAGTTGAGAATATTCCATGTATAGCTCAAGCTCTTCAATTAAGTATTACTGATTGGGACTTTAACAGGTCTCATTTCATAGGCTAATAATCCTTTATGGATGTGAATCCAGCTGCACTGATAGCACATGAAGCTGCCAGGGTTTAAGTCATACGAGGAAAAGTTTCCAGGCACGGCTCAGTAATTCATTCTGGTAATATTGAACATTATTGTGGCGCAACATTGAAATCGACCAAATCAAAAGAACATTGTGGTAATTAGGCTGTAATTCAAGGAATTACCACATCGCCACACAGGCTTAAATAGTCGTGTTGGGAGAAACGCAAAGCATATTATTTTAATGGTGTAATATGCAAACTATGGCTCGTTTCAATTACATGGCTTAACAATGCATAAATGATGCGAGTCTTGTTATTTGGACTGCAGGGTCCTCAGTTATTCAATCACTCAGAAGGGCCAATGTTAGGGGCCATGCTGCCTCCTCTCATACAGTAAAGACACAGCGCTGAGCACAGGGGGCCGCTGCCAAACTACATTTAAGGGAATAAAAATGAACAGCATGAGAATGTAAGCGTTAAATTAACAGTAGGATAATTATATGACCCGTGTGCTGTAAAGATTCAATTTCTAACGCTCTAATTAGGCGACTGTCTCCCCATACATCAGCTCACATCCCTCTGCCAATTTCTCAGCAGAAAGCGTCCTGTGAGCGGAAATAATTAGATTTTATTAAGACACGGCTGGCGTAATAAAGAAAATCAAAGGAGGGGCTGGTTGAATATGATATGTTTTTAAAATCATTCATTGTTCCACACACACACAGTCCACTGAGCCCCATTTAAAGACAAGGACAGTTGAGTCCAGATGGAGGGAAAGAGGCTGTCTGACTATATTAACCCATAATGAACTGTCCACTATCTATAAGAGGAAGATCCTGTACAGCAATTTGTGTTTCTCAACCCTGCTGACAGAAATATAGTCCTGTGATCATTTCAGAAGGATGCTGTACAAGCATCGCTGCAGAATGACAGTATGTCTGCAAGTAACGATTATTTTCATCATATAACCCGTGGAAATTATCACAATTTCCCAGAACCCAAGATGACATATTTATCTCCAGTCAGAAAGGTGTTTAGCTCATTGTTACTTGACTTATGTGTTTGAGCTTCATTGTGCAGAATGATTTATGTGAAGATTTTGAAACTAGACTGTTTAAAGTTCATCTGCTGAAGGGAAGTTTGTCTGAGTTCACCTAAATTTAACATAAGGGACGTACGACACGATTCTTTTGTGACATCACAACTAGTTTGGAGCCCCTCACAGTCTAAAATGCAATTTACCCAAGCGTGTTGTGGAAACCTCCAGTCACTGAGAACTGACTTTTCATAGGACACATCTTGCATCTAGTATTTAAAGTTTTGAAATAACACATTTGTTCAAATTCATAGCTTCTGTATTTTTCCAATGATGGAGGAGTAGATGTGCTTTTAAAATTTATAACGAGGTATTTTAATGTTTGTTTTGGTGCGGAAAACTCATTATGGGGCACAAATTATTATTAGCACTGTGAAAACATGTCGGGGGGGGGTCCCAAACCCAAAGATATTCAGTTTATTATCATAGAAGTCGAAGAAACCAGCAAATTTTCACATTTGAGATCCTTGAATTCTTTCACCGAAAACAAGACTTAATCAGTAATTAAAATAGTAGATACATTCTCTGTTGATAGACTTATTGTTTCATCTCTAACTATATATCTGGATAGGTATAACTCTCTGTTATGATTTCTGGATTATTACAATATAATCCAATGAGGTACAATAAAATGTTTACCAATTTAGCATTTAGTGCCACAAAGACACAACATAGTCCCTTCTGGAGCATTATTGGTTTATTACAGCTCATCTCATCTTTAGGGAACTATCACGACTAACTGGATATTTCTTTGCTTTGCGTCTCCCAGCTACCCCAACTTAGACTTGTTGGGTCAAACCAGATACAAAATCAGAAAAAATGAAAAATGAAACCAATCTTACTGTACACGATTGTGTCGTTGAAATATAAGATATCCTCCGTTATAACAAAGTGACTTGCATTGTTGCACTCTGGATATAAATAGCAAAAGACAAAATACTTTATTATCAAGCACGGATCAATTGCTGCAAAATAATAACAGATATGTCATGTTGTTGGGGTTTTATTTCAGATTAGCTGTTCAGATATCAATAATTCTCGCTAAGGCTCTTCTCAAGTCTTACATAACGAGAGCCAACCCACGCCTTTCATCCTTACTGTAATTGTTGTGTGCATCAAAGAGAGGCAGATTGACAGACTGTATGGGAGGATTAATACAGTGGGGTGAGTGAGAAGGAACAAGAGAGGGAGAGGAGAGAGAGTAAGACATGGGGTGAGAAGGAGGAGAATGAGAGGAAAGTAGAAGAGGACAAAAAGTGGGGAGAGAGTTAACGAGAGAGAGAGCATTAATTGTGTGCATTGTGCCGGGGCTCTTTTGCTGAGTGTGGCTGTCGAGGTGCGGGCGCTAACCCCTCCAGCAGCCCGCCGTGATCTGAGCCAGCTCTCAGACTGCTGTATTCCAATGCAATTAGGCCACTCAAAGGCCTGCTTAAAGCTGTCCCCCCCACACACCCACCCACACCTACACACAAACACACACACACACACACACACACACACACACACACACACACACACACACACACACACACACACACACACACACACACACACAGATAGCAACAGCCCCTGTGGGTCCCCTCCATTGTAGCAGGGAGGTGTATTCTGTCCCTCTTTGAGGCCCTGGATGAAGAGACCACCCTGGGGAGCAGAAAAAAGGGAGGATTACCTCTCTTTCTGTCCCTTTCCCCCTGTCTTTCTCTCTTTCTGTCTCTTTATCTTTCTCTCTCTTTTGGTTTAGGAGTCCACCTCTAAATCAGCTCAGGAGCCGAGCTTTGCTTAGCTCCTCCAAAGAGACACAAGTTGAGAGTTTTATGCAGGAGGAAACAGGAGGTTTTTCTGTGATAGATGTCATCGCGGGACTGCTTTTGCAGTATCACTTCCCTCTTCCTCTTTCATTATTCATACAGTCATATATTTCAACAAGTGGCGTGGGGCGTGTAGCTCACTAGCTCGTCCCCGTTGGCATCAGTCAGTCGGTCCCCTCTGTGTGCTGTATTAAGAGAAAGCTCTTCATGATAGCAGAGTTCTCTTGGCTGGCTTTCAGCGCGTCTCGTTCCCCAGAAAGCATTTAAAGCAGATTACCAACCTAACGCTACACCTCCCTAATAAGAGAAGAGAGAGAGAAAAAAGCTGGCACATTAACACCTGCAATACTACTCAATGGCATCAACAGATTAACGAGGTAATCCACACAATGAGGTCTTTGATTCGTGTGGTTTGGCTGGCAATAACGCCAGGCATAATGCACACTGTTATTTCAGACCGTCCCAGCACGAGAAAACCTGGCAGAAGCCGTTCCCTTTTTTTTGTTCTTCCCATCAGATGAGCTTTTGATGAATTGTAACTCGTGCATCTGGTGTGTTTGCCTGCTTCCTTGTCAGAGAAATAACCTGCTGGCTGCTCCTGTGGCACATGTGAGGAAGGGAGAAGGGGAGAAATCACAGGCTTTCTGAAGGCTGTTTAAACAGCAGGGCTGAGGAGCTCTCCCTCGTCTTTCCCCCCCATTTTTCTGCATAAGGACGTGCGTATAAGATGAGTGTGTGTGTGTGTGTGTGTGATAGATCTCGCGGTCCCATTGCTCATGTGCGGCTCGATTAGCCCCACGTGCCTCGTTCGTCAGACGTGGAGGCAGAGCAGATGGCAGGAGACGCACCGTGTTACCATGCTGCGGCACTATGTAACGCTGCTCTAATTGAAACATCAATACTGCCCTGTCAATACACTACTGTTATACTTTACAAAACACCACCACCTACAGACCTGCACTTGACTGAGGAACACGGACATCTCTGTTACACATTCAGATGCACTGGTAAAAAAGTTTCTGGCTGATTCCAAAATTGCAACAAAGTAACTTTTAGTCTGTAACGGTTTCTGGTATTTTTAATATCCTCATTTCAATTAAACACTTGGGTTGATTTCTGTTTGTGTACAGTGTTCCGGTGGCGAAGGAAGCATGCAGGAATAAGAGAGAGAATTTCCTCCGCTGTGGCACATTTTTAATGAATTGCTAAAAAGTTGAGGGAGTTCACATGGCTGTGATCGGTAATTCGACGTTATCGGAAATTCAGTGGAGAACAGAGAGAAATTAGGCGGTTAGAAATTAATTTGCTATTTGTCCAACTCAATGAGGAGTGACATAGCCCCTTTAATGAATGGGTAATCCATTTCTTATTGCGCTGAGCTGAATTCACCCTTCAATGAAGTGGAAAAAGACAAACATATCTTTCACTAACCTTCGCAACATCCGAAGGCAGATGAGTGCAGAGCTGCTCCTGAGACTATTTGTTTTTAGGGAAAGATATGTCTGTGTGTGTTTCTGTGAAGTGATTGAATTTTAAAGCCAAGATAGGAATCCACAATAAATAATCGGTGCCGACACTGAGGCCACACAGTCAAAGTACTGTACATGGAATTGATTCACGATCAATTGGCTTGCTGCACTGTGGAAAACAACAGTCTTTATTTAACCGTGGTTCATATTTGTTTCTTCAGTTCCCCGCCCGCCGCCCTCAGCCTTCCCCTGCCTTCCTGCTCCTCCTGGATCTGAAGAGTGTGACGACATCCTGGGGACTCTGTGATGGTAAGGACCTTTTCTCTCCGTACACATTCTCCCTGATGGTCTTTGTGTCAAGATGCTCCTTTACAGCAGGTCTTGACCCAGTGGAGGACCTCTGTGCAACATCTGCCTGATGTTTCTGTTGGATAAAGTATTAACATGGGTTTATGACATATCTACAGGAAAAACATGCAGTAAAAGCAACTAGGCCTGCAACCAACTAATACTTTTGTTATTGATTAAACTGCAGATTATTTTATCGATTAATCGTTTGGTCGATACAATGTCAGAAAATAGTGACAAATGTCCATCCCAGTCAGTTATCCCACAGTACAAAGATAGACGGCAAATCCTCCCAATCTAGAGGCTGGAACTATGGAACCTTGAAGCTTGTGCATGAAAAAACGGAATCAATCAATTATTAAAAAAAGATTTCAGATGTAAACGCAGCCACATGTCCAGTAAGAAAACGCACATTTTCAAAGTCAAAATATCGTAAAAAAATGTTTACGCTTGGCTGAGGGGAAAAGTTGGTTTGTGGATAAAAAAGAAAATGCGACCAAGTGCATTGGAAACTTAGCTGGAAAAAAACCGGAGACATTATCAGCGAATAAATCATGATGTACATGAAGCGTGTGAGTTAAACGTCCCACAAACTACCGCTCCACTGGAGAGACAAGAAGTAGCGCAGATGAAAACATCAAATCTTTTTGGAGCGATGAGATGTAAAATGTTATACATGAAACAAGCATGAATTACATATTTCCATCACGTTTTCTACGTTGTTTCGCAATGTTTCAGGTTTGACCTCGCTGCACCTTCTTCTTCTGCAGTGGTTTCAGAGAATTAGCGCCACCAACTCCTAATATTCGCACAACAGTAGTGGATGGAAATGTGCATTAATTTTACCGATCTTCTGGACTTGTGGTGCTGCAGTTTACCTGGAAAGCCATACTGGACTTCATGGGCTTGTTGAGGATCTGCTGATCCAACACTAAGTCTCCAGCAATCTTCAGCATCTGATGGAAAACATAATTGGTGTTAAAGACAAATAAATGATAGGAGAGTAAATGGTCATATCCTGTTTCTGTGGATGAAACCCAGGATTACAAAAGATCATCTCAGGAGTCATTGCAGTAATTACATTAAAGGTGTACATTTTTACAATTTTATATTCAACTGGCATTAAGTTGGGGAACTCAGGAGACAGATCTTTTGAAAGAATCGTCAAAATCGAAGCAACAACAGCAATGCTGATTTTATACAACATAGTATGGGACAAGGTCCAGAAACGCTAAGTGATACGTTTCCCATAATGCAACCAATAGAATCTTTTCATTCAACCCTCTCTCTGTCAAACACCTGAAACCTTTCAAATTCAACGGCCCCAATTTACACATTTTTGTAACGTAGCTTTTCTGTTAAAAAATGGACATCTCCATCCCCAAACCTCATGACATCATCTGGGGTTGTTTTCTCAGGAACATTTCCTCCAGAGTATTCTTCCTCCAGAAGACATAACACAAGAGTTGGCACAGGCTGAGTGGTACTCCCTATGACTGGTAAACTGACCTTTAAATGCACGTGGAAAATCTGCGAAGTGGATATTTAAACTGATGCCATGATGTATTTATAGTTGTTGTGGTACATTATTAGTTCTTGTTAAGACTCCTCCAGGTCCTCCGTCTGTTGCACTTCACACCAGCACCACTTGCAGCAGAGGTTGTGACTCCTTTGACATCCTTTCTCTCTTCCTTATGGATGCCGTGAGTATGCTTTTTTTTAGAAAACACCTAAATAAATTTGATTCAACCATGTTTTCTTTTTGCAAGGAAAAAATACAAGGACAAACAGCTGAATTTGTAATCAATCATAAACTGGCTCTGTCCACGGGAGCTACGTTTCAGACTCTGGTTACGATTTGATCTTGGCTCAAGTTTTCAGCGAGTGTTGACGTCCCGGAGTTGTGAGGAATCCCGAGCCGACAGCTTACAGCGGGGGCTTCACTAATACAGTATTTACAAGGCATGAGGAAGTGGGAGCGCTGCAACAGACGGCACCGTACACGGCGCTTTCAATTATTTCTCACAGCATTCATGAAAATAGAAGCACAGCAGGGAGTACAGTATGAACAGCAAAACTATAAAAAGACACGGAGCGAAAAGAGAACTCCCAAGCTAAAATAAATGGCATCGTATGCTGTCGTTGGTGAAGAGCTGAGAATAGTCTATGACTCCGATAAAGGAATAGAAATAGTGCGGTGGAGTGGAGTGAGCAGTGATGGAGCAAAAACCGGAGCATAAATCATTAGAGTTAAGTTTGGATTATTGATTTCATAGCATTTTAAAAATCAGTTTTGAGACTGAAGTTGGTCTGAAGAACCACCTGTTGCACGAGTCATGTGCAGAACATTTGCCTTTCTCCACAGCGGGAAAACACTTGTTTGACTTAAGAACTATAATACCCTAGCCTAAGTGGTTTTAGAGTGTAAATATGTTTCCAAAATCAGTGAAAATAAAATAAAAGACTAAGAGTCTACAGCCATGCTAGCAGCTCCGTGAAGCTGTACTGCACAGCGTTGCATTGAGCTACATGCTAACGTAAGCATGCTAACATACTCACAAAGACAATGCTAACATGTTGATGTTTAGTAATGTTTAACATGTTGACTATAACATTTGATAATTAGCACTAAACACAAAGTACAGTTGTTACAATGTATCCCTCAGAACTATATCATTATATATATACTATATCATTATAACTATATCAGTATGGCACCGCCTGCCCTGCTAGCTATGTCTCCATCAAAATGTCATGTACATTTGCTAAAATGTTGGCAAAATTACATGAAATATTTCCAAAAATAAAATGAGATTTAGGTCTTTATACATATTAACTGGGCTGGAATTGAAAACAGCTGTTTTTAAGTTTAAACATTTAATGACCTGAATTATTTTTGAATCTGTTGAGGATAAGTGAAAACTTTTGACATGATGTTGGTTCTATAGTAAAAGTCAAGGGAATTTCCGAAATCAGTAGGAATCCTCTGTGGACCATGAATGTTATGGCAATCCATTAAGACCAAAGTGGTGGACCAACCAACCAACAGTCTTTCATCGAGCTTCTGTCTACGGCTAATATGGACTTAAACTTCCACAAAAAGAAAGCGGAACGGGTGACCTCATATAGCGTTTATAATGATCACCTTCATGAACGTGCACCTCCTCATGAATAGTTAAGTTGAAATGAGCGATTTACGTCAAGTCTGTGCAATTTAGAGAGCTTTAGTGAATCTGACTTGTAACACAAGTATGTAAGTAAGCCTCACAGAGAAAGTAAGAGACATTTAGAACAAGAATACAAAAATGATGTTGCAAGAGGCACAAATGAGTCGTAAAGGAAAACTCGGGGATGTATTTTTGTAGTTGTGGGTTATGATAAAGTAACAGCTCTGTTTTGATTGCATGATTTGTTTTTTTTATTGATATTAGCGTGTTCGCAGATCTCAGTGATTAACTCAGTAAGCACAATCTTATTTAGTACCCATAGAAATGATGACCTAAACTACACAAAGCAGAAGACTGAAGTGGTAATAAACCATAATCCTTCAGATTGGTAGATTTAGCATATACTCAAGCACTGGAATTCACACACACCTACACTGAATCCTCTCTGTCCTCTAAGTCCTCAATAGAAACAGGTGACAGCAGCTTTTCCCGGAGCTGATCTGTCTCTCCTCCCTCAGATGAGAAGCTGTTAGTGAGGGAGAGAGAGCGAGTGAGGGAGAGAGAGCCTCACAGACAGAGATGTTTGTTTCCCAGCCCTTCCACCGTCTCTGTGGGACGACCCTCCCCATCCACCCCCCTCAAATCCCCCCCCCCCCAACCTAGTGGATCAAACAAAGGACATCATTTGTAGGCCAAGTCTTTTTCTGAGCGTCTCTCTCCTCAGCTCTGCATACCAATCCAATACAGCCCAAGGAAAAAAAGCCACGCCGTGGTACGTGTGTGTATATGTGTGTGTGTCTGGGCCGGGGGTTGGAAGGTCTGTTTGCCTCTCCGCCAAGCATCGATTTATCCTTTTCTCCAATTTATTTCTCCTCCTTGCCTCTACGATCCATTCAGATCTGCCTCTAGGGGAAGAACTCGGGGTAAAGACGTTGTCAGGCCTCGTCGTTGCCTCGTATAAGACCGGCTCAAAACTCATCTACAGGCCCGCGGAGCGTGTACCCCTGCAAGGACATGTCAGGCAGCAACATGCACACAAACAGAGCGACCTGTTGTCCAAGCGGCACACTTTTGTCAGAGCTGTAATTGGCCTCATAATGCAGCGTAAAGGACACAGATAGATGTGTGAGACTGTGAGAGGATAATGCATTATTAGTCTAGAGAGGGAATTATATTTGTTTCAGTTAAGACAACGTGGTGAAAGATGATTCAGTAGCAGGGATGCACGATGATATCGGCATTTCATTGGCAGATAAAGGCTTTAAATTATCGCCAGGAACAAACGCTTCATACAGTTTCAATTTCAGTGTTGGCCATGCGAGGAGGAGCCAAATCGCATTCCTTCAACACTACGAATTCAATTACAGAGATTACATTGCTTTGCATCTTGTGAAATAGGTCAAATA
Organism: Cottoperca gobio; assembly: GCF_900634415.1. Lineage (NCBI taxonomy): Eukaryota > Metazoa > Chordata > Actinopteri > Perciformes > Bovichtidae > Cottoperca > Cottoperca gobio. Next base: position 21,080,038 of record NC_041370.1, read on the forward strand.
AAAAAAGATTATTTTTTAGGCTTTTGTGTTTAGATGAGAAGGAAAGGGGGAGAAAGAGGGGACGACCTATTCAGTAGACCACAAAATGTCCTCTAATTTCAAAGGGGAGTTATATCCTGCTCTGGTTTCTGCAGTAACAACTGTTGGTCAAGCCACAATGATATCTAATTGTTCCTCATAATCAGGCGTAGACTCGGAGTACGAGCAGATATGATCAGAATAACAATATTTCAAGTCCCCATGCAACTGTCTCTATGATTCTGACATTTTCAGATGTTATTACTCTAGGATTTGTACCTTAAAGCCTCGGGGGTGTAGACAGCGTTGAACAGAAATGCTGTGTGTGCACAAATCCCACCGTTGTACACACGCAGACACACACACACACTCACATACACACACACACACACACACACACACACACACACACACACACACACACACACACACTAAGACAGTCACATACGCGTATGGCAGAGCTCTGCGAGCCATTCTTCAGTGTCACAGTGAGCGACGCCTGGCACATCCTTACACCTGAAGTTGATCAATGCAGATATGTCCAGGGGGAAATTGAAATCCATAGGAAATTAGGCGGTGCCAGTGATTTATTGGAATAGTAAATCACAGTGTGTGTGAAACATGTGTGTTCCCACTCTGTGTACAGTACTGTACCTTGTGTCTGGCTGGGAGAGTGATGTCAGCAGCCCGTACCTTCCTGTCTTTCTCCATCTGGTAGACCCATTGAATCAGGTCCAGAGGTTGGAGACGGTCCCTCTGGTACTCCCCCCTGTGAGGGACAGGGTGAGGCGACCCCATGGACACAATGCTCTGCAGGGGTCCCTCTGAAGAAAACTAGAAGAAGCATAACTACTTAAGTGGTACATTGCACTCTGCCTCAGTAGCTACGTTTCCATCCAAATGTCAAGTCAATTTTGCACAAAATGTTTGAAATAATATTTTAACTAGTATCATATATTCACTAAACTTGAGTAATAAAATGAAAATAAAAGAACAGACACAAGTCAGGGTCACTTTTACTTTAAAATCCTTAAATCGTTTGTATTTTCTGAGTTTTTACTATTCTATACTTTACTTAAACTTATATTCCTTAACATTTTCGTGAAATCAAATCCTGTTTTTGATCAGCAGAAACTGTTTAATGTATTTGCATTCTGTAATTGAGTCTCTATATGGTAGTATTTGTTGTAGTGGCGGAGTCCGCCATTTCTGCTTGAGATTCAAATTGCCTACCGACACATAAGGGACCGACAAGAAAACGATGCGACATGTCATCCAGCGTTACTATATGTAGTTTTACCTCACTGATATCATCCTCACTGTTAACTCTACAGCCATATAAGAGCTGTGTGGTTATAGTAAGTACATTTATAACCTAATACAGTGCTAATGTAAAACAAACCTTTTATATTGCTGCTTCATTACATTAAATAATTCAAATGGCGAAACATGGGGTGGCTTTTATTGTGAAGGAGTCACAATAAAATGTTTGAAGACCAAAATAAAAAAGTGAAAGTTGTTATTTTTATGAAAAATCATGATGGCAGCGTGTACACAGGTATAAGACCAAGATACATAAGATCCGGTCAACCTTCTAAAAGGTTGTGGTGAACAAATAATTCAGGACATTTTCAACATTAATTCAACCACTTTACAAATCATGCCAAGCTATCATCTTTAAAAAATACACAAATGTGTTTACAATTAATTTCATTGCATACATTATTTAGCAAATAAATAAACAGTCTGCTGTTTCATATAAAATGCATTCGCCATTTTCATTCAGCCTTTCTAATTTGTTACATTTGGATTTAAAATGACCTGAAACGGAAATTGCAGCAAATCCCTCTTTGTGCTTCACATACTGTACAGTGTGATAATGTTGGTGTAAACAATGACTCACACAAGCAACTTTACATTTGACCTTAACCATAAATCAAAGTTTAATCCTAAACTAGCCCCTTTGAGAACATCAGTGCCAACATGTCCTCACTTTAGAGGGTGTTTCTCAGCTTTCTATGCTTGTGAAGTAATCTGATCCTTTTCACAATGAAACTGTAAGACAGACACACTCACACTACGACGGGAAAATCTAAAATATGTATCCGACATTGAGTAGTAGTGTGAGTCTCTTAGAGGAGATGGCATTCATGTGAGAATGTTCAAATAAATCCAGGAGGATTTTCTCAAGAATAAAACAGAGATAGTGTGCAGTATGAACCCCGACTGAAAAATCCCCGCCCCACACACACACTCCCACACCCCTTCCCTTGCTGTTTTTTTTATTTTTCCAGGTACACTGCTTGTGTTCCAGCTTGTTTTTGTCCTGCTTTAATTGCTTTTTTTTTTTTTGCAGAGAAAAAGAAAAGACAACAACAAGGCGGCGAGGGCTGCATCTAATGGAGAGGCTGTAATTGTGAATGGAGGCATTCATCTGGAGACGTCGTCCGTGAATTGCGCCGCACAATGTGCAGCGTCGGGCTGCTCAGATCCCCAACCAGTCACCAAACACACACACACACATGCACATATATGGACACACACACTGAACCCCTTAGATCACTGGTGCTCAGAGGAGGAACACAATCACACCTCAGCAGAGAGCAAGACATGAGTAAGAAGGAGAGAAAGAGGGAAGAAGAGTGAGGAGCTGGGGGGGAGGAGAAATTATACAAGGAGAGGAGGAGAGGGGGGAGGAGGAGGAAGAGAGGGGGGAGGAGGAGGAAGAGACAGGATGGTGAAATTGATGTTTCCTACCATTTGATTTGGGCCATAGAGCCCAGAAGGCAGATCAGATAGAGCCACATCACACACACACACACACACACACACACACACACACACAAACACACACACACACACACACACACACACACACACACACACACACACACACACACACACACACACACACACACTCATAAAAAAAGAGTACATGTAGGAAAACACAAAAGGACTAATGCATAGTGTCTTTCTCATATGCATCATACACAATACATTGGGCCTCATGCAGTGAGGGGATATAACAACACATTTACTCTTATTTCTGTTGGTATCACGATTTGTTCTTATTTCTTTTAACCATATATTTCTGGAATTCACCAATGTTTTTTTATTTTGCTCTTCTCTTAGGTATCAGTGGCTGAGAGCACTCTTATCAAGATACAATTTTTTTTTACATTCCACAAATCGCAAGGAAACATAAGTTAAAAAAATGCAGGAATATCATATAATCAAATGTACATTGTTATATGTTTTAGAGTAAATACAGTATAATGATTGGATTATTAAATGTGTGGGTTTAAGAAATACTATTGCTCCATTAATCCCAATTAAGACTATAAAAACCATTGGAGGATGATAGTGTGTGTGTTCAGCTTCTGAATGGCCTACACACTGCTCTAAGATGCCTTTTGATTGTCCTGTTACACCAGTACTGACACTCAGCTGTTTACTTTCTTGACATTTAATTGATCTATTATATAACAGTACCTGGATTTCACTACTGCTGAAGTTCTTCTTCTTGTAGCCTTTTTTAGTCGGCATCTCTCCTTTTCTCCAGAGTATCTGCACATGGCAAAACACCTGACCTTATATAGTGTTTAGGGGGCGTTGCCTATGCTAATAATAAACAATCTGCCACAAGCCTCAGATTTATATAAATCAGAGAATGTCACTGCATGAGGCCTATTGACACATACACAAGTAAACCTGCATACACACTTTAACAGAGAGGTACACACACACACACACACACACACACACACACACACACACACACACACAAACACACACACACACACGTAATAAAAAACAAAACATCCTAATAAACATTATGTGTACAACTATTTAGAGAACCATCTTATAAACCCCACACTTCTCTCTATATGCTGAAACTTACACGCACATCCTTCAACCAAACAATCTCCATGAAGGCAAAACACACAGAAACACGGCTAAAAAAGACACAACAAAGCCTATGTGACGGTACATATATAAAAAACTCTCATCTCATCTTGGCGAGGCAAGACGAGGCACCTGTCAGCGCGGCGACTCCTGCTACTACAGAGAAACATCAGGAAACAACAACTCAATTAAACACACCATCCCTGTTCAATTACTGCCACATAATCACAGCAATTTGCCTTCACTTGCTGCACAGCCACCAAACAAACACAAACAGGGGCACGCACACATACAAAACACGCACAAACACATACGTGCTGGTGCTGAAGCTTTATCCTACACATTGTAAGCATAAAGCTCAGCGTGTGGTATGTGAGAGCTCATTTACTGTAGATCTATAAACAATGACATTACATGTCCACTACAGTATAAATGACATTGTAAGTGTCACATTTTATGTCCTTTAAATGCAGTTGGCTTTACCAAAGATGCTCTATAACAAAAGATGACGCATTACAAGCCGTGCCAATGGTATGTAACGGTATACACTTCCTGTAATCTAAGTGACAGGAAGTGCATACCATTACATATCTAATGTATTTATATTTTATTTAGCTAACATTAGATATTTACTGTACACAGCTAACAGACATATTTAGCATTACAAAATGAGTTAGCTAGGATATCGCAAGTGTTTATTGCTTAATCAGAGAAATCATTCTTGAACAAAGTTAATTTGATTTGTCCGTCTCCAGAATTCCCTTGTAGTGTCAGAATGTTGGGAAGATATGCGGCTTGTGAAACATGGATCCAATATTTACTCAGTTGACTGTGGGGAAAAGAATCGGTCCTAAACAGGTTGCGTCTCCTCTCTAACCCGTCTCTGGTTTTACTTTAGGTGATTTTACGCAAGTGTTATAAATGTCTAAAACTGTCTGAACGCATTAAGTTATATCTGCAAGTAGCAGGCCTCATGTCAGCTGGTAACAGAAATAGGAACATCATTATTTTCCAATGATAATCCCCAGATTTGTTCCATTGTTCCATTTCTTGGCATGCAAATTTGTGATTTGATCCCATTTGATTTTGTTTTAATTTAGACGGCATGCTGTATGAACTGAGGTGCCACTTTATTAGAAACACCTAACTATAACAAACGCAGTACAACACAACCAACCTGCATTAAATCCCCTCATGAAGGTTGTAGTGATCTGTTTTTGATTATTTAAAGAAGCTGTTCTAAAGAGGTGTTGATTCAACTGATCATTTTGGAGGCTGTAGTTTGCAGTGCTGTTACACTGTATTACATTATACTGAGAGGTGTTTCAAATATTTTGTCATAAAAAGAGGTGGATGAATATCTCTCACAGTTTCAACAATAACATTATGACCTTTATGAAGGAAGGATTCTGCTGTTGGAGACTGCATTAGTTTTAGCTGGCTGTACCGAATAAACTGGCAACTGTACTCCTTTTTTACTCCAATGAACTACAGAGGTGCTTTAACAGAGGACACAGCGGGTCACACAAAATCAGTATACATTATTCAGTCATTTCTACTCCCAGTGGGATGTGTGTGTGGTCTATAATAATCACAAAGTTGACTGTTAATGGAAGAGAAATCATTAAATCCACACAGATCCTTTAGTAATAATACCATTTCTGGCGAGGGAGTTGGATTCTTTTCTGACTTTCACAGGCTCCATGCCAACATTTTAACATACACTGTGTTGTTAAATGACAAGTCCTCTTAAATGACATTGTCCTTCTAAAGATATGTGGAAACTATTTTAGTACTTTTGTTCAGGGGTTGTATTTTATGGTCGGTTGGCCACTTAAATCCGATTTAGTAAAATCTTTATGCAACGGGAAACAAATACATTTTAAACAACAGTGCAACAGTTATTGAAAGATCCCGAACAAAGCCGGGTACATAGAGAAATGGTTTCCTCGTTTGTTATGGAAGAATTTGACTAACCTGCACAGAGACTTTAACATGTTTGTGATGAATTAGAACCCATAACACCTGCACGCCATCACATCAGTGTGGGACTCACTAAAGCTCTTGTGGCTGAAAGGGAGCAAATTCAACATCCACAAAGTGGTGAAAAGTCCACGGTTCAGGAACGTGTTTAACAATCTCATGTTCATATAACACTTGTTCAGGTTGTGTATGTGGCTACATCTGGAGATGGGTCTCCCTAACCTATGAAATCTCATGTAAAAATAGCACAGTGTCTCATATCATCACAGAAGAGGACAATTAAAAAAGTAATTTAAGGCAAGACACAGCCGAAAACATTGTTTTAAATGCACCGCTCAATTTAGAGATTTTGGGCTATGTGGCTGCCATAACACGTCTTCTTTCAGACTAGTGGAAAGAAAACACCAAAACTACACATGTAGGTGTTTATTTGACTAACTTTGTCTATTTGAGTCTGTAGATTTCTCCTGAATTCACCAAAAGATAGCATTATATAATGCTTCATTTGCATATTAAACATAACATTTCAGAAAACTTTTAATACAAATAATAATTGACGAACGTAAGTAATCAACTGGGGAAGTTTCATTCTGGTAAATATCAGTTAAACATTTGAAACTATTCATCTGTATTCAATATATTTATTGCCAAGAGTTAGATGAGAAGATCGATACCGCTGTCACGTCTGTATGGTAAATAGAGCTAGAGCTAGGAGAAAGTTAGCTTAGCTTAGCATAACAGCTGGCTCACTTCTGTCCAGAGGGAAAAAGTCAGCTTCCCAGCTCCTCAAGTCTTTGCTAAACTGAACTAATCTCCCTCTGGCTCTAACTTCATATTTAGCGTACAGACATGAGATTGCTTTCAATCTCCTCATCTAAGTCTCGGTCAAAAAAAAATATTCAAAGACATTTGAAGCATTTCTCTAGCATTCATGTTATTAACATAAAAATACCCAAAGAGTATTCATATACGGTATGTTTATGTATTCACACAGCCTACAAGGAGCCTGATTGTTAATTATAATGTGGGTGAAGTTCAGAGCCGGCAAACTACTACAGAATGATGATGTCATTGGGGAAAAATTGAGGAATAGCAACACTGTAAGAACCTGTGAATGAACAGTGTGTGTGAGTGTGTGTGTGTGTGTGTGTGTGTGTGTGTGTGTGTGTGTGTGCGTGTGCGTGTGTGTGCTTGTGTGTGTGTGTGCTTGTGCGTGTGTGTGTGTGTGCTTGTGCGTGTGTGTGTGGACAGCAGATTGACTAACAGCTTGAACTTGGGTTAGATCCAGGAGCACGGGGAGGGATACATGGATGGATGGAGAGAGAGGGAGAGGAGGAGGAGGGAGAGCCATTGATTTCTCAACAGAGAGATCAGCATCTTGACAGAAAGAGACGAGAGAGCAACAGAGCAAGACACACACACACACACGCACACACACACAGATAGAGAGGGTTCCCACTGTGGCCCTCTGGTGAAATTCCACAACCTTTCCATCTCTTTCCAGCTTTCCAGAACCGAGCCGGAGTACTTCCTTCCCTATAGTCTGGTTTTATTTAATACAGTTGGGCTAGAAATCTGTAAAATGTCCTAAATGTATTAAGGTCTTGACTATCTTTCAAAAGTCCATGATATTTCAGGACCTCCTTGACCGGCGGGAACCCCTGTTGACAGAGATCAACAGGAAAGTCTGATTCAGAGTCTCTCTCCCAGCATGCCTCGGTGATTCTAACAACCCTAAAATCCCCGACAGGGACATGGAGGACGATGTTGTGGCTTCGTGCCGGTGTGGCTAACGAGGTGTGTGTGTGTGAGTGTGTGTGGAGGTCGTGGGCATCGGGGGAGCTGACACACACTGTGGAGGAGGGGGAGGGGCAGCCAGGGGTCACGCTGTAATTACACATCACAGTCTCAGTGGTCAGTGGCCCGGCTGACTTCTTCTGACTACACTGCTTCAGCCGTAGAAGCAGAGATGGCAGGTGGAGGTGGGAGGGGAGGGTGGGGAAAGCTTTATGTTGTACTTGTGGAAAAAGTCAAACATTTGAAATTTCCGGTAACAGTTTCTCTATGTCTATAATACATTATAACCATACTTATAATGCGTCATAATCTGCTCATAGCACTGTAATATTATAGTTATAGGCACTCATAAATATTAATCATGCTTTATAACAATAGTCATAACACATTTATAAAGTATTTTAGAATACTTAAGGTCAAGTATCATAATACTTCATAACTGCTGGTCACTCACTGACATTTCTTATATACATATATACATATTATATTATAATTCCCATAGTTGTAATACATTATAATCTTTTTAAAATGTGTTATTATCACTGTTATAATGCATTATAATTATACGTGATTAAAACTTACTGTAAGTGGTCATTTTATGCTTTAAGTAAAGTGAAAAAGAACAATATACAAAACGTTGTAAAATACATTTTTACTTTACTTAAAGCAAACAATGGCAAAGAGTAACGTGTCCTGCTGTCATAGAAAGAGCTTCTATTTCTCTTTAAATTATTAATTTTGTAATTTTTCTGGATGTTAATTAACGGATTAATTTGGCTTCCAGTGGGTGTTGTTTTTCAAAAGTACACTCAGAGCACGTGTCAGTCTACAGTCACCCTGCCTGCCTCCATTCTCACCTCAGTTGGCAAGTGTTCAAAGTAGACTCTCTCACATACCATGCACGGCCCTGTGTGGGTGGTAGGTGCCGTACAGCACGAGTGTAACACTGAGCAAGGTTCCGGATGCCTCCTCGTCACTCGGCCTCGTACTGCTCCACACTGTGCCTTTGTGGTCAGTCACCTGGAAACAAACAAGAGCGTCATTTCACTAAAAACCCTGATTCACGTGGAAAACATCCTTGTGTGGACTGAGTTCATGGAGTAAAAGTTATTACAGTTATTACACTGTGGTTATACGTCACGTCAAAGCCAAAGATAATATGAAACGTATTGTTCACAAGCAGCTTCTACAACAATTAAGCCTTGTTAAAAGATACATAATTGCACTGCCACCATATTCTGAAGAAATTAAAAGTTACGTTTTTATCTTTTCAATAAATTTGCTGATATTAAATTCATCCATACATGCCTAAATAACCAGGCTCCTCAGATGCCCTGGGACATGTTTGTACCTCTCACAGTTTCTGGCTGAGTAACTTGTGGTGCCTTTTGTAAATTCTCATTTGGACAGGTGTCCCTCTGTGTCCAGGTGATGATCATTAACTCATCACTAACGATCAGTCATTGGATGATCTGATGCTCGTCATTTCATTTTAGAACTTGATTTCATCACTGTGTTTTGCGCTGCTTTGTGAGTTTCTTTTCCGTTTCCCTAGATTTTGCCCATCTAGGGACAGACATTACAAACTACCTTCAGCTATAAATACTGTGCTAGGTGGCAAGTGAGGCGTCACAGATGCTGCCTCGTCTGTCTTCCACTATGACACATTACACGGGATAAAACGAGCTATTGTCGTTCCCAATGCTCATTTATATTCCAACCTCCCGGGGCTGATATCATGTCGTTTGATCCAGGCGTTAGGTTATTGCAGAGGTGTGGACTCGAGTCATTTCACTTAGGCTTGAGTTAGGCTCGAGTCATAAATCTGATGACTTTACAGTAGACTAAACTGGAATTACCACCTTGTGATTGTGTGCTTTCGCCAAAGCTGTCAGATTGCAGTTTATCTCCATGTCTGACCAAAATTTCACCCCTGCATCATTTTATCTCATTAGGCATATGTGTGAAATTCTCAAAATGATCACATGACTTATAGAATTATGACGTGTTTTGCGAGGTCATTGAGGTCAATTTGAAGAAATTCCCTAAAGACGTTCCTGAGATATCGTGTTAATGGGGCAGAATGACGGCCAACCTGAAAACACAATGCCTCCGGCCACAGCTGTCGCCGGCGCCGAGGCATAAAAGGAAAGATATTTCATTCAACTTTGACACTGATGACTTTCCTTTTTCTGACTTGGAACTTGGAATGATATCTTCCCCACGCCCGAAGGTGTGTTTGGCAGGACAGATTATTATGTAATGAATTGAAGCGTTCCGAATCTCTCAGGTAAAACTTTAATTTACATCATATCAACATTTTAAGCTGATCACTTAAAGGAATACGTCACCCCCAAAAATTATTATTTATAAATCAATTGCTCACCTCGTGTTACCGAAAATTTGTGAGGAAAAAAAAGTTTTTCTCGAATGCCTCTGCGGAGAACGAAGAATCCAAAACGTTTACTTCTCAAACACATGCATTTTCAATAAAACCTTACTATTTAAAACACTTCTGAATAAACAGTCTCACGATCGTCCGAGATAAATGATAAGTGAGACTTACACTGCACCAGTTTGTAAACTGATGTTTTGATACAGTTTCCCTGTTGTCGAATGCGGCCCCCACTTACTTTATTTCATCGTGAGTTTTCCTCAAGAATTCAAGGTAACATCTGGTGAGTAATGGATGTACAGAAGTATTCCTTTAAGCAGTTATGAATCACCTCCAGTATTTGGATCTAGCTTGTGGAAAGATTTAATGTAAAAGTATCCTTTCCCATTTTTAGGATTAAAAACCAAAACATCAACCTCACATTGGCTTATTTAATATATGCAGACAACTTTGTCATGTCATACCCGACACAATCCTTTAGTCCGGAGCAGGTCACAGACAGACTTCACTCCATATGAACTCCCTACATCTGTCCCAGCCTGCATGTGTGTGTGTGTGTGTGTGTGTGTGTGTGTGTGTGTGTGTGTGTGTGTTCTATATGAGAGTGTGTGAGAGTGTATGTGTGAGTGCTCCCAGCAGACTAGGCCAGGCATGGCGGCCCCCAGCCGAGCGCTGCATTGATTTGTTGTTGGTAAACAAACAGCTGGATGCTACAGGTGGATCGATATGCCTCGCATGCCTGCCAGCCTCCCAGCATGCCTTTCTATTGGCTCGACATAGCTCTCCGTGGAGCTGCGAACCCACTGTCGCTTCGAAACCTCATGAGTCAAATTTGAGGTGCCTTTTAATTGAGCTGAAGTTCATTTTTAACATTAACTTACCATCCATTTTTGGATGCCATCATTTTTTATCATTCTAATACTATGTAAAGAACGTGGTCCTGTTTGGTGATGAAGTCCGTCATTAGTGCACTTTATGGTATACTACTGGCACGATAAAAATGATGTTTAACTACAGTTAAATGAAATGAGTGTGAGGGCTACAGGCAGAGACAAAACCAGGGCATGAAGGAAGGAAACTGACTTTTAAACAAAAGAGAGACAAAGAAAATGAAAGGATTAGCAGAAGCAGAGGAACAGAGGGGAAAGGGGAAGGATTTCAATGCCAGAGAGAGAAACTACAGAGAGAGAAAAAAAAGTGAGGAGGGGGGATTAGTGATGGGCAAGAGATGGCAGGATATAGAAATGGGTGAGTGTCAGAGAGAGGAAAGCGAGACCCAGTGATGGAGGATGAGCCTGAGAAGAGAAAGGAGTTTAGAATAGTGAGATAGAGAGAGTGATACAGAGGCAGGCAACACGACGGGACAGAGCTGCACGTAGCCAATATGAGGAGTAGAGATAACAATTAACAACTGACAAAGGCAGTTAAAAAAAAGTCATATCAAATATTTAAAAAGATGGAAACTTGGCTAGGCACCTGTTTGGAGATCAAACTTTGAGATGAAATGTTGAGACAATGCCACTCTCTTTAATTTCAGAAATGTCTTTCATATGTCCAAAGTGTCAAAAAACAAGTTTCTCAGAACGCAAGCAACTTTCCATTAGGAAGATATCTGGGCAACGCTAAAGTATTTCTGTGTTTTCTAATTTAACCACATTTAAAATGTCTAATAATGAGTTACCCAAGGTAGGCCGTGGATCACTGACAGGCAGGAAGGGGCAAATGAGTGAAGGAAAAGGATTGGAGATACAAGGTTTTAGAAAAGTGTTAGTGGATTAGAGAAAACATGAGGGCATCATCTCCTCTAACTCAGTGGTAATACAGACACAATGCAATAATCTTATTGTTCTGTTGGTCTGTTCAGCCGCGGTGACTCGTCATAGTCAGAAAAGCACAGGTGTTACTAATAACATTAACGATGGCTCTGTTCTCTAAAGCCATGACAACAAGCACGCACCCTGAAACTGAAGCAGAATTATTATTATTATTATATACACCTATATATTATTACATACATGTCAACATTGCTTCAGAGAAGGCCTACAGTATGGTTCACTCGAAACACCAACTTTGTTTTAAACCGCCAGAATTGTACAATACATCACTTCCTGCTCTCAAGGCCATTTTTACCAGGATACACTTCTCCAGGTTTGGGGTTCAACATTGTATTGAACATGAAACCAGTATTGCCTTTGGTTATTAAATATCATTCTTTGAAATTCATAATCAATTCTATTTAGGTTTAGTTTTCCACAAGTTAAGATAAAAACGTTTTAAAATAACTTAAAGTTCCTCAACTTAAACTCAAATAATTGAATTCAAAGAACTAAAACATATATTTGCTTTGCTATTTTCCCCTGGCATAGCTCATTGCTAATATTTCTGAAGTAAGACATTTTTGAAACACTTCTTATGACACTTTTATGATTGAAACAACATTGAACACAAACATTTCTATGAGGGTGGAAATGTGTAGAAACCATCACAATCTCAAGTGAAAGTCACAAAACATGTGCAATTATATGTAAATGTTTCCATTCACCTACCAAATAAATTAGTTCTACTACCTTAACCCTCAGCACAACATTATGTGGTATTGGTCAACGATCCGGTGTAAGTTGCAAGGAAAGCACAGTTTACTTTTATAGAACAGACAGCTACAAAATAAAAGCCTAAAAAAAGGAACCTGTGTGTTGGCTGTGCTGGAGCGGGAAGCAGAGTGAGATGGGAGGGGAGGAGGCGTCTTGCTGTGTCTACATATGTAAAGCAGCAGGGAAGCAGCAGTGTGTCAGACTGAGGCTCTGGCCCAACCTGGGCTCCTCGCTGATCCCTCCAACACATCAATCATCCAAAACAGGGCCATCATGGCCATGTTGCATGCTGGGAGACACACACGCTCAAGAACGCACACACGCGGCAGTGTGCTTAAACACAAACAAGTGAACAGACACACACAGGATTGCACTAACACAAACATTTAAATGGTGTTCACACACACACACACACACACACACACACACACACACACACACACACACACACACACACACACACTACAATTCCATACAATTATGTATGGAATTGAAGACACATGCATAAACACTGTAAAACTTACAGATACAGTATCATACACACACACGCACATGCACGCGCACACACACACCACATGCACCACACACACACACACACACACACACACACACACACACACACACAAACTGAAAAAGTGCACATACTAAATGATACATACAAACACCTACAGTGTGCACAAAGAGAGTAACACTCGCTCTGCCTCCCAGTCTCACACAAAGCACGCAGACAAACAGAAATAGGTATCCTGTGCCTACAGGGTGCCCTCGCCCCCGACCATCTGTGACGGGTGCCAACACACAGTAGGTGATATTTACATGGAGAGCCCCCCCCCCCTCAACACACAAGTAAAAAAAAAAAAATAGAAATACCCACAAAGGGCCACTCGGATCGCTTGATCTCCCAAAACTCATTAAACATGCAGATATATGTAAATATATGCACCTCTAGAAATCCACCTTGGGCCAGAGTGAGTGAGAGAGAGAGAGAGTGTGTGTGCTTGCGTATGTGTGTGTGTGTGTGTGTGTGTGTGTGTGTGTGTGTGTGTGTGTGTGTGTGTGTGCGTGTGAGTGTGTGTGTGTGTGTGTGTGTGTGTGTGTGTGTGTGTGTGTGTGTGTGTGAGTGTGTGTGTGTGCTTGTGGCTGAAAGTACACATTAGTGAGAATGTGTGTGAGTTCCACTGTAGCGACTACAGAGGCTCTGACAGTGTGTCTGCCGTGTGTAAGTTTGTGTAGTTACTGTATACACTGAGATATTTTTACACTTGTTTACCACTGGTGAGTGGTACTTTCACTTGTTATAAGTAATGCATCAAATTTTATTGTTACTTTTAAAAGTCATAAAACTGCAGAAATCCAAACTACCATTAGCACTTATATATATATATATATATATATATATATATATATATATATATATATATATAGCAATAATAACATATTTTAGGCTATTTCTAGTCATCTTAATTTCAGCTAGGATTTCAAATAGTGGACAAAGCTGTGTAAAATAGTTCCACTCCCACACTCCACTTTTTACAAAAATAAAGTAACAACATTAGTTTTGCAATTAGTAAGTTAGTATGCTCGAACAACCCGCACTAACACCCACTGTATCTATGCTAAGTGTAGAACATAACAACCAGTTAATGGAATAAATTATCAGAAATGTGTTAACATGTCTTAAAAACAAATAAAACGTTGTAATTTCAAAATGTCCTGACATTGCCATCATTATAAGGGTGCAGAGGTGCATACACTATCTAGTAGTCTGATGAGTGTTTTTGCATTGATTCATTTTGTAGTTGGAGATATGTTTCAGGAATCAACTGATATGTGTTCATTTGAAAACTACAACTGTCAATAGACCATATTTTGTGTTGCTATTCAATAACTTTAAATATGACAAATAGTATTACTCAAACACTTTTTAGGAAATCAGATTGTCCATCGCAATCCCTGTAACAACAATTATAAAACATATGCAGATGTACTGTGTCTTATTTATTTATTTATTTAGTAGCATTGGACAAATTATCATCATCACACCCATCAGAGTGTAAGACACTGATTGGCTAATATTAATGTTTCCTATTGGCTGCATGCACTGATCAGCCTCCATAGTTCTTACATTATTATCAGTTTGTCACGTTGGGTTTGTGTAAGTGACTCCAGTCGAGGCATTGGGGATGATGATGGTAAACATATGATCTGTCAGTCATTGCCAGCTAGGGTGGCTGTGTGTGTGTGTGTGTGTGTGTGTGTGTGTGTGTGTGTGTGTGTGTGTGTGTGTGTGTGTCATCTTTGAGCAGAGATATCTCTGATTCCCAGAGGACTTTGAGAGTCAAGTTGACGGTGACTAGTGCTGCTGTAGGAATATAATGGCACTATTTAGCCTGCAGCACTGTGGCTACACACACTCTCACACACACACACACACACACACACACACACACACACACACACACACACACACACACACACACACACACACACACATGGCAGTATGGAGCCAGGTAGGTATAAGTAAGAGTGCTGTGTGTGCGTGTTTATATTTGTTTGTGTTGTTCTGTGTTTTTTTATGAGTATACTGTGTATAGCACAATAATGCACAAATGCTGCACGCTTAATTTGTTCTATTACCTATAATAATGCATATAGTTTCACATCAATATAATGGTGAAATTGTGGAATTCGGATTTTGGTGCTTAAAACTGCTATAAGGTCGTTTTCCAATGCGAGAGAGACAGAGAGAGACAGAGAGAGACGATAGAGAGAGAGAGAGAGAGAGAGAGAGAGAGAGAGAGAGAGAGAGAGAGAGAGAGAGAGAGAGAGAGAGACAGACAGAGACAGAGACAGAGAGAGAGAGAGAGAGAGAGAGAGACAGACAGAGACAGAGACAGAGAGAGAGAGAGAGAGAGAGAGAGAGAGAGAGACAGACAGAGACAGAGACAGAGAGACAGAGGGAGACAGAGAGAGAGAGAGTGAGAGACAGAGACAGAGAGAGACAGAGGGAGAAAGAGAGAGAGAGAGAGAGAGAGAGAGAAAGAGAGAGAGAGAGACTGAGAGAGAGAGAGAGAGAGAGAGAGAGAGAGAGAGAGAGAGAGAGAGAGAGAGAGAGAGAGAGAGAGAGCATGAAGCAAGATGAAGGACACACAGGGTTGAAACTGATATACCTTTTATCTGCTTATGAATTATCCTTAATGCTTATCATATATATTGATGATTATATATTATTGCTTTCAAATTTCATAGTTAATCATGTCAGTGTGTTTTAAATCCATGTTGTACATTGCTGAAATAAGCATATTCTATATTGTGCAATACTGAATGCAATATTGTCTCTGATAAACTGCACCACAGATGGGGATAGAGCGAGCACAGCGGAGAGCGGATATGAGAAGAGAGAGAGAGAGAGAGAGAGAGAGAGAGAGAGAGAGAGAGAGAGAGAGAGAGAGAGTGTATTTCCAGCCCGCGGTCTCGTCTCCTTCACAGCGCTGGAAGGTCAGCTGAGCCTCGAGCCATAACACTCGCTCACTTTTCACTTCAGTCCCGCTTTTATTCCAGCAGCAGCACCACAGCGCTCTTTGACAATTGTCATCATGACAAATCAATATAGACTCTCCAAAGACACCTCTTCCTCACCCCCCCTCCTCTGCCGCCCTTGAGTTTTTAAACACTGATCCAGTTGATGGTCCAGTTAAAGTCTCTTCCCAGGGCCATTTTATAGTTCATCCTTCACCGTCTACCATCCCTCCTTCTGTCTTTTCAATTAGTCCTGTATATCCTCTGTCTCATTTGTCTCATCCTCTGTTTCTCACAACGTATCATTTCAAGATGAAAACGTATAATATGTAACATTTCGCCATTAAGCGGTCAGCGGCCGGAGAGACTTTAGATCACAGCGGGCTGCTGGAGCCGTGTAACAGCAGCTCCCCGGTGCTGTGGCTGAACTTCAGCTAACTGCTAACTGAAGCTACGCTGTTTCCCAGGTCTGCAGACAGATATACACTCAGAGAAACAGCCTCCTGGTGGCTGCGGACTCCACCCATACCTTAACAGCTCGTAGCCAGCCAGCCCCAACCCATATAATGTAAATGTAAACACATAAGGGACGGGTTCAGGAATTACATGTTTATTTAAAGTATGTATTACTTGTACAGACATGTTTATAAGATGTATGTATTTTAATCGCATGTATACATTTTATTCAGTGTGGGAGTCCCTAGCATCTTCAAGGGACCTGTTGTAAACAAAGGTTGCAGACTTTGCCTGCCTCAAGGCTAGCTGAAGGCTACATTACATCTACATCGACATCTTTCCCTCAGCTTTGGTCACTTGGTTTGCCTCTGAAACAGTTCTTGTCATAAATGAAGTCATTGACAGTGTATGTTTTGTGCCTCTTGCTTGTGCTTGGACGATTGTTCATGCTGGCGAACATCACTTTTTCCGGCGTGTGCGATGCTAACATCTGAATAGCACATTTAAAAAAAAGCTTGAGTTGTCCCGACTCTGCTTTTTATTAAATAAGGGAAGGTCTCCTCTCATTTGTCTAGTTACTTGCATAAAGCTTTAACTTGTTTGGCAGGTACAACTGCGTCTCCATCTATCTCCCGTTCACTGTGACTCTCATCATATGTTCTCGTCTTCTTCTTCTGTGTTATTGTTCCTGTTTTCTTCTTCTGTGTGTTTACTGGCGGATAACGTTTTTCAGCTAAAGCTAAATATAATACTGCCACCTGCTTTACCGGAGGCCACTTTACCACTGTACACTTTTTTTAGATTAGGCCTATTTTTATTTTTGAAAGGTTAAAAATATGGGATAATTACTGGAAAATATTTAAATGAGAGGACAGCGGGATAGAAGGAAAAATACGGGATAAAACAGTATACAGAAAACAGGAGGGTTGACAGGTATGCACAGAACATGGCTGTAATATTTACAGTGAGTCAGGCAGCTGTACTTCTTCTCCCTCTGTACTGAGGCAGACTGCAGCTACAGTGACTCACTATCACCTCTAGAGGAACAAGTGGTATTACAGACTGGACGGAGCGGGGCTAGCTGTTAGACTGCTGATATCAGATAGATATCTCTGCAACACAATACAGAGACGTCTTTAATATAATGTCAGCACTGTTACCTCTTCACATTCTGTTGATGATGTCAGTGTATCGTTTTAATGGTTTAAGTTTAAATTCTGGCATATCCTAAACAATTTTTAAGTGACACAAACTGATCAAACGTAAGTGGCATCTGGGCTTTCAGCCCATCTGGGACATCGTTTGTCCGACAAAAAAAATTCTTGAGGTGAAAACTTCCTGAATTATGAACACTGAAGGAATCTTAACAAGGAGAAGCTATGAAATAACGGCAATGGCAGTGAAGACAACAACTCCCAGGATCCCACGCTACTTCACGACGTCACCAAAGTTCTTTGTTATTGTTTTGATTGAGCGACCCATAAAAGTAGTAAATTACATATTGTGCTTTTATTGGTAACCCTTTTCAAATTGTATTATTGCAGCAGTACAGAACATGTCAAAAACCATCAAATAACATAAGAAAAGAACCATGATGTGTCAGATTATTGTACTTGTACATGTGACTTAAATAGTCCTTCTTGTACATCATTTTATTGGGACAACTAGGTGACTTCAACTTTGGGTGAACCACAATATTAAATCATCCCTTTCTGTAATAACATGTAGAAGTTTTTGTTTTAGGTGTTTGGCCCCTTATCTTCTGTTCTACTTCACGTTGACTTGAAGCGCTTGTGCCACTGCGTCTTACTTTCAATAATTGTGATGTGTGCGCGTACATATTCCTCTCCAATCACTGGTACAGTAGACAACCCGCATAAAACCAATCAGTGTGTGTGTGTGTGTGTGTGTACTGATTAGTGGTGTGCTAAGGGATGCGGCATGTAACACACGAGCGCTAATTCGTGTTGCGAGCATCACGGTGACTCGTCTCGGCCCTCCGGTAATGAGCAGCTCTGCCGTTATGTGGCTCAGCTTCACGGTGTTTCGTCCCCGTCTCTGCGACATATTGGACCTTGGTAATTGGTCACAGATGGGACAGTAAATCTGCGCGAGGACGTGGGAGAGACACAGAGACAGTGAGAAAAAGTGTGTGTGTGTGTGTGTGCGTTTGCAGGAAGAGGTAGGTGAGAGAGGACAGGGGGTGGGTGTCTTTCATCTTCACAGGTTTTTCTCTATAAACCTCCAACTGCTTACAAGGACTGATGCCTATTTGCACACACACACATACATACACATATACAAAGAGAGAGCCCCCCCCCCGACTGCTACCACCCCCGCGTATATACAGTAAATGACCTCAGCGCGCTACTGTCTGTGAGTATGGATTCTAATCAGACGTCGGCAGTATTGTGTCTGTCAAACCCGGCCAAGGTTACTTAACCTTCCAGTCTTAATTTCCCTTCCAGTTTAGCTCCTTCCTCCATATCAAACATCAGCACATCTATGAGAGAAAAAAGGAAAAGAAGAAGGAAGGAAAATGAAGATTGCCATGCTTGGCTGAAACTAGGAGATGAAAGTAGAGGATGATTCACATTGCTGTGGCAAAATGAACTGAACCGGGCTGAGCTGAGCTGTGCTGGGCTATTTTTAAACTTCTATATATCGCAGCTACTGGAAGGGGACAATGTGAAGCGGAGATATTTATTTCTATATCATAAGAGAAGGTATGTGAAATAGTGATTACCAGGAGAGCAAAAATTAGTACGCTTCGCCAGGAGGAGTTCTTTGGTACATTTTGTAAACTTGTTGAGTTATTTTGGTGAGTGGACACACCATTAGACTCTCAGCAGTGCCTCCTCTTTGCTTATATAAACAACACAGAGGACATTATATATATTTTTTATAGGACTTTTATATTTATGTAATTATTCCATTCAATAGCTTAATTCAAAAACTGTAACGTTAGTCTACAAATACATCCTACCTTTTCCCAAATAACTTTAGTGCAGGGAAGATCACTTTCAGAGATTATTTACTGTCTACCTCATAACATATATTTTACATAATAATATTTAAACATTAATTTACATGCAGCACAGGTTTTCTTTATGACAGTACGTGACTCTGGTATTGTTTTCAGCTTGTGAGTCTGTGTGTGTCATCATGGCAGAATGTGCATCTGGAGACACCTAATGTACTGTACTGTACTGTACTGTACTGTACTGTACTGTACTGTACTGTAACGGAGCAGCCAGAAAAAACGTTCTGAGTACTTTTCCAAGTGTTTATATTTCTGTGTCTGTGCACAGATTTTGGAAGTAGGATGTAGGAAGCCATGAGGGGCCATTGGCCCCATCGCGCTTTACAACTATTTGCTAATTAGCCCTAAACAAAAAGTGCAGTGTAGTTCAGCTAGGTGCCTTTTATGGCTAAAAATCATAGACTGTATATGCAAAAAATTTAAAACCTCAAAAAAAGAGCTGCAAAACTGATAAAGTACATTTTCTCTCACCTGAAGTGTCCAGAGGCCCTGTGGCGGCTCTCCCCAGCAGTGCACCGTCATCAGGGTCCAGTTTTTCAGGCCAGCAGTGGAGGCGTCATTGGGACGTGTGTCCAACAGCAGTGATACAGTGCCAGCTGGAGACTCTAGGCTTATGGAGAGGTCACCGCGACACACGGCGCTGATGCTCAATCTCACCTGGTGAGAGACAGGTGGCAAGAAATAAAAAAGAAGGAAGGTGTGAATAAGGAGATTGATGGAGCGATAGAGAAATATGGAAAACAAGAGAGGAAGTGGGTGGAGAGCAACATGTAAACATGTTATGTTCCAGGCCTTCTGTACAGCATGACACCCTGTGGCTGTTTACTGAGTGTAACGGAACTAATTGAAATAATCTATTTCTTTTTGAAACACACTTTACAGCTAGATAACTTGAATTTTTACCTTAAAAGAAAAATTTGACATGCGATACTTCTCTTTCTTACTGAGAGTTAAATGAAAAAATCAATACATGAAATCAGAGCCAGCAACCAGTTAGCTTAGCTTAGCATAAAGACTGGAAACAGGGAACAACTAGCTCTGTTAATTATCCTGGTTAATCAACATTTTATATATGGTTTGTTTAATTCTATAAGTAATAATAATACAAATTGTAGTTTTTTGTGAATGCAGTGACTTTGAGTTTCCATTCAATCCAAGAAGTTACTGCGCCTGGCCAAGAAAATAGTCCCGTACATACACTACCATAAAACCACAAAATGTTGATTTTTCATTTTTTGTAACACAATAAGTGTAAGTAAATCTAGTCAATCCAGTCAGTATTGTCTGAGATACTGTGCATGTTAAATGTATATGGACAAACCAAGGATCTGTCCACAGCCACACAAAGATGAAGACAAAGACAAGTAAGGAGCAGAAAGAGAAGCCACAGTGACAAAAATGGCTGAGGGGAATATTAGCTTAATGATTTAAATAAGCACATGCACCCCTCAAGCCCCCACCCCCATGATTCCCACCCAGTAAACACTCTTCCTGTCCCTGTTCATCACTAGCAGCACATCTGGTGTGACAATGGCACATCGCAGAAAGAGCCGCCAAGCTGCAAAAAGACTGACAGCCCGCTCCTGTTTACAGCGTGTTACCATGGCAACACGTCCATCAATCACACCTCACAGCGATGGCCTGACCCACGCTTTCTGCCAAGGAGCAGAGCCGCAAAGATGAAGCCTTTTCAATTTACATGCTGACACTCTCTCTCTCTCTCTCTCTCTCTCTCTCCTCTTCTCTCCTCTTCTCTCGCTCTCTCTCTCTCTCTCTCTCTCTCTCTCTCTCTCTCTCTCTCTCTCTCCTCTTCTCCATCTCTCTCTCCTCTTCTCCCTCTCTCTCTCTCTCTCTCTCTCTCTCTCTCTCTCTCTCTCTTCGCTATTTCACAAGTACACACAACACACTCACAAACAGATAACTTAGACAAACTCAAACATTCACGCACGCACACACACACACACACTCGCACACGCACACACACACACACACTCGCACACACACACACACACATACTCGCACACTCGCACACACCCACACACACACACACAGTACGTATGCCTGCTGACACACTCAAACATAAACACATTTGCATGTATGTGCCTGTGCTCAAGAAAACACAGTTTTGCCATTTTCTGCAAATGACACAGCTAACACATTACGCATCACAGCATGATCATTTTCTAAAATGTCTTCTATTCTCAGATAAAACACACACACAGAAATGTTAAAGTTAAGAAGTTAGTTTTTAGTAGACTTCGTCTTGATTTGTATAATGTCAAGGTCAACAGGAAACATGGGAAGGCTGTAAGCTGATTTAAAACAGAATCACAAGAAGAACCGACCTCTTCACCTTTCCATGTTTTAAATGAATAGTTTTAGACCTTTTGGGAAATACTCTTATTTTCTTTCTTGCCCAGGAGTAACATGAGAAGAGCGATACCATTCTCATATCTGTCCTTTATGAACCTACAGCCAGTTAGCTTAGCTTAACATAAAGACTGGAAACATCTCTTCAAGACAAGCTGTGCAGTTTACAATGTGTGGAAATATCTTTTACATTTTCAGTCCTGTTTGATTTGACAAAAACCCAATTTACTGTTGGTAATGGCAAATGCGGTTTAATACTACAGCCTGCACACAGCATAAAGTAGAACTTGTTTTTCTATATTTTTTGATTCAAGTTATTCCTAAAAACAACAACAAAAAAAGAGGTTTTAAAACTATGTACTGCACTGTATTGTATTAAAGCCGGACCTGAACATGCTCCAGAGTGTTGATCTCATTAGTCCTCCCACGGCAGGCATCTGATTGGATATTCACACTGACCACTCTTCCTGGTGAAAGGATCCTAACCAATAAAAAAATCATTTCATAAGTCAGTCAGTCGGCAGATGTCTTTCTCGCATGCTTAATAGACACTCACACACATGCATCCTCTCTTACACATATACAGACACACACAAAGCAGTGACAGCATTTGTGAAGATAAGATGAAAGATTATTGATTCCTGTGGGGAAGCCTTTCTGCATTTAAAGTCATGTGATACAAGTAGGAAAGCAATAAAAATAGAACATCAGCAGCTATGGGGGTTAAATAAACATACAGTGTGTAGTCGATAGTAGAAGTTTTCAATAAAAACCTCAGCTTAAACTAACACGGTTTAGACCCTTTCTTTCTACTGAAAATCTGGAAACTGTTATCCATGCCTTTATAACTCGTTGATTAGATTACTGTTATTCCTTGCTCTCTGGCATCAGCAAAAAATCCCTCTGTCGCCTCCAACTCATCCTAAATTGCTGCAGCTGCTAGGATTTTGAGACGGGCTAGGAAACATGACCACATTTACACTGGCTACCTGTTGCTTCAAAGATGCAATGTGTAAGATATACCAGCATTTAAACTTAAAACATTACAACAATGAAATAAAGAGGTAACAGTGTTGACGTTACGTATGTCAAAGACGTCTCTGTGTTGTGTTGCAGAGATATCTATCTGATATCAGCAGTCTAACAGCTAGCCCCGCTCCGTCCAGTCTGTAATACCACTTGTTCCTCTAGAGGTGATAGTGAGTCACTGTAGCTGCAGTCTGCCTCAGTACAGAGGGAGAAGAAGTACAGCTGCCTGTAAATATTACAGCCATGTTCTGTGTCTGTGTGTTTGTTTATTGGATTACAAGTGGCAGAAACGAGAAAACCCCCCACACCACCTCACTTCGTCCTCACAGCCACCAGGAGGCTGTTTCTCTGAGTGTATATCTGTCTGCAGACCTGGGAAACAGCGTAGCTTCAGTTAGCAGTTAGCTGGAGTTCAGTCACAGCACCGGGGAACTGCAGACTCCCTGTTGCTGCTGTTAAACAGGTCCAGCAGCTCAAGTCTCTCCAGCCGCTGACTGGGGCTCTGTCAGTGCCAACCTCTCTCCCAGCTGCGCCGCCACCGGGAAGACGAGACTAATATGAGGGTCGTTGTTTTAGTTTCTGCCACTTTGGATTTAGTCCAATAAACAAACTAACGTAACGTTACACGGACTACAGCCCCGGTTAACATCAGTGCAGTAAACACAGATGATCAGCTGCACGTGAAGATTAGAAACCAGCAGAGTTTTCTGACCGGAGATCACAGTTTACTTACTCTGTCAAGCTTCTTTGAGGTTCTAGAAAAGCGCTATACAAGTAAAATGTATTATTATTATATTATTATTATTATTATTATTATTATTATTATTATTATTATTATTATTATTATTATTATTATTACTGACTGACTGACTGACAGGCATTACACAGGAGTAAATACAACACACAATATAAAGAACAGATTAGAATACAATAAATATGCCAAACTACTAAAACTAAAATATGAGAATATTAGAGATTGTATGGACCCAGTTTAGAGGTGAAATACTGCCCCATATTTCTGTGGAACAGGTTGCTCAGAATTACACACTGAACCTTGAAGAATTGATTTTAAGATATTATTGATGACTTGAGATGCCTCGCCCAGAATAATTGATCAGACGTCTTATTGCCCCATGTTCCTTCCTGCACCCTGAGATCCTCTGATGCGTTGTTCCTTGTTGTCCAGATTCAGATTCCAGCTGCAAACTCTGTCTCCTCTTTTAAATCATCACTTTTAAAAACCCACTTTTTTAGAAATACTTTTCAATGATTTATTTTTATTTGTTTCACTCTCTGTGTTTTATTATATGTTTAATTTTCAGCTTTTAGTTCATTTCATTCTCTTTGTGTTTTGAAAGTGTTGTGTTTTGCACTTTGTAACTGTGTTTTGAAAGGTGCTATATAAATAAACAAGTTTATTATTGAAGTTATTACCTGGTAGGATGGAGTGTGACTTCTTGCATGCACTCCCTCTGTGGTGTAACCGTGTTGAAGTGCGCGGCCTGCTGCACCATCAGCCCTGCATCCAACAATCCGAAACCATACCTGAAAACCAGAAGGGAACATGCATTTGTGTTTATGTATACGATAAGGAAAGGCATCCTTGTAACCCCACACACACATGCAAACTGGAGGCTTCTACATGGGCGGCTGAATGTGCTGCGGGAGAAGAGTAAGTGCTAATGGCTCCGTTATGAGGAGGCAACAAGTCATTGACCAAGATGATGTTGTCCTCTGACACAATTGCTCTCCGCTCTGCCCGGGATGAGGCTGAGGGCTGCTGTGTGTACAGCCCGTAATCGCCTGGAGGATTGATTCTGAACAATGTGCCATCACACGGACTGTAATCAAGCCTCATTATTCATTCTTTTTCACCCCAATCTGGGTGCTGGAGACACAATGGGCGACCCTTAAGCGGCGTCGCTGCCTGCTGACTATGTGACCGCTGCCTATCTTACTCTCTCTCCTCCACTTTACCACTCCTGCTTAGCCATCTCTTTACGTCTCTATTGAATCACGCGCTCTCATCTTTTCTCTTTGCCCTCTCCTTTTCGCAGATCAGGCTGCTATTCAGTGTTCTTCCCCTCTCTAAATTCCCCTTCACTCTCCTCCATCAAACTGGAATTTCTTGCATCAGAACTCTCCTCCGCCACTTCAGTGATGCTGGATTCGTAGTCATCATAAGTATTAATTCTTCGTCATATCTTTCATTTTCACGCACTTTCTCACTTTCGCTTCCCGCTTGTTAAAATCACAGTCCTCAGGCTGAGTAACAGGGCCGTAACAACCTTCATTCTCCCCAACCCCTCCTCTTGGAAATCCAGAGGGGGTGACAAAGAGCTAATTTCTGCCATTATTACCATACAGACCTTATGCCGTTAATCTGCAATAAGTGAAATTCATTATCCTGATGACGGGGTCTCTGGGAGCAGCAGAGAGAGAGACAGAGACAGGAGACAGGAGAGAGCTGATCAATAACTCAATCTGCTGCCCTGCATGGGGCTCCATCTCCTCTGTCTCAGACTGTCAGTGTGGAGGAGAAGCAGGAGCGGCAGCCCACACCATCCTCGTCCTAACAGCACGCTGCGCGATCAATGGACACAATCTAATCAGCCACTATCACCACCAATGACTTTTAGCATGTAGGGCCTGGCATAATAGCATTAGGGAGACGGGTGTTTGGGGTTGAGGTGCGCTGCTGAAGTTCAAGGTCATTCAGGGGGTTTGAGAAAGCTGTGAAGAGTTGTAGCAAAACACAGCCGACAAGAGATGAATGCAGAAGACTAGAGTAGCGAGGAATCAACTGACATGGGTCCTAATGAGGAATAAAGAACCTGAACATATTATTATTTGACTCTTCAAGTTCCAAATGCGCTTGATGATTGCCGATAAAAGTGTTTTTATTTAGCAATCAATGTTTGATAGAAGTAATCAAAAATGAACTGATTACAAGGAACTGTGCTCCTAAATGCTTCCTAATACATATTTAAAGATGCATTCAAACTCATTTTAGTGTTTACAAAAAAAAACTAAACAGCACGTTTCTTGTGCCTCTCCTCCTCCTTCCTCCTGTCCTTCTACTCTGCCTCTTCCTCCTCTCTCATGTCCTCTTTTCTCATCCTTTTCCATACTTCCCCTGTCTCACCTGTACTCCATGTGGTCCTGTCAAATAATGGAACTCATGAAATAAAGTACCTGATTAAGCAACCTGCAAGAATGAAATCAAATAATAGACAATTTTCACAATTCACATAGATGAGACAAAATACCCGCCTCCTCTCCGCCTTCATCTTATCCAGCTAACCTTTTCATCTACCATCAGCAGCCTTTCTTTTCCTTACCAACCAGTTCACTCATCTGAAAATTAACTACATTGACTAACAAGCTAAGAGTACAAAGATTTACTGTGCTATGTAGGTCAACGTTTGCCAAAAAGGACATTCAAATACAGAATATCATAACAAAATAAATCCACAAGTTGGAATACATTTGAATTTCTGTTAGATTTAAAGAATACGTGCTGAAAAGGAAACTGGTGGAGATTATTGATGTTCCTAACGTTAGGAACATCTCACATTACAAAACATTTTAGCTAATTATAACAGAAAACATAGCCTATTAAAAACCTACATCATCTATAGATCCATAGACGCCTAACAATATGTTTATTAAATAAACTGTGAATTTGATCCGATATTTGCTACTGACATTTCTTCCCCAGGACCACGGCCAGTGTGCGCCATGTTCCTGGTCGTCTCTACATCTTCACTGAACCAGCAGCAGAGCCTCTAACCAATAACCATTACCAGACTGCTAAACGGTGGCAAAGTTCAGTGGTGTTCCATTTAATCGTCATTCGACCCCGACTCTAGCTGCTTAACGTATATAGGGGAAACACTGATAATTACATTTCTTGATTTGGCTACCTAAAATGCATAAGTACAATAAAAACACCATAACAATAGATCACTTATATATCTCACAGCGTGAGGAGAACTGATTTCTGACTAAAAAAAGAAACTGTTGGTGACCCTGTTCCCTTTCAGTGAATAAATATACCCTCCCCACCCCGTACCCCTTAGAGAGAGCTGTGCACCTATTAAATCCTACAGCTCCCGCAGATCGATCGGGCTTGCCCCAGCTCCATGGCCATAAACCCACAGACATATATCTGATAGAGAAAGCTGCAGGAAACAGGTTTACCCACGATAGAACATGATGAAAATGACAGATTTTATGTCCCCTGCCATGTCAGTGAAACGCCACCGCTGAGCTGAGCCGCTTTCCAAGAAGGATCCCCAGCTTGTCAGCATACAGTCATCATCAGTAGCAACAAACGGAAAGACTACTGCTACTTTCAGCACCAGCCTTGTGATTTCTCCAAACAGAGCAGGATTTATAGCTGTTGTTGTGTGTGAAATTTAATCGCAGGATTTGTAATTTTTTCTTTAATGAATTTGATTGAATCTTTGGAAACACTGTTTAAGATGTTTAAAAATCTTTAAGATGAAACCCACATCATATCAGCAATTAGTCAGAAAACACAGTCATCACATTTTCAACTAGTTGTTTGTCCTCCTCCTGCGTGGTCGTAGGGAGGTTGAGCCAAGCCGACAACAGAGTGACAGCAAATCTTCTGTCCACGCAGCACGAAGCGTGTTAAACCCCGACCCCCCGCCTCCACACATATCGAATCTGCGGCCCTCGCATTTTCTCCATCCACTTTCACTCTTAGACGGCAAATGCCCTTGCAGACTCTTAACTCCCTCCCTCTTTTTATCCATTAGGACGAAGGCCACTCCCCCCCCACCTCTCCATGGGCCCTCTTTGTAACTGTCGAGGAACCCTTTTCACTTTTTGTTCTGCGGGCCTTCCCAAGTCCTTTCTCTATTGATATTCACACCATCTGCCAGCAGCGGAGGAAGGTGCACACAGACACAACCAGCACTGAGACATCAAGATCTCCAGTGCCGAGGTCCTCGCTTCGTCTTTGCACATGGCATTAAAAACACAGCTTTAACAACTGGTATGCTGCAACCAAAACCCGTTTTTGCAGCGAGCTACTGCGGCCTCACCCCTTGTTTGCAGTGGTACGTCCTGCTAAGTCCCCCCCCCCCCCCCCCACACCCCCCAATAGAAGTGGCTGTAAAGAATCACTCAAGCCGCACTAAGCAGCTGCCTGTGAGTTAGGTCATTTTCCCAGGAGCCACAGAGTGGGCATTGGCAGGACCTCAAAAAGAGGGGACACCATCTGTTCAGTGCTTGAAAAGGTTGGTGACACCTTCTGTGGTACCAACAACTTCTAATTAAGTGGCCAGGAATGCAGGAGCAGCTCCTGCGCGTGATTGGAGGGCTTGCCTTAGTTATCCTGACGACAACACTGCAGACCCCCGGTCAGTTTCATGCACCTCTCCGTCACATCTGGCCTAACGAAAAATGAATGAAAACTGGAGACAATAAACACTTGATGAAGGTGACACGTGACTGAAGCAGGAGGTCATGTTTTTGACTTGGTTTGTCTGTCTGTCTGTCAGCGGTATTACGGAAAAACTACTGGCCCAATTTTTTATGAAAATTGGGGGAAAGGTGTAGCACGGGTCAAGGATCCGAGTCACAGGGACGAACTATGAACTATGTTTCACTTTCCTTAACGAGATAGGGCATTTGAATGCACCATTGGCCTTGGTGGAGGTCTCCACTCTCCGAGTATCTTTCTTGTTACCTTTGTTTTCTATGTTTTTTGTCCCCTTTCTGTACCACTTAATTGAATGTTTATCAGGAGAATTGAAAACTGCATTAGCCCCATGGTCAATCCCAGCGTGGTTTGTTGCTGTTGTATCATGATGCACTAATTTCATTAAAATCAGGATTTAAATGAAATAACAAATGGACTTAACATTCATCTGATTTCCATCGCTCTTAAAGCCAAATCTGCTGCTCAGAAATGTTACTAATTAGGCTTATTAAGTAATTAAGAAGAGGTCTTAATTATATCTGCGCCACTGGGACCTGCACGGCTGTAACCATGAAATGCTGTGCCGCGCTGCTCAGCTTTGTTGGCTTGGATGTTATACAATTTCATCCATTTATCTGTTCTGAATGTGTGCTTTTAAAGAGAAAAAAGATTTTGGAATACATTTTTAGGCTGTATTAGGCAAATATCTGTCTGACGTGAAATTGCAGAGGGAGAAACACTCAGCAGCCTTCAACAGCACAGCCTGAAAATGTCAAGTGAATTACCTTGCAAAGAGTTAAAAGTTTAATGAAATATATTGCGGGGAAGAAAATGAGGGGTTTGGCACAGACATGGTTTTAGTCTCAGGAGAATGGGCACCAAACGGCCCTCTTAGTCTCCACAGCCATCAGTCAAAGTAGCAGCCACCCGTCCCCTTCTCTTACACAAGGAGACTTCTCTGGAAGCCACAATGATCTATACCCCATGACCTCACTCTCAGTGTCCAACATATTTTGATTTGTAGCTTGAGTGTTATTCAAACACAAATTCAAAAGAGGATGAAATTCAGCAGAGAGCTTTTGTTGGACGCACACCAAGGTACAGTCCTTTTAGATGTCTCTGCCCTTGTGGGGAAAGAGAAAGAGAGCGAGAGAGAGAGGGAAAGAGAGAGAGAGAGAGAGGGAGGGAAAGAGAGAGAGAGGGGGGAGAAAGGGTTGAGTAAGCGCTGCGCTACAAGCTTGGCATCAGATATCCCTCACAGTGCTTTTCTTTCCCTCCGGACAAAGCAAACAGTGAACCAGGAGCTTTTGTTTGTCTCTTGAAATGGACCATTTTTAAAGCCATATCACTAAATGTGATAGATCAAACTGAAATGTTACGATCAAAAACAAAGTCTGTTTGTGTGTACTTATCGAAAGGTATGCATCTGCTACATGATTAAATCATAGAAGAGTTCAAAAGTTCTGTATTCCACATGCAATATTAAAGAATATATGCCTTTGGGTCGCAGGTCAGTTAAAGGGCATATGACATTAATGTTTGCATTATGAAAAAGACCTCAGAGAGTACATCAAATGCATGAAATGGAAAGTGGACATGTATAAATAGTGACATTACTTATGCTTAGGGATTGGGATTTGGGATGGGAAGTGTTTCGAGAGAATATAATTATTAATCTCATGTTTCACTGGTGGTGTCTCTGAGATCACACACAGAAGTAATGCAACATCTGTCATTGACTTGTGAAACATGTCATCAGTTTCAAATCATTTTTATAAGCAATTCTCAAAACTGTACATTTGTCTGTTTCTTAAGCGTAGTTTGTTTCTTAAATGAAATATGTGTCTCAAGCTGTTGAAGAGGACCCTGGCTCTCCCTAACACAACATATGCTTTTCACAATATCAGAATTGTCCTACAAGATTATCTATATCTATAGAACATTTGGAAAAATGTAAATAAATAAATTATGCTATCAGTCAAATTTCTCTTTGACTTTGTCTTTTTTTGGCAAATAAATTGCACTCACAATACGAGTGTAGGGAGATGTAGAGAGATTCTGTAATAATAACTGAAGTTGGAAATAATTTAAGAGGCGCTGGATTAATTACACGTATTATTACATAAATATTATATATACATATTTCATTATTTAAATATCACAGTTATCGTCAATACCAGTATATCACAACATTAGGCTTAACCAAATAATATTGATATTTCTGGTCATTGCTCTGTTTTGCGGGAATCTGTTTAAAATGGACGTGGAAATGTGATTATTCTTTTTTTAATTTAGCTGAAACTTCAAAGCAGATTTACATTGCCAACTGTCATGGCGGATGAGTGAGCAGGCTTTTTGTGGAACTTCATTTTGAAATTTCTTCTGTTTTTCTACTCCCCCCTAGTAAAATATCAAAACTGCTACTTGTACATGAATTATGCATTAGTGGAGGTTTAGAAGAGCATAGGGTCCCTACAACCCCCACCCGTCTTGTCGCACAGTAGGGTGGAGTGGAGCGATGTGTGTGTGTGTAGGGTTTGGGTGGAGGGCTGTACAGGCTCCCCTCTGTTTGCCTGCTGCACCCCCCTGCCGGGAGACACGGCACCCCCTGCAGGAAGTGCAGTGCTCCGCTTCCCCTGTCCCTCGGGGCGAGTTGGTGTATGTCACACACAAACACGCACTCGGCTCATTCAGCCCAGTTTATCTGCTGACCTATCAATCAAATGCATATACACACACACACACACACACACACACACACACACACACACACACACACACACACACACACACACACACACACACACACAATTAACATCAACATTTTGCATCTGTGCGTACAACAAAACAATACTTCAAGCTTGCAAAGGAAAGAAATACTTTCAGTTGAGCCATATTCCACTCAAAACTAAAGTTTAAAGAGATGAGGTTAATGAGGAGTACGGAGAAGAGCTCAACACTGAGATGCCGAGGACATTTATTTGTCTTAATAAACCTATTGTGTCTAAATAACACACACACACACACACACACACACACACACACACACACACACACACACACACATATCCGTAAAGAGCCGCAACTTCCTCTTAATAAGCCAACAATTACTCACACACAGATCTGCTCTCCTTTCACAGGAAACAATATCATTGCATAGCTACTCTAATACTAAGTGATAGTGGGGTTTGTTAGTCTGTGGATGAGCCATGAGCTTCCTGCTCATACACTCACACAGATACACACACTCCCTCTCTCTTCTAAAACACATGTGTATAGACCACAGGCTCAGTCACAGAGTAATTGGCTCAGCAATGAAAAAAGAGGAGGTCTGGATAATTAGTTAATCTATGTGGCTGGGGCAGAGACGCAAGGCCAGTTTTACAACCCCACCAGGGAGACTGAGGGAGAGGGGAAAAGAGAGAGAGAGAGAGAGAGAGAGAGAGAGAGAGAGAGAGAGAGAGAGAGAGAGAGAGAGAGAGAGAGAGAGAGAGAGAGACTGAGACAATCTTTAGCCTTACATGAAATAGAAATGGCTTGCAAGAATGCATTGTGTATAATAAGAATGCACTTACATTTCACAAACAAACATGCACACCACACACATACCTCATATCTGAGCGCGCTCACAAAACACACTCACTCACACACAGACACAGACACACACACACGTGCTCGCTTTTTACACAAGCACATAAACAGTTAAAACTCCAAACTGTAAAATGCATGCACACGCTCTCACTCATCCAGATTGATAAAGCTGACAGAGTTGTGAGGTTATTGATCTTCAGTCAATGCACAGACAGACCAAACAGCAATAAAACTGACTTTTCTCTTCATATTTTCCAAACAACTACATTGCTTTATTTACGGTGATCATTGTGAAGAAATAATCTGATCAAATCCTTTTCACTTCAGCTTTTCATCACTTGACTCTTCTGAGAATCAAATGTATCTGTGTGCTTCTCATTTTTTATGATACGGTCTGGGAATTGAACTTCTTAATATTTTTGGTACCAGCTGAAATGTGTGTAGTGTTGCATATTTCCACTGCAAGAACTCTTTCAGGGGCCCAGAAACCCTTTTATGGAACTCAGGAGTCTGCATTTTGACATGAGGGAGCAGGATCTCAATGACCTTCCTGTGCTGAAGCTCCTGGTGCTAAACAGTCCTCGCTCTGGGGTTAGGACTTTCTGATGAGCCAGGAATTGTCAGGGCAGAATATGCAGTGCTCAAAATTCCCTTTTCAAATCTGCACAACTCCTGTATCATGCACTACATCCATATCAAATACACAACACAAAGGGAGAACAGCTATACTCTGTGTTGTTTCTTCAGGTGTCGAAATGGATCGTGCCGATGTTTTTTTGTTTTGTTTTGTTTCTGGACTAATTTGCCTAAACTTTACAGTTCTTGGGACGCAGTGGAGAAGCAAACATGAATGCACAAGAGGCAGTTCCCTTCCTGAGTTTTGTCCCTTTGGCATCATGGTTCCTGGAACTATTTGTTTGAAAAGGTACATTATTGTTTTGGATAGTTCCTGATTTAGCCCATTTCAGACTTCTTGTGTTCAGATTACATAAAGTTTAATAACATTTTTTCTTTATATATTTATTTTGTAAGTGAGGTAAAAAAGTGTTGTTTTAGTATTGGTACCGCAACTTAGGTAATGAATCCACACTATAACAAAGACTTTCAACCTACTTGCTGTACATCTCGAACACATTGTAAGACAGTGTGGATGAAAGGAGAGGATCACCTTAAAGTAGGCGTCAATAAAATGTCAGAGAACAGTGAAAAATGTCTATCCCAGTTCCTCTAAATCCAAGGTGATGTCTTTATTTGTCAGTCCAAAACCCAAAAATATGACTTTAATATGTAAAACAGAGGGACAAATGAGATCTCCAGAAAACAGCATTTTCTGCAGTTTTTGCGTGACAAATTACTTTAATGATTAATCAATTATCAAAATAGTGGATGATTAATTTTCTGTACGGTATATCCACGATTAGCTGACTAATCGTTGCAGCTCTACATAGAAGCGTGAAGGAACATGCATATATAAAGAAGCCTGGACCAAACTTATGTAAAAGCACGAGAATATCATATTGTATCGAACATCTTTAGAGAATAGTGTCAAAATACACTTCTCAGTTTCTTAAATCCTGACAGAAGAGTGAGATGAAGAGCGAAAGAGAGGAGTGTAGCGTTCCCACAATCCCAGACTGTTTGTCTGTCAGACTCAGGAAGAGATCTGGAACTTGAGAGTATTCTTTCCCCCTTTTTTCACAACAAGCTTGTGTTAGTAGTTGTCAGATCTAACAACAGGATAGGAGAATACAACACACACACACACACACACACACACACACACACACGCACACACGCACACACGCACACACACACACACACACACACACACACACACACACACACACACACACACATTCACACATATACACACATACACACACACACACACACACATTCACACACACACACACACTTCAACTGAGGAGCGAAGTGGCAGGTACATCACGTCTATGGTAATAGAACAACAGATGGAACTGGCAGGCACACACAGCATCTTGTGCTTTGACACAAACACACACATAGTCTTGCATGTGCACACACTTGTTCATACGTTACACACTGACACAAATACACAAGCACAAGCTGCTTTTACCTCGCGGTGATGAAATATCACGTCTGGAAATAAATAAACAGCCATAATCCACACATGTGCTTAACAATATGTGAGTTTGACTTTCTCCAGTCAAAGAGTTGAGTGCAGGCCAGCTATAAATGGCTGTTTCCTCATGAGAAAGAAAGATGTGTCAGAGTGTTGGTCCTAGAAGGTGTTGTCTGGTCCTGACCTGTCTCTCCAGGGTGTCGTATGAGCGACGGCGTAGCTACTGGCCCTGATAATCTAAGAGATAAATCATCTTTAGTCACTCTCTAACAGCCTGACAGACAGACAGGCCTAAGTACCTGGGAGGGTGGCAAAAGGACACTTTAAAATCTCCAGTGATGAGGAGTATTGCCGTGAAGAACACAGTTAGCCGCCCCGAGCTCCCTCCTATCCCCCCGAGTCTGTAGCTGCCATTTTGGCTGCGTCTCAAGGCAATATTCCGGCTCTATCTCATGTCACCGTTCTGGCTGTCGTTCAATTCTCACGTTGGCTCCCGTTCAGCCTCCATTCTGGCTCTGGTTCAAGCTCCACGGTGGCTGTGTTTTGGAGGCTTCATTGTGGCTCTGTTTCAGCAAAGCCCTCCCTCCCCCCTTCAGTTTTAGCACCCCAGGTAGCTGGCCTCCTGCCCAGCCTGCTGATCAGTGGGAGATCCAGGCTCAGGCCTTTTGTTTGGGGTGGCATTTTGCCTTTGTTTTCCCATCTCGCCTGTAATCTAAACACCCAAAACATCTCATGCTTGACAAATCGGCCCTGAGACGAGGGAGCAGCGGAAGACAAACGGCTGGAAGCGGTTCAACCCCAGGCAGGACTGATGGTGTCCGACTGGGCCTGACCTCCCAAAGGTTAAAGACACGTTCACTTACAAAGCAATCAATTACCCAGGCTGTGTGGGCGCTTTTAACCAACCTCCCCTCCTGCCTTCCACACAGCCGGCGTTATTGATGAGGGTCCCAGTGTACAGCACACTCCAACCTGGAGTGTGTATTACATTTCACAATTGAAATAAATCTCAGATTATTGGTGTTACTGCCTACCTGAACCTCTCTCCTGCTTTATATCGTCTTTCTCTCCCCCTCCTCTTTCCTGCCTCCCACCTCCTCCATCCTGCCTGCCTCCCTCCCTCCCTCTCTCCCTCCTCTCTGCAGGTTGTTGTAGCAGGTTTATTCTGGTAGTTGGGCTCTGTGGGCCCCGGCAGGCCCCTCAGCTGTTCCGCTGGGTTTGTAATTACCATTTCATTAAGAATGACAGTTTCGGGGGTTGAAGCACCATTTCATCCGGGTCTCGTGGGGAAGGCGCTTGCCAAATTTCCAGTGTGAGTGGCAATTATCTCTCTTCATGTCTGCAATTCACCATTTTGTACTTAGTGGCTTGACAACAGCTAGGAACATTTTGTTGGAGTAATAATAGGTCTGGGATATTTACACTGTAGCCCACTCAGGCTTAGCTCTGTGAACAGACTGATATGAGCTATCAGAAGAGATAGAAACAAACTAGAGGAAACACTAGAGACAAGCACTACACTACGTCTTTGGGCAGTGCGGAGCCTTGAGAATTGATTGGAGTTTCAATTTATTTTATGTATAAGGTCATTCTGGGTCTGTGTGCTCATGTGCTATGTTTTTATTTTGGATGCAATCATCATGTGTTTCTCTTTACGCCACATTTGCTTCTTATAATGTTTCTCTTTTGGCCAGAAAATGAAAATGACTCTAGATCTCAGTGGAGCAACTTGGTTCAAATAAAACATCACAATGTGTTTTTATGCCAACACCTACAATGGTTACTAGAGCACTGTGTTAAAATATACCATAATATATCGCTCAGTTTAAACCACTCGCTTCAAATGATGTCCGCCGATTAAATGACCGATATCAGGTGTCATCGGTAGCATAGATTTCAGGTGGTATAAGGATGCCACAGTGAGAACATGTTCCCATCATAACACTGGTGTTACCGATTACATTTACATTACATTTTGCAAGAAGAGATATTCGTCGTTCTTATTTTGGCCTTTAACGAGAGATGTCTCTGTGTCTTTCCTCTCACAGCATCATACCAACAGTTCACAGGTTGCAGATTTAACGGTATTGGGTTTAAATCTGAAATATTGCTAAATAGGCGTTTGCTTTTCGCTTTGACACCAAACTTTTGTTTCAATTCACAACACTAACCACGTGTCTAAATGGGTGCTTAAACTGTGTACGTAATGAAAATGTACAATAAGACAGAAATTCAACCACTTTAGTTCTAAACATCTTTCATTTGCTTTTGCCTTTTCTTGTCTCTTAATCCACAACTTGTACACATATTCATGTGCATGCCAAGGTATTTGCATACTATTATAATTAGTCACATTCTGACCGAAACAAGGAGACGGCCTAAGTATATCTTCATAAATTGTATAAAAGATAACGTATTTCAGTGTATTTCCATCAAATGTACAGTTGAGTACAGTTAGTAAAAGAGAAGCAGAATACATTCAGATGCATCATCATACATGGGATCTTGGTTATTATGGTGATATTGCTTTCATAATTTAGACTATATACTAGTCAAGAAATCCTTCTTATTTGTTTGGTTGAAGGTCCTGATTAATCTTTGGTGTGTTATTTTAGGGCTAAGGTTTAAGAGGTCTTACACCACTGGAGGTCAGCTGGACATACCATTAAAGAATTTTTAGTGGCTGTAATTATTCCTCCTGTTCATACTGGCCTTGAATCGATCCATTCTTAGAGTTAGAGATCAGAGACAATCTACAGTCCTCTTTCTCATCGAGGCTTCAAATCAAGTGAGAAAGTTTCAGTTTTCTTTTACAAAATTCTCTCTTTCTCTTTCTCAGTCTGAGTAACAGTGTTGGTGACCTGTCATCCTGCAACACTGTGATACTTTATGGCATGGTGGATTGTAGGTGATATTTAAATTGTCTAAGCCATCAAAGAAAGGGCTGAACATGAACATCAGACCAGAATACAACTGGACTTCATCCATCAGACAAGCAAAATAAGGGTCACTAGAAACAGGGGAATATACATCCTGTACCAGGGGACTTCAACGTTTTTCAGGCCAAGGACCCCCACACTGGTGTAGCGTGGTGCAGGGACCCCCTACTGTATATATTGGGGGGGTGCGTGCATAAAATGTATTTTAGTTCACCCCTCTCCTTTCCTCCACTCTGTCTCTGACTGTAGGTGTGTGTCGCCACCCTTCGCGAAGTACAGCGGAGGAGGGAATGTGAATGCTCAAAGCAACAAAATATTTTTTAATAAAGAACAAAAAATATAATTATTTTTATTTTTTTGCTTAATCTACAAACTATTTGGCAACCTCCTGCAGTACCCCCTGTTGAAGACCTATGTCCTATACCATAATACGGGAAATGGATGTTATCCATGTTTACGTATTACCAACTCAGTCTCATTCTCAGTTCCCTTGGAAGGTAACTGAGAGCCATGTTTTATATTGTGGTTGCTTTGTAAGTAAGGGCCGGGTTATGCCAGAAAATAACTAGTTTGTAAATGCCAAACATGAAGGCGGAGTGAAAATATGCAATATTGTTCAAATATGGAGATAACGGTGCACATTTGTATACAGTCTCTCCTGGAAAGCACTTATAATATTGCATATTGAAATTGTTTTCTTGTCATAGTGTTACAAATGAAAAAAGAGAACTTGAGAAAGAAGTTCAAACCCTGCTTGCTTTCTCACCTCCACACAGTTGTCCAATTACTGCGGAGGAGCCATGTGGGTGCGAACTTTGGATTGTCAGTTACAGAAACTTACCCAACAGAAACAAATAAAACTCATCAAAACCGTCTTTGTTAGTCTGTCCACTGTTTCAACATCACCAACTCTGGTTTGAGTTTGAAAAAGAGACTGAAGAGGTAACAGATATAAAAAACAAACAACTAACCACTATTCACTAACCCTGATTTTCGGCTTACTCGTGACATTGAACGTGACACACCAGAAAGAAAAACCAAAAAACCAGAAAGAGAGGCGTACCTTTCTACTAACAATGGGGAAGGAGTCTATTCCCAATTACATTTGGAACCAAAGGAGACTTTGAGGATGGGAACTACTGCTGAAGCCATGATAGTCTCATATATATTTATATCCATAGATTGTGGATTGTTGATTTTGTCTACCATTTCTTCTATTGTAGTCGCTCTAGGAAGAGATCACTTCAGGGCCAATAAGGACAGGAGGAATTATAAAAGCAACCAATAACTCTCTCAACATATATGGACACCCAAGTATTGTATTAAGATAGAATTGAAACATTTGAATGTTTATAGTTGTGAATGTCTATGTGTACAGCAAATGGAAGACAGGAATTGTGTTAGCCTCTTAAGTATGTGTCTGTCTATGTGTTTACTCCTCGCTCTTAAGAACAAAAAATGGCAGCCGTCCGCTGTGTTGAGTTATAGTGACATGACTCACGCGATGTCTACAGCAAGTGACGACTGCAGCTCTTTTAATTGCATGTCTGCGCTGAATGATGGGATACTTAATTCCTACACATTCCACACAATTGCTTTATGCACGGGCAGAGGCCTGGGGAGGCAGAGGAGGCTTTCTGTGGCCATATGGAGAGGGACGCAGAGTCCAGGCTGAGTGATCGGGAGCTTACCCGCCTCATCCCTGCACCAGACTGGCTACTATACTGGACCGAAGCTGCAGACGGGCACATGAAGCAGCACGACTAATGAAACACATTACACACACACACACACACACACACTCACACACACATACACACACACACACACACACACACACACACACACACACACACACACACACACACACACACACACACACACACACACACAAGCATGGTACTGGAATGTGGTTAGATTTAATTCAGCTTAGTCTCCATAACATACTCCAAGATACATTGGCAAACACACACCCATCAGCAGTCTCCTATTGTATTGCATCCTCAGACACATTTGCAGTCTCTTAGAAAAAAACAACCAGACGCACACCAAAAAGAAAACACACATTCACACATGGTCTTTAACAAACAAGCACAATCGCACACAGACAGGCGCGCACACACGCACACACACACGCACGCACGCACGCACACACACACGCACACACACA
Source organism: Cottoperca gobio (assembly GCF_900634415.1). Lineage (NCBI taxonomy): Eukaryota > Metazoa > Chordata > Actinopteri > Perciformes > Bovichtidae > Cottoperca > Cottoperca gobio. The sequence continues at coordinate 21,119,401 of NC_041370.1, forward strand.
CACACACACACGCACACACACACGCACAGTCTGCTGCGTGTTGACAGTCCTCTCAGCTCCCGGTAGCACCATCAGGCTCCCTGCTGTCCTGTGAATGGGTCACTTCTCTTTCATCTCTCTTATCACTCGGTCACATCGCCTGTTTTCTGTTGAGTCTGGAGTAAGAATAGAGCTCTAGTGCTACAGTTGTTGGATAATGTAGTAACGCTCCGACCCCAGCTTCTGTGGTAATAGATTCTCAGGGGCTCAGTGATGGCAGATTGGTGATATGGTAAAACCAAACATTACAGTTAAATAAATGTCTATGATAAAGTTAGTGTAATGATTGGTTGGAGGGTGTCAGAATAATGGCAAAGTGAAATGTCTCATGTCTCATGTACTTTTACTTGAATAAGTCTTTAAAGATATACAGTCCTTGCTTTTACTACTGAATCAATAACTCATCCAATAACTACATGAGATATGACCAGGTTTTTCAGTGTTCATGTATTAATAATTAGTCATTTAGTATTTCAGTTTAGCATATTAGCATGTTAATATTTGCTACTATGTGAAATGGTATGAAACTGATGACACTGATGGGAGTGTCATTCATTTTCAAGGAATCTGGTCAATAAAAAGTATTGCACAAATAAAATGTTGATAGATGAAAGGTCAGTGGATCACCAAGGTTCACAAAGACCATGAATGTCTTCACCAAATTGCATAGCAATGTTGTGAGCAGCTGTTAAGATATTTCAATCTGAATCACAAATGTCAACCTGCTAGTGGCGCTACTGTAGATGAACAGTCAGGGGATCACCAGTCTTTAGGATTCCTCCTCTGGGGATCATGAATATCTGAACAACAAAATCCATCCAATTGCTTTTCGTAGTATTTCAGTCTGGACTGAATTGGTAGACTGAAAAATATGAGCTTTAAACGATGGTTATATTGCCATCACTACAATAATAAAACAGTGCTGAAAACCGAGACATTGTTTTCTTTTGGCATTAAAAATGGTTCAACCTGTAGTCATAACTGTCATGTTCACTTGCAGTTTCACTGGTGTTTCTGCATCTATCCGTCAAACGACTGTGTCGAGCACTGCCATGTGAAACTGGAAATGTAAAGAACATCAGTTCCTGTGTGCTGCAGGGAAAGTTCCCTACCAGACTCTGGTAGTTCATATATATATATATATATATATATATATATATATATATATATATATTTATATGTATATATATATAATGTGTTGATTATTACAAACATATTGAAAGTCAGCACAAGTATTAGCATTTAACAGGATGAATGCAAACACACTGGAGTTATGAGTAACAGCTTTGGTTGTCACAGGGAAAAAGGAAGGAAGCTGTTCACTGAAGAAATGTGCACACTGTAATTTGCTCAGTTTTAGCGCATTGACATTAAAGGTGTATTCAAACAGAATGCCAGGCCAATTGCATACAAAGACAATGGAAAGAAGAAGAGTGGGCAAGATTGCATGCAAATTCATCTGGGGCAACTACTCAGGCTGCAATGCAATTCAAACTTGACCTCCTATAGTTTGGTGGCATGGACATGAAGTGCGTACCATCCTACCGCACATCGTGTGGTTGGTTAGTGGACAGCTCATCCACATGTTGTGGTTGTTTGGTGTGCTGAGTTAAAATGGCTCCAAACTAAAGAATTAAAGCAGAGTAAGCAGGTAAGATGTATACACAACTTATAAAGAACACAGCAAGGTCACCGTCGTTCCTGCAATTAGGTAGATAGAGATACTATATTTATCTACAGGGGGGTCATTTAGCAGTAGCCTACACGAATGAAGCACACGGTACAAAAAATAGTGCAAAAAACAAATGCCAAACTCAACACACTGACATAACAGAAAAAAGTGTGCAAAATCCAGAAGTAACGTCCTGAAATTAATGGCATAACATGAATTGTTTGTTCAATTTGTAGTCCAGAGAAGGAAGTCACTTCAGTGAGAAAATATCACAGTGTGTTTAGCAGTTTAGTTCCCAAATTCGCATATATGGTGTTCAGCTCAACTGTAGATAATAACCTCTCTTTCTTTTGACAGTTTAGCCTCCATTGAAAGTGACAGTAGAGACAGACAGGAAAGATGGAGACAGAGTGTCTTAACCTCCAGGCTTCAAAGACGCCCGACTGATAACCTCTCGCAGCAAAACAGGGTATAGTACATATTCTGAGTGTGAGAAGATTACAAAAGTTGTAAAATCATATATCAGAAGCAGGGATGGGTACCGAAAACGGTTATTAAACGGGCCCCGGGGCTAAACTATTAGAGGCGGTGGTATAGATAATCTCCAGTTCTTTTATCAGTACTTTTTTAACGTTTTGGTGTAATTTATTAGCACGCTGCAGCCTCTCATCTTCTCTCTACGCTCCTTACTGTAAGTGCAATGAAACCTTTGTGAGTAAAAAGCCAATACTTTTCCAATATACCTGTTCAATAAGCATACACATGTAGAAAATACATATTCTACAAGCACAGCGCGCTAGCTGAGCTAATGGCAAACTATTGCAAAAACATACTGCGTTGTTTAGTATCCTAAAAATGTATTGCAAATGTAGCTGCTGGCTGAGACAACCCAGTGACGCCTGCAGGCAGTGATCACATCAGCAGAGGGAGGAATGACTGATAAGGATGTGTCTTCACCCAGGAATATTACTTATTCTATTGACATTTTACATTTTTTTCCGTTGAGATATTATTTAGTTACTTTGCGGTTGTAAACATTTAGTTTCATTCTAATGCTGTTCTCACTTTATTCTTCTTTCAAATAATATATTAAAAAGCAATTATTTACTAAAACATCTATCACATTTATACTTAGTAGTGGATAAATATGACAGTGTAAAATGACTTACGACCTGCATACATGGAAACATTTGAATGCTTGCAATTTGTGTAACATAAGTTTAAAAAACAAAGTAAATAAAAAAGGTGGATATAGCAAATACAAGAGTACAAGCTAGCTAGTACTAAAGTGGAAATGTCTCCACTCTCCCCACCCTCCTGTCCCGTCATCCACTCAACATCCATCCCTTCCTCTTCCCAGCACTGTGTTTGTGTTTCTAGGGGGAGCTGGCTGACCCCTGACCCCGGGCTAATGAGAGCGATAACGAGGATTAAAAGGGGGTGACTGGAAGGTGTCTGAGAGTGGGGTTTAAACAATTACACTGGGCTGCCAACATGCCTTTCTTCATGACTCAGGAAATTACAGTCTCCCTCTCTCTCCCCCCCCCACACTCTTTCAGTCGGCACACAAAAGAAAGGGCTTATGGAAAATAATAAATTATCTCAGGGCCACGTTAACTTGGATGTAAATCGCCGGGCAATTATGTTTTAATAGCCCTTTAAGAGAATGAGTAATTGGGCTGACACTACTGGGGTTGATCAGGCTCACCCGTCTCTCTGCCTTTGTGCCCACTGGAAGAGAGCTCTGGGTCTGTGTGTCGGTCAGCCTGCAGGAGGACTGTAAGGTAGTCAGTCAGTTAGCACTGTAACGGTGATGTCAGGGAAACTGGAGGTTTTATCATCATGTTGAAAGCTGGTACTGTCATCACTAGCTCATTCTGTTATACACATAGCAGGGGAGTAATGCACTATCTGTATCTGAGTATCTGTGTCTCTGTATTTCCCTACAATACCAGAAGTTGTTGGAAACAGACTAGAATGACTCTTTTGTACAGTATACATTTAGCTTCTAAAACACACAGAAAAACTATATTTGAATCGCGTACCAAATATATTATTCCACCAAATACTAAAGTGTAACGATCTGTATTTGAACCCCATCTCCCATGAAAAAGTTGGTTAGAAGTTACCATGAAAAAACAAACAACAATAAAACATGAAAAGCTCCCTAAAGACTTCGATCAGTTTATTTCCTGTCTGCTGTCAAGTTGGCAAGGTGTCAGGCTTCAGTATGGGATCATGAGGTAAAAGTAGCACCTGTGGAACACCAGTCCAGCTTTGTCCAGCACTACATAGCAAATCTGGTGAAAACCAATACAAATGTATTGAGGATGAACTTCGCGGAATGTCTGAATATCCAACTTAAAACAAAACAAATGTACCACTACTTATTTTATTTCAACAAAGATGCTGGAATCACAGTACGTATAAATGTCTGTGTATTTGGATTTAATGTGTTATGACTCAAATTGTATCACTCTAAAATAAACATATATATACAAATATTTGCAGTAATCCTATTTATGTACATATATACATAAATAGGATTACTGCAAATATTTGTATCTATTCAGAACAAATGATCTGTTCATATGTGAGTAATATATTTATATTAATTTACACCCCAGTGAATAGGCATGTATGTAGGCGTGTTTGGGTCTATATGAAACATAAAAAAAGAAAGAACCTCCATCACCATAATTGTCCCCACTAACACACACACACACACACACACACACACACACACACACACACACACACACACACACACACACACAGAGGTGAGTAAGACCCTGGCTAGCACCCTTTGACCTCTGGCCCCGACTATGACCTGTGGATGATCGGCGTGTGTCTTGATTTGGCCACCATGGGGGGAAACGGAGGCAGAATCGATGTGAGAAGGAAAAAGTTCACAACAGGCCAAACCTGGTGAGTCGAAAACCACCAAATGAGACTGGAACAACACAAACAGCAGGGGAAGAGGAGAGAAAAAAACAACAAAGATAGAATAAAGGAGAAAATAGTGATAGAGATCTGAGGCTAGACAGAGTCTGACACACTAGAGGGGGGAAATAATCAGAATCCTCGGCAGGATGTCGGACCTTACTGCAATGAACAAGCAAACGGTAGGATGAACCTATATTTATCTCCTCTACTTTCATCCCGGGAGGAAGACAAACGGGGTAAGAAATTGATCAGATGAGCATCTGTTAGGCTTGGCAACAGTCACAAGTCTGCAGAGATGGTTTTTAAACCCCATTTTTCAATCTCATCTCCATTACTGTCAACGCTGCATGGCACTTAAAGGACTGTTCCACAGTAAAAGAAGAAAAAGAGAGCTGTATATGCAAATGTGGCTACTGCGCCTCAGTTCTCCACCCTGTTAGAGGTCCCTTTAAGACAGAGGTTCTCTAATTCCAGAGGCCACAGTAAGTGCTTGACACAGACAAAAGAGTAAGAGTAAAAGTTGTTTTCCCTTTGATGATACCTCTTGTTATTTAAAAATGAAAGGGCGATTTATATTTTATAGCTACACAATCCTTAGTAAATGCCCTTTGCAGAAACATGATAAAGGTCGACTAATATGTGTTCGTGGTCCATACTGAGACCAACATGTAAGCTATGGCAGCAAGAGGGTAGGACACTAAGGAAGGTAATCTCTTTCAGTTAGTCGTCCCTATAGTAATAGAACGAAACATTGAGCTTTTTTATCCTTTGACTAGTTCAAAATAAATTGGCAATTGTTGTTATGGTCACAACACGCGTCAGTGGGGCCCTAAAATGTGTAACACTCACTATTTTGAGGACTTGACGTTTAGGCCTAGCGTCCACAATAGGCCGGCATTTTCCTTTTTACTGTCTCTTGTTGACGCTCATCATGAAGCTACGTTACAAACTGTCATCTTGTCTGTTGAGACGTTCATGGATTATACTGTTCACGTTATGAAGTAATCTACTCTGAATGTGTGATTTGATTGGCCACCACAGTCCTTAGCTAGGTGCAACATATCCCCAACGGTTAGTACGATATCTGACTAAAAGTTATTTTGTTATTTTTCACGTGTTTTTGACCCATCCTATCAACCGAACCTCGTCCTTATGCGGATTTTGTCACTCTTTATATTACATCACATGACTTCCTCAGAGTCAGCCCTGCATGTCTAACTCTTGATTACGTGGATTACATAGGAATTATAGTGCATTACTTTTCGGAGGTAACACCGAACACTATCATACAAAAAAAGATCCAGGTTACACTTTTTTACCAGACAACCTGACCCCATGCAGCGGTGTCACTGAAATAAATGAGAAGGCTGCAGTTTCTTCAGCTCAACATTGTCAATATAACCATGGCCTAACACATTTAACTCTTTTCTATGTTGCCCTGCACGTAGTTTCTGTTTAGGTCTATACATGTCTTTTCATTGGCTTTGTATTTCTGTTTGTATTTTGTATCCTACTCTTCTGTTTGTGTTCAGTCTCAACACACCTTTCGTTGTGTTACACTGTCGTAATAACTTTCAATGTATTCACATACAAATGTTTTACATCACACAATTACAAAGACTCTGTGGATTGCTAGGAATGCTTCTGAAACAGCATTTGCAACGCCGCTTATAGAAATTACATTTATTTACTACTAATTTGTTTTTCCATTTCACTTTTGAGACAGAAACAATTGTTTCCCCCCCAGGATACAAAAAGATGTGTTCTTGTACTTCACAGAAGTGGTAGGGAGGTGTTTGGGATGAGTGGACAGAGTATAGAGTGCAGGACTTTGATAACGGAGACAATGGTCGGAAAATGACAAACGCTGTCAGTTTAGATTTTACTGATAAGTTCAACATTTTGTATCTTAACAGAAAGATTCATAACAAATGTTTACTATCATGTAGATATAAATCTGGACTGCAGTATGTCTCTTACAAAACATATTTGCTGTTGCAAATTAGAAGCACACAATGGTAATATCCAAGAGACAGGGTTGGCATCATCATGATATATATAGATAAAATGAAATAACACTTCAGGAAAGGTGTTACTGCTTTGTGTTGATGTAGACGTTCTCAAAGAGGAACGTTCACCATATCAAAGTAACTCGTACTGATACAAGATAAAGGTCCTCTATGCACTCCATACAGAGTCTTCTAAATCCTGTGCTGTGGAGCACCTGCTGATATGGGCCTGTATCTTTCTAAGTGTGTTACTGTGTCTCTGTATTTCTCTCTTTCTCTCGCTCCCATCTTCCCTATGTTCTTCACCGAGGCTCTTTTATTCCCTCCTGAGCGGCTCCGTCACCCATGTCGCCGGGGGACAAGGAGAACGTGGCGTTTTCCCTGGATCAAAAATTTACGAGCAATTAAAAGTCGGCCGACGCCGGCATCCATCAGCCCTGCGTGCTGCTGCCAGGCTTGGTGAGGGGGACTCGCTGTAAACCACAGGCTATATACTTTTATATCTGTTTTCCCTCCAAAGAGGGAAGGTTATGACAAAATTATGTTTTACTGTCCCCGGTTTCTGGCGCGATGTAGACATCTTTCACGGAACAGGCTCGTTGGAGGTCAGAGCCCCTGGAAGGAGGCAGGGATAGAGAAAAGTGTGTGTGTAAAAGTGTGTGTTGTGTTTATGTTGGATAATTTTTTTAAACTGCTGACAGAAGCCTTTAACACAATAGAAATAACATAGTATCTGCTCCCCTGGTCGATCAGTTACCGAGGGAAGAGTGACCTAATTACTCTGTTGTTTATTACTGCAGAGCTCTGATTTATTTCCCCACGCTGATGTAATTTCAACACTGAGTCTTCCTCTTCAATACAGCAAGACACATTTAGTTGTATCCGAATATACACACACACACACTCGTGCACAATGATCCATTGCGACACACCTAATACACAAAAAAGCATGCAAACCCTCATACATCAACACAGTCACTCTTTCACTTTTCCTGGCTCCTTGTGACAGGCTCAGACTCATTTGCATCCTTAATTGTGTTGTAATGTACTTTTAATTTGAAAATGGAGGCAATTAATTATTTTGATATGGAACAAAATGCCGCAAATGTAAACATTCTAATAGTTCTCTGTGAACGGAGTATCATTTCTCAAAAGAGGGATTGAATCTTATCTCATTTTTTAATGCCATACAAGTTCTTTTTTTTTTTTTTTTTTTTTGGTAAGACACCGTTTTACCACTCATGTATTCTCCTTGATTTTCACTTTGTCTTTGCAGAGAGGGCAGCGTTTCTTTGATCTATTCCACCGCTGTTATTTTCTATCTAAATCTCCCACAGGATAATTACTGTAGTTTCACCTATGCTATCAGAAGAGATTAAATGAAATTAAGCCTGTTTGGACATCCCGCTTCTTCTCCGTACATCATCCCTCCGGTGCAACATCAGACTCTCCACTTTCTATGTCTGGGTCAGAGAGGCTTCAAGTGGAGATGTGAATCGCAGATTAATTTTTTTTTCTTCTTCTTCCTCCATCAACCATGTGATCAATAGGTGTCAGTGTTCAAAGGATAGCAAGGATCGCTGCAGGAGAGGAGAGGAGGGGGAGATCCATTTGTGCAGGCCCTGGTAAAAACTGACACTTTCACTCCCTCAACCTGATAAACTCATGAGAGGAAAGGATGCATGTTATTTTTTTCCTCTTTTCACCCGTTTCCATCACCTTTCCCCCCCTCATTCCCTTTCTCTCCTCTTTCTCTCTCTCACACACACACACACACACACACACACACACACACACACACACACACACACACACACACACACACACACACACACACACACACACACATTGTCTATCCTTTTATATCTCTAAACCCCCACCCATCCACAAACCCACAACCCCTCACCCCTATCTCTTTCACTCTCTCCCTTCTGATTCTCCCGAGGGTGCTGGGAGCTCGCTGACATCACAGCCGGCCTGGCAACAGCCTATAAATTATGAGTGACAAGTCTTTGGACCAATAAAAGCACCACCATATTTCATGCACAGTAAATCTGATTGCAGATTGCTCTGGCGTGTGGCGGCTGACATGTTTATCGTCGTCATGGCGGAGGGAGCTGAGGGTGATGGGGGACCGAGGGGGGTGGGTGGGGAGGGGTGTCGCTCCCCAACAGTTTCTAAAGCTCCCATTCTATATGGAGGTCAAACAGATGGGAACTCTGGGATGCGGGCGACCCCTTCCACCCACCCAACAACCCCCCAAATCCCCAAACACATACACACACACACACACACACACACATACACACACACACACACACACACACACACACACACACACACACACACACAATCACATATAAACATACATTCACACACATCAATGCCAACTCAGCCAACATCTATATGACGTTATTTCCCTTCATCTTTTACAAAGCCATGCAACTACTCCTTTCAACCATCTGTCCTCAATCCGCACATGCTCCTTGAACTTTTTAAGAGGTTCTACTCTATATCTTCAATGATTTTCTTTATTTAAAGTGAGACTATGTAACTTTTGAAATAAGAAATGACAAATTCTTCCTTTTACTTCTTAACGTAAATTCATAAGAAATACAGCGTTGTTGCTCGATCCAATACACTCTAGGCTTTTGCTACAACAGTCTTCTGTTATCGGTGCGGGATCACCCAAAGCTTATAGTGGCTAATGTTTGCAAACTTTAGGTAGATGGTAGATGTGTCACCGTAGAACATTAGTGAGTCAGTTTGCTTGTGTGTCCCTCATTTAATCTGCATGTTACGGCTCTGCTCAACAGACTCAACTCACTTTGGTACCAGGTCCTTTTCTCTATTTGTTTCCCCAAGCAGGTAGTACCTCTTCTTTGTAGTGATCAGCTGTCATAGCGGTGCTGTGTGAAACTGCTGTGACATCATCTTCACCACATCACTCACTAATCGGCAACCAAACCGAGGTATGCCTTTACTTTGTCAATAGCACAATGTAAAAAAAGTGCAATTCTTTTTCAATCTGGGTCGGGTGAAGAAACAAATAAGAAATTACAAACAAACTCTGCCAAGAGTCTAACTAGCAATGTTTCTATATCTACCCATGACTCAGATCAGCACCACATGTACTGAGTTCTTCCTTGGCCCAAACTACACCATTCCAAGTTTCATGACAGTCAGGCCATGAGCTTTTCCGTAATCCTGTTGACAAACCAAACTGAAAACATATAGGCTACAAATGTACAATCAAGATATTCAATCATCTGATGAAACAAAGCAAACAACAGACTCCAGTCATACACCTACAGAATCCAAGGAAAGACCACTAACTTTCCACTATGGCCGATAAGCATTCAGTGTTATATTCAATTTTCTTAAACATGGATCCTCTCATTACAGATATCACATCTAATCTTTAATGTATTGTAACAACCTCATTGATGGTAAATGACCCAGTGCTCATTGCACTAGTGTAGTCCATCCTTCCTTCCCCATGCAATAAACCATTCTTCATAATTACCGTGGCCGCTTCAGTATGATCTGGGCATTACAAGTCCTTAGCCACAGCAACTAAATGGACAGATTTCAACAGATGCCCGCTGGTGTGATCGGCATCATTATATTTTAATTAATCCATTCTTCTTTCAGCAACACAGTAATTACAATCAATTTTATGACACGGCATGCTGCGAAAGAGGGGATGGCAGACAGAAACAGGAAGGCAGCGAGAGGGAATAATAGCCAGAAACAGGGAAAAGAAGGGGAGAGGACAGACAGGAAAAGAAAGAGAGGTGTTGACAGTGAGTTAGAGCCAGGATGGAGAGAGGAAATGTTAAGGTGAGCGAGACAGAGAGCAGAGGAAAAGCATCACAAACGCTATGACTGATTACCGATATGTCATCGCCCGGCTGACATTGTAAAAGCATTGTAAAAGCGTTTATACGATGTCTGGAGGAGCACAGGGCTCACTCTCTCTCCCCCTCCCTCCCAGATTCATGCTTCATACAGTCAGAGGGAGAAGCTCCATTTCCTCCAGCCTCTGTCTATATAAATCAGAGCAGGTGCAGACACTCAGACTCAGTGGGTGTGATAATAACATTAGAGGATTACAATGACACTCCTCCCCGGACAAGATCACCTGTCTCAACTGTCATAAAACAGATGCTTTTTGTGGTTGAAGCGCTTTATACAAGGAGAGTGTTCACATTAAAGTGGTGCGTGTGCACGTGGCAAATACAGCAGTGAACAAGTGGAAGATGACACCGCCTGTGTGATCATCGCAGACTGTTTACTTGAGTAAACTTGTAATAAGTAACACCTTAGTTTCATACATAAAACTGTTGGTTGCAGCTGACCTAACTTTACAAGCAGTTAAAGCGAGATACTAAAGGAAAATGCAAAACAATCTTTCTGACACTGGTCAGTTTTGCTTCCATAACATGTCTTCTTTCAGACTAGTGGAAAGAAAACATCCAAATTACACTTTCAGGTGTTTAATAAACTACCCTTCTCTCAGACTCTGAGCCAGAATCCTCCACTTCAGTAGCACTTACGTTCACCAAACTTTCCAGTTTCATCCCTATCTATATTCTGAAGGTTTTTAGAGAGGGGTTAGTTCATATATAATTCAAAGCGTGATTTATATAACATTTTGTTCTTAACAACACAATGGAAGGTGGTTTATGCAGGTATAAATGGATGTAACACCATTTCATTTGCCTGAAATGATCCCAGAGATCTTATCCTGTAATCATACATTTATATATTTACATAACCACAACCAAACCCAGTTAAACTATTCAATCATAAATCTGGACATATGGGGAAATATCTGTGACATGTTACACAGACAAATCAACAAACAGCTAAATAAATATGTCAGCACTTACAGTATAGCATGCACCATACAACACTGCTGCAGCATAAATACAAGCTTTCTATATTATTATTAGTATCACATATTAAAAAGTATCCCCTAAAACGTACTATCTGAATGTGTTTTTTAGAGGTTTTTGATCTGAAATTTGATTTGAGAGAACAAATGTCAATATTAATTAGTAAGTGTCGAGTTAGATAAGAAGAATGCTTATTTTAGCAAAAAAGACTGGAACAAGGGGGAAGCAGCTAGTCTGGCAGATTCTGGTTTTACAGGGATTATGTGCCAGACTATTTCTTGGCAGGGAGCAGTAACTTCCTGAAGTCTTTGCTGGTTGCTTGGCAACCTTACGGTGGTCAGGAAGTTACCGCTCCTGGCCAAGATATGGTCTGGCTCATAAATAACTGTAAAACCACAAGTTGCCTTTAATACACTTTTGTTTTTTGTACAGATTACACATATTACGAGTTATAGAGGTGCTGGTTGGTTGATCTATTTACTTTCGGACAGAGCCGGGCCAGCTGTTTCCAATACTTATGCTAAGCTAAGCTAAGCTAAACTAAGATAAGAAGCTAATGGCTGGAGACTTATATTAACTGTACAGACATGAGAGTAATACCATCTAAATCTAAAGTGACTCTGGGCAAGAAAGTAGATAATAATTTTCCCCAAACTGTCCGACTATTGCTTTAAAAAGACACAACCGTGTTAGCAACAAGTAATCATGGGTTTCAGCCAAGCATGGTAGCTCAGAACAGAACTACTGACAGGTAAATTGATTCATTAACACACCGATCAGTTTACATGTAAGCCTCAGCTAAAAAACAATACAGAATATTGGCAGAATGCCACATGCTACCATGACACCACATGCTTGTGTTCAAAACCATTGGATGTATCACAATACCTATGGTGAACATGGTATCCTGCTGCGTTGATGTTCCAGCCAGGCTCTTTGGGGTCGGGGATCTTTGCTGTGCTGGCGATCAGATGCTGAACATCCCTCCACGTCAGCTCAGGACTGAGGCAAGAGACATGAAAGAAAATAATCAAACACACCCTTCCTTCAGCCCGTGTTCTTCACCAACTGAAACCACAGAGGAAGCACTTCAACACTGCGTGATACTTTGAAAAAAGAAACCCTGTAGGGAGCTCAACCTGGCCTCTAGTCTTGTGCAGGGAGAGGCTGGATGACTGTTTTAAGGGGCTTACAGCACATTCTATCAGGTACCAATGTAATGCTTATACTGTATCAACACTAAGGTTTATTGATACATAAACTGCTGCGATGAGACACTGCCATACCTTTTGCAGCAGGTCCTCTAGACATAAAAGCACCTGTTTAAGTCAAGCTCACGGTTTTAATAATGGTGTCACTGAAAAACTGTGAATCCGACAAAGAATATTTGAGATTTAACAAAAGAGCCTAGAGAGTCGAATGCATAAAAAGTCTTCTTTTTAATCCCAGGCAGGGGAATTCTAATAGAGCGGACTCAAGTGTCATGTCAAGCAATATACTAATGGAATCCAATTAAGACCTTTAAACTGCGCAGAGAGCTGGAGGATATTAGCTCAGTTTTCTATAACAAAAGACCAAAGGGCCGTCAACGAGGGCTTTTTCGGGATATAAAAAGCATAAAGGAAATTGGGTTTTTCTGCTTTATCCACTCATTATTGTTCCCTAAGAAAATGAGTTGAATGGAGTATAAGAAAACCGCTTGGCCACCCGTTCTGAATAGCCTTTTCTTTTTCGGAGAAGAAATGCCTCCACTGTTTGCGTAACATCTGTACACGGACAGTCATTCCTCCAGTACAGAAGAACAGAATGAAGATAATTAAAGGTGCCATACTTAATTTTTCCCATCATTAATGACATAACTGCAATACATCCCGGATGCCTGTTTAGCCACGTGGAGGTACATCTTTATAGTTTTACAGTATTACTGCACAAAGTTGTGAAGAAAAGCCCTCGCAAACAACTAAATCAAAAGTAGCCTCTTCATTATTGTGCTGTTGGGTGTTAGACATCTCAGGAAATATCAGGCACAGATATAAACCGATGTATTCCATTCACGTATTGGAAAAAAAACCGAAGCAGAACAAAAGCGAGGAGAGAAGCTTTCATTAGCGGCATAAAACAAAACCCCGGCAAGCAGCGAGAGCAGGCAGCTAAAACAACATGATAGGAATAATACCAGTAACACTAATAATAGACGGATAGAGTGAAACAAAACACAACGCACAAACAATTATTTTAAGCTTTGATTTCAAAGGGATTGGAGTGTGTGTGTGTGTGTGTGTGTGTGTGTGTGTGTGTGTGTGTGTGTGTGTGTGTGTGTGTGTGTGCATGTGCGTGTGTGTGTGTGTGTTGGGGGGGAACAGGCTTTGTACTTTTGAACTGTTGCTGCTCACTGCATGCGCCTGTGTGTATGAGTGTGCGTTGTGTATTATATATTAGCGGCAGCAGTGTGATTCTGTTATGTGCACTCCCCCACCTCCATCATCAGCACCACCACCACCACCACCACCATCACCCCTCTGGTGGAATCAGAGAAACCCCCGCGGCCCTGGCTAGTTTGCATAAAGCAAACAAAATTAAATTTGCTTTGCTAAATCAAAGCATGTATGGTATTCCAAGCAGCTCTCTCTGGGACAAATTACTTCAAACGGCCTCCTTTGTATCATAACAGAATAAAAAAAAAAGAATCAGCCCAATCAGCGGCTCTCCGAAACCCTCGACTCGGGAATTAATTATTGAACCGAGGGCGTTTCTCTCTCCTAGCAGTCCGCGACACAGATATATTTATTTTGGAAAAGTCGTTTTGCTCTTAAAAACACAGTGCTGGCTGAGAACCCAGTGTACTGTTATATCTCTCTCCCTCAGTGTGTTCACTCCTCTTTGCTGCACAGCCCCTGAAGGGACATGTGAATAGGTTTAGGCCACGAAATTAATCTAAAAAACACCACAACCAGCATCCACCATAGTGCTGGTTAAACAGAAGTATTGCTTATGCTGTAATGGACTTAAGATGAACTGAGCTGTTCACTTGTGAGGAGGTGGCTGTTTTTCTCTCTGTATCAATGCTAGACCAGGTTTTTTCTCCTCCTGTTGATTTTTGGTTTGGCTGCATGGAAGCACAAAAACACTTTTCTATAGAATGTGATACGCAGCTCAAGCAGAAGAATACAACTAAAGCAACGGATCATTTAAGACACTTTTCAGAGTGAGTTGTTGTTTCTACTTACTGTAATCCTCCTAATGATTTAGAACAAGCTAAATGTGATTATATTTAATATAAACGCTTTTCGTTATTTTTAGAATATAAATTCTAGGGTACGGTGTGAACGGGCTGTACTGCAGCTGGTTAGCTTAACAGTAAGATGCTAACTAGCCCGGAACACGCTTCTGTGGGCCAGCAACAACATGGAATCAGATGTGGGTCAATATAATGAAACAAAACTTCTTCAATGTCAAACTAAAATAAAAGATTTGAGAGAAACTCAGTGGACCTAAAGAAATGTTGTTTAGTTTACAGTTCCCTCTGCTTCTTTCTCACTGATCAGACCTTTGCCCTCACTGCAGGTTTTGAGGTCACGCTGCCAGCTCTCTTGCGCTGCTTGAATTTTTGATTGTACTTCTGACTAGCGCTGCACAAACATGACCAAAATAATAATTGATACTGACATTATTTATCACGATTGTTCATTGATTTTACGGACACAATCTTTTTATTTCACTTTCACATTTAAATAAACAGAGAACTGCTGTAACTCCATGTTGTGCTGCAGTACATTCCTGCAAATGAACACACATTTGCATCATAATAAGACTGGTCCTTATTCACGGTGCAAAATTAAATTGTACCAAAACTTTTTACCCACAATTAAATCAACAGAGCACTGTTGCTTCCACTTTCACGCAGTGCTACATTCCTGCTAATTAACAAATCTTTGCATCAAAATAAGACTTAATATAAGGCTCTTCTTCAACTGAATTCAGTGCATTTTTGCTTTGGCCGTTATCGCTCGCTTTATTTGATATTTCTATTTTGAATTCTTCTGTTTTCTATCGGCTTTTTTAATGGAAGACATTTTGTCTTGTCACAGTAGGAAAATCATGTTTGCTGAATTCTATTTAGCTGCTTCAGTTTCAGGTTCCTGGTGTTGTGCATCGTGTCTCACGGTCACGGCTTACTGGAACACTTGATCAGAACAGAGCTGTCGTTGCTATTATGAGTAAAACCTGTGCTTTTCCTACTGCGACAAGTCAAAACATCTGCTGTTAAAACAGCCTTTTCTAGTTGAGCAATGTCAAGTCACCAGTCAAAGTTTAGCAATGGTGAACTCAACGTGAAAGATTTGCATTTCACCTCTGCAACCGAAGACACTGACCACATTGATCACATCAACATGAACTGATTTCCCCAAAAAATGTATAATGCCTTTCAACTGAAAATAGATGAGACTTGGGGTAACTGGAAATACTCAACAGCTCAAAATGCATTTCCATTGGATAAAATGAGAAAATGTTAACATGAACCAGAGGGATGATCTAACAGGATTACCTACCCACCGTAGGTAATCCTGTTAGATCATCTTTGGCCAGTTACGAGAGAATCACCTAACGTTCCTCCTAGATCTGATTTGGTGGGCAAAACAAAACTTAAGACACACATCCATACCTACAACAACAATATTTAACTGAAGTGTTATGCTACAAATGTGAGCATTTTTGATGATCGCCTCAGTCCAATCGTTGCGTCCTAATGCGTTTAACCACAGTTGTCTATAAACAGCTGCTATGCAATACAATTTTAAATTGGAGCCATTACTCCTTCAATTCTGGCCTCCAACAACACAGCAAGACACTTTCATTACGTAACTTAGCCTACTACTCTGAGGTGATTTGTGTCTACCTTCAGTCTTTGCTTTGTTTTGCCTCCAGCTTACACTGTGACGTAATCATGACGTCCACAAGAAGAGTCTTTACTTCAGTTGGAACTGTTTGTTGGTAATAGCGTACTTAATCATTAATTTAGTATGCGGTATCCATTACATACATATTAAGTATGAGTATGTTAGTGTGTTAGTGTGTGATTTGGAACACAGCCACTAACATAGGACAAACATTCAGCTCATGCAAGAAATAACACTACAACTGAACGTTAAGCTTCTGAAGGATCGAATAGAACTGATATTACTGTTGCAAAGACAATAAAAGCATGTTGTCCAGCACACCCATGAACACGACTTGGCTGCAGCTCACAAGAGATTGGGGCCGAGTGCAACGATATATGAGCATCCTGCAGACCCTTACAGCCTTCATCCCCTCGCCAAGGCTCACAAAGCAGCACAGCAGCCATCACAGTGAGCACACAACTGTTTACAAATCCCCAGTTAATAGGATCAGGCCTCATTGACTGGGCCGCTCCAATGTGTCTGATGTAATCTATTAGCTGTATGATAGTCAGTGTCTCAGTCCAATCGATAATCCTAGGCCTCCATATTGCTCCACTGTGGACTGTTACTCCTCTTTAGTGCTGCTTAGAATGCAGACTTAGTGACTATAAAGTGTGTGTGTGCAGAGGTTTGTGTCCATCTACTTGTCTGTGTGTGTCATATCCTGCACTTCTGTGAATTTCTGCGTTTTAATGGTTGAGTGTGGGTTTGTATGTGTGTACAGTAGCTGTGTATCATAGGAAACGTGTATGCAAAATACTACTTTATATGTACTGCAGTTTGTATATGTGCAAAGTTAAATCATAAAACATACTTACTGTAGCTGATACTTAGGCAGATGTTAATTCTCTAACACTTTAATGCATGAATGCATGTGAGGATTGCGTGTGTCTGTGTTGTATAATTATGTTGACATTTGTAATATCCACGCACCTATACACAGGTGTATTACTGTACAATGGCGCGTATGTGTGTATTAATGCAGCTTTACAGTAGATGGCATGTCTGGAAGTGCATGTTCGTGCATCTGTGTGTGTGCGCTGCATGTGTTTGTGTGTGTCGGAGTGTGTCTGTAGCTGGTGTAACTGGGTTTCCAATTAAGTTGAACCACAGGCCGGATCAATGCTAGTCCTCTGTGTGCAGGAATGAGCAGCCCTGGGCCCTCAGAGCATGCCCACGAATAATTTATCACTCACACTCGGCCCGGGCAGAGAGGAGGAGGAGGAGGAGGAGGAGGAGGAGGAGGAGACAGGGAGCACAAGGACAAAGTGTCCAGCCCAGGGGAGAGCACGCAAAAGATGGGCAATCGAGGGGACAGAAAGATGGAGGGGTGAAGAAAGAGAGAGAGAGAGATCAGGACTCAGAGGGAAACACTGTCAGCTCCCGATCATTTAGAAGCATCACATTTCTACCACCAAAGTCAGTTTTTCAGTAATTGCCTTTTGCAAATTATCCAGTCAATGTCGTCTCCTTCTAGTTCTATGTACAGTTCTGTTGATTTGATCACATGTTCATTTCAGTATTTATTAATACTATTATGCAAAGTGATTATAATGGGACATATGGATAAAATATCAACATTTATTTTTCCTACAATACCTTAAGAATCCGAGTTTCACTTGAGCCTTATAAGTATTATAAGGAATATAATAATATATATTGAAGGAAAGAATAATATTTGTAGTGATCCATCCGCTGTAACACCTCAGACTGGAAGTCTCTGCAGAGAGTGGTGAGGACAGCGGAGAGGATCATCGGGACGTCTCTTCCTTCCATCAGAGACACTCCTAATAAACGCTGCCTCACCAGAGCCCAGAACATTATAAAAGACCCCACTCACCCCCACCATGGCCTGTTCTCCCTGCTGCCCTCTGGCAAGAGGTTCCGCAGCCTAAGGAGCAGAACAACCAGATTCTGCAACAGTTTCTTTCCCCAAACCGTCAGACTGTTGAACCAGAAATAACTTTTCTCCTGAGCAATGTGATGTGAACTCCTCTCTAAGAACTCTTAAATGTATATATTGTATACAGTGTATATATGTTATTTATATAAAGTACATTTATATTTTAAGTACACATTTTATTTTATATTCATGCATCAGCACCACGACACTTTTAAATATTTATGATCACTTTTACAGTCACTTTTACAGTAAGCCAGGACAACGAAATTTCATTTGAATTGTACATTGTATAATCTCTAAATGACAATAAAGTTTTTTGATTGATTTGATTTGATTTGTCCTCAAATTTATAAACAGAAAGAAAAATGTTTGTAACTGTCCTTTACAACAACACCTTTCGAAAACGTTACAAATCACAGTTAAAAACACTTTGCTTTCTGATGTAGCAATGCTGCGGTTAAGGTTTGTGGTAACGTTGTTAGGGTTAAGCATTGCAGTTAGAGTTAGGGATGCTTTGGTTTCAAATTACGACTTCATTAAGGTTAGGGGACCTTCGGTGTCATGGTTACAATAATAATTAGGCGATGATCATCCCATAACATAATCTGACTTCCTCCTTCATAATCTCTACGCCATCTAGAGGGCTTTGTCACTTAGCGGTAACAATATGTTGCTTTGGGCCATTTGCTGAAATGACGCTGTTGTTTTCCTTGGAAGGACAGTTTCTCTGTTTCAGTATTTATCTGGCGCCAACTGTAATCTCAATAAGTGCAAAGGGTTTTGCCAAAACCTTCCTGATGCACATTAAATACAGTTTTCTGTTTCTCCGTTTAACAACTGATTTTTCTGGACTTCTTGTCAGAACTTTGCCTTGACACGTTTAGAAAACAGCACAGGAAATAGGATTGATGTTACAACATTACACTTTTAGCAAAAGGAGTTATAAACACCATGTGTAACCATGTGTCTGCTTTTTGATTCATTGTAAATGTAATGATATGTATGCAAAGAGCACTGGTGACCTGAGTTTGGGTGAGAAATATCTGGGAAGTAAAAGTTGGATCAGTTCATCTCTAAATAATTGTAATTTTGTGGCTTGAAAAAGTCAAATTTAAACACGAGGAGTAGCATCAAATATGAACCGTCATCAGCTTCAACTCAAATTGTCTTCACTCAATCGTGTATCATGACATATTAGAAGAGATTGAAGCATTTACTCAGCTCAGCATGTCCCATTCTCTCGTTCCTCTCTTTATATTTGAACAGAAAGTGAAGGCGACATCACGAACAGTGGAGCTTGTTAGTCAGCTGGGTATAATGTGTTGGTACAGTACAGGCAGCAGTTTAGACCCCAGGAAGCACATCTTCTGCTTGGACACTTTGCGTTAAGATCTTCTGCTGAGCCATGCTTCAGTTAAAAACGCAGAGAAACTAACACACATTTACAGAGAGGCACAGAAACACCCACGTATAGAGACAAACACACATAGCAAACATCCAAACACTCATGCAGAAGCCAACTACTGCACAGCTACACACACACATAAAGAGTTTCCCCACCCTGCGGAGTGTCAGAGTCCAATGTTCTCTCTGTCTCTGTCCTTAGTTTGTCTCTATTAATCTCACAGTAGCGAGGCATGGACTGGTAAGACGCTCCACATCGCTCTGTAATCTTCTCTTAATGTGCTGCACTCTAGGCCTAAGTGAACCCATTTGGAGCGACTGTGAGCAGACTGAGATTCCTTCCATGTTATCTGAACAAGTGTTACTAATGGCTTTATCAATTAGGCCAAGTCCAATAACTGCATGCCTGCAATCTCCTTTAAATACAGTCCTCTGGCGTAGCCCTGATTCCTGTGGTTAATGAGTACATGTGTACACAAGCACCGATGTGCCTGTGTGTGTGTGTGTGTGTGTGTGTGTGTGTGTGTGTGTGTGTGTGTGTGTGTGTGTGTTATGATGGACAGTTGGATCTGTATGTATTTATTTTTGTGTGTTTATATTTGTGCGTGCATGTGTGTGTCTATGACCGCTGCAGCACCATGTGCTTATAGCACACAATGAATGAGTTCTTGTGAGAGATCAATACACATGTTGAATGTGTGCTTGTATGACAAATTGTGTACTTCTACTGTTTGTACGTGTGCGTGTATAAATCCCTGTGCATGTACAGTACAGCAGTGGTACATTTATATCTGTATATCACTCCTTTTTTTCACGGTTTTGATAAATACCTGTATACACGGAGAGACAGACAGATAGTTAAAGTGATAATACGTATTAAGTGAACAAGCCACTAGAAAGAATGCACGATTAAGGCACTTATTTATCTGACCTGGAGATTGCCCCTAGATATTAACATAAAAGGGTAAGATTGTTTAATTACCTTAGTTTGGCAGTTTTGTGTGGGAGTATCTACAAAATAAAATCTCCCTCACCTTCCAAATATAAACTACTGCTTTATAAAGTTGTAATTTTTATATTTTAATTATTGAGAGGCCATACAATAAAAGGCATTAACAACCTGCATTTACAAGACATGTTACTTTACTTTGTATTCACCATTCTCACTTTACATGGAGTTGGCATGGAGCACTACAGCCAGAGTGGATGACTTTGATGTCTCCTGTCACTAAATGGCTAAATTGACCAATTAAAAGAGGTTAAAAGATGTGTTATACATTTGTACTGCTTCTGTGGGATTTAATGAAAGGACATGCCCAAAATAGTTCACCTGATCACAGCACAGGCTGAGTGGGGTTAAGGAGGAGACAATCCATCTTTCCAGACAGCCCAAATACACTAAGCAGGAAAAGCTGGATGAAAAACACGAGGTGGAATCACAGTGAAATCAAATGCTCCGCTCCATCTGAGCAAATGGATAGACTGGAGGAATGAATGGAAGAAAGAAACATAAAGTGACAGACTCAGTGGCTGACACGGTGATAAAGTGAACAAACAAACAGTCAGAGACAGAAAGACTGACTAACAAGACGAGTGGAGAATTGATTTACCCTGGTGGTTTGTTGGACAGGCGTCAAGACGGATGGATGGAGACAGAAGGAATCACAGACAGACAGGCCAACAGAGTGTCAGAGAGAGAAATAGACAGTGACACTGAATGGTATCTTGATAACATAGACTGCAACACACTGTACGCCCATTTAGGCTGTGTGACATTCTGTATCCGCACTGTATGCTCCGATATCAACTATTCCCAGATGAAAACCTTCATATCATGCCAGGAATGACAAATATGATTTGTTTCCAAATCCGTGCGATTTCATAAACATCGAGTAAGTGCTTTTTTCCAATTGACTCGCTTTCTTTGATAAATTAACAAAGATAAAGCAAAAGATTGAAAAGAATAATTGCACATTTATCATTAGACGCAGACAAACTGAGAAGAAGAGAAAATGCCAACATGAAGGTATATAAATAATAAGCCATTTCTGAGGACCTTTTGTGTGTCATGTCTGCGCATTTTAAGATTTTCACGTCTCATCACCCCATTTTAATTTGCAACTCGTCACATACAGACGCACGGTTGCGGTCTTACATACAGGGTTCACAAACAAACCCACTGGGTTAGGTTAGGCTTTGGAAAGGATCATGGTTTGGGTTAAAATAAGTAGATTCTTTGTGTAAATGACATTACGTTCGTAATATACTGTGTAGTGATAACACTTCAAATGACTTAAGAAATTGTTGTGTTACTCAAACGACATTTGATGATAACAGGCGGAAAATGGAGGTGTAGATACTCTATTGATTGACAGAGGTATTAAAATCTGTAATCTCAAAGATATGTGTTGAATGTACCCTCATATCTGTAAATACAAATGTTTAGGTGCTTGTGGAAGCTATGAGTCAGGTTGTTTCTGATGAATGGGGATCAGAGGAAGAATTCTCTCGGTTTGCATGAATGAGAGAGAGTATGGCAGAATATATGATTGAGTGTGTTTGTGTGGAATGTGGGGAGAAAGAGTGAGACACAGAATGAGCAAGTGTGAGAAACAGAGAAAGAGAGAGAGGGACCAAGAACGATATACAGACAGAGAGCGAGAAGCCAGCTCCATAAAGACGTGAGCAGAATGCTGCCGATCTGAGCAAGAGAGGTGATATATAGTTTAGTCAGTAGCAGCGGGTCACGACAAAGCCTTTAACAGTAATGTCCTGGGAGTCGCCTCGCCCAGGGGACCCACGCTCCATTTTACAGCCAAGCGACTGAGACTGAGACGCCGTGGCATGACAGCTGGAGCAGTAAAGCCGGCCTCTAGTACCATCCATAACATGAAGGAGGCGTAGACACCGCTGATACTGCCACAAAACACCAGGCCCGAGGCCACACCGACAGCTGGCGAGTTAAGAGGGAGGAAGAAAAAGGGGGCTTGGGAAATGGTATGAAGTGGCAGACGAGACAATGGAGGGAGTGAAGAAAAAGAGCGGGGAGATATATTTGCAGATTTAGACAGACACAGAAAGAAAGGGTAGAAGCTAAAGATGATCTACATCAAAGGAGGGACGAAGAGAACAAATAGAGAGAAGGGCAAATGAGGAGGAGACACGAGGTACAGCTCACAGGTGCATATTTTAAATGTAAGAATTCTCTTTTAGTGATGAAATGATTACTATTTTACTTGACACGTCAATTGACAGAAAATGGTTAAAGCCATGTATAAAGCAAAATTATTAAACATTGTCTTTCTCACATTAGCCAGGTTTCCATCCAAATGTATCGCAAATATTTACCAAATATTGATAATAAATCCGCAAAGGAGAATGTAAATAAGTACTTGTTTCCATCCACCACAGTTACGCATTTCTGGGGAGTTGGTTCACAGAGATAAACAGTGGGTGGCGCCAATTCTCCAGTCGGACAACTATTATTCATTGCAGAAGAAGAGCGGCAGTCAAACAGTGAACAACAATGTAGAAAACTGGATGGAAATATGACATTTCTGTTTGTTTCATGTGTTAATGTGAGGAAGCTTACATCAGATCTGTGTGCAGCGACAAAGAGATTTTTTTAATCTGACGCTATTTTAGAATTTTGGTAGAGGCTTCAGTGGACGTTGAATTCACATGTTTCATCATTTAAGTGCTTTATCTGGTTCCATTGCACTTTGTCGCACTTTGCTTTTATCGATACACCAACTTTCCCACCTTATCCAGGCGCACCCAAAACAAAGCTGAAGATTTCAAATGTTCAGTGCATATTAAAGGCAGAAAAGGGAAGATGGGAAAATGACTTCTAACAAAGCTGTCTTCTTCTGAGAACACCAAGACAAGGTGTTAAGGAGGGACATGGGTAAAAATAGCAACACTGTAAGAGAAAGCACTGGGGGAAATGGGGAATGTGGTTTTAAATATGAAAATAAATAATGACAATACCATTGGCATGAAATAGAGCCAGTCAATCATCACAAACATGACAACAAATTCAGAGTAAACACAACAGGGCAGGGGACTGAAGGCCCTCAGACGGTAAGCATACACATTGCTGAAGTGTCCTTGGACAACACACGGAGTCCCTTCAAAAATCAATAAGGTATCACACTTATTGTTGTAGTATTACTGGTGTGCAGTGGAACAGTGCAGATAGACACTCACTTTACTTCTAACATAAGAGCCAGAATCCCTGCAGCGATCGGAGCAGCACTGGATGTTCCTGGAAAGTGTGTGACACAGCCCTCACCGACGTTGGTCACAGTGACCTGAAGAGACAACAAACCAAATATGTTACAAAGTACAGCTACGTCAGCCTTGTCTCCTAAAAATGACGTTCCCATACAACTAAACTGCATTCTTAATTACGTTTTGAGTACAGTTGCAGTTTAAAACCCATTAACGTTGTTCATTTAAACAAAGCACAACAAAACATAAAGGCAACGAAACCACTTGGTTAGGTTGAGAAACAATATTGTGTTTTAGCTTAAAATAAGTCAGTTTCTTACGCAACATAAAATACGTTGACTATTTGAACAGTGACCCTTCTGGGTAAAAGTGTTGTGTTTGACCCATATATTAACCCCGACCTCCTCCACACGCAGACTTACACACACTTTGATTAGAAACATATTTGTGATACATTGAAAACAAGCGTAATCCGGGAGAATAACTACTCCTCTGAAACAGATTCTGTGGGAGGTTTTCTGAAAAGTATGAAGCTTTGCAGCAAATCAGGCCAGTTGACTTCCCACATTGTAGCAGCTACTGTATCAGTCATTACAACCTGTTTTACAGCCATGATAATTAAAAAAAATCAACTTGTGTCTGATCTGACCACCTCCTAATGTGAGGCTGAAAAGGGCAGACATCCCAGCAGACAAAGGTGATATCACACTGATAAAATTGACCTTTCTGTTTCTGTAGCCCTGGACTTGGCACTGTGTTTCTTCCTGGCTTTTTTACACTGTTACATCCACCATCAATACCTTGCCTTCTTCCTCTCCCTTTCTCAGCCACTGCAGCCATACTTTACCTCCAATTGACACTCGTTTGCTGTGTGTTTGTGTGTGTGTGCCGAGCAGTCACCTCGGTCATTTGGCAGGCCTCTATAAATATCACACCAGTCGCTGCTCTTTAACAGGCTTCTCACAGCTCACAGGAACCAAAGAGCAGGGCTGCTGGCACACGCACACGCACACACACACACACACACACACACACACACACACACACACACACACACACACACATATGCATTCATTAATGATAAACACTGCTGTTAGATGTGTTAGGCGATACATGCACACTAACCAAAGGTAGTGGGCCTCCCACGTCGGCCCCTGTTAGAGTGACGGCCATCACACCGGGGCAGGGCTCGCTAAAGTAGGCGGGCTTCCCTGTTTGAGAGACAGCGGCGATGGCAATGATGTAGATGGAGTTAACATAGCCGTCTGCGCCGCAGTGGTCACGCTGCATTCCACCATTACCTGCCGCCCACACAAAGATGCTGCCCTTCCCTCTTCGGCCCTGACAACACAAACAGAGGGACGTCAAAGAGCAAGTGGAAAGTGGATTTCATAAAGAATGTTTCCATCTAGCGGTCAGCAGGGCATTTCAAATGTCACATATGAATATATCACACTGTATATATTTACATAGGGACCAATCATAGGGAGCAAAAATAGGATTGCTTTACGCAGAAAGAAATCACAATTACAATTAAAAGAGAATTTCAAAAAAGAGTCACTAATATTAGTTGTTATTTTTTGTTAGAGTCAGTTAATGATGGTAACTTTTTACTCTTTTTACAAACTTCTGTGTATAGAAATGGTTTTACCTTGTGAATATTCAAGACTTTTGTCATTTTTAGCTTAAGTTCTGTTTTTAGGCGTTGAAACTACAGTGAACTCAAGCGACAAAATACAATTTGCAAAAGCTAGATACAAAATAATTGAAAGATGTCAGGGGTCAGATTTAGAATACATTTAAACATGGACCCATAATAAAACGGGCCCCTGGGCTCAGATACGTAAAAGATGAGTTTGTACGTAAGCCCTGAGACTTATGTAAGAAAAAAAGATTCCGGTGATCCAATTTCCATGTTTGACCTAAATTGTTTGCTCTCCTGTGTTTATGACGTAAGAAAAGTTAAAGAAAAAAAAGACAGAAAGAAAGAAAAGAAAAGCTTTGGCAGGATTAGCTTTCTAAATTCCTTTTTTTCCTCTGTGAAAACAGGTGAAAAAAAAGACTTGGATCACTTTTCTCACTTGCCTCTCAGGGCTTCCGTACTTTTTAGGTTTTTACACAATAGGATTGTATCCTAAAATACTCAAACAAGCTCATGTAATTGGAAAGAACACCCAAACACTGGTGGAAAGTGTCTAATCTGAAACACTTGGTATGGACAGTACAAATAAATAGGTGTGTTTTTAAATCCGTCTACATGATCCCAACACTTGACATTTTGTCCTTCCAATCTCAGCTCCACTGAGAGTGTGAATGTCTCCTTAACATCTGACAGACAGCCGTGTGAACTTGGAGATGAAAGCCGTGCCTTGCGAGTTCCTAGCTGAAGGGCTTGCGCTGTCAGGCTGTGTGGGCCGTCCATCTCGGCCCCGTCGTCCCGCGGGCCCCAGCTGCAGACGTAGATGTCGATGAAGTGGATGTTGAAGGTCAGAGCTGTGGCCTCCATGGCATCAGTGACAGAGCCGGCCAACAAGCGGATACCTGGACGGATCGAAAAGGTCACACATATTAGAGTTCTGAGGGAGGCTTGTGGAAAAACCTAACAAAAGAAATGACACTTGTTCCGTAAGAGCATTTAGCTTCCTGGTGCTGGGTAAAAAAGAGACAAGATTGTGTTTTTACATTCTCAAAGTTAAAGTAATATGCAATCTACAAAAATGTAATACAGTAACAGAGCTGTGACACAATTCTTGTGGTAGGCACACTTCCAGTCTGCTTCTCTGTCTGTGTGCCTATGTTATCTCTCTGTTTCCTCTTGTGTCATATATGTCTTCTTCTTTGCGCTGGTGCCTGATTTCTGTATGAATTCCATGACTGTCCATCTCTTTGTCTGCTCTTGCTATATTTTTATTTCTCTGCGTTTCGTCAATTGGTGGACGTTAACATGAAAATGTCAGGTTATTTTAAACTAGGTAATTGTTCTGAACATGTGTCTAGCCACTATCATTTGTGAAATAGCTCTTCAAGCGTGCTGGTCTGGGTCACCGTTACTGACTAGCTATGACATTCTTGGACAAAATTACTTTACATTTCCTTTGCTGGATTATCAGTCACCATGGGCCCTTTTAAAAACATCTAGTTTCCAACCCGTATAGACTTATAACCTGTGCTTTTTTTGTGGAGTGGTGTCAGGTAGGGCTTAACCATTTACCAACTTATCTGCAGAGCAGATCAGTGATTGGATGTATGTTAAAGTTAAATTCATTTGATGCCTTTTTTAAATGTACTCATACAGGTAGTCATGTGATCCATTATCAAAATACTGATTACAGCCACTTTAAGACTGCTTAACTTGGCAATACAATACATTTTCATGTCTGTGTTACGTCCAGTAAAGTTTTTATTCTTTTCAAGAACACACATGATTGCGGAGGCTTTAGACATGAAATGTAATTTATTTTACACTGAAGGACACTTTTTGTAAAAAAAAGAAAAGAAAAGAATGACAAGATCTTTTCTTCTAATTGTCTAAATATAAACTGCCTGTGATGCATCAATATGTAGATCAAATGAAAAGACAACATATTTTGTATGACAAACATACATCCCTTCAAGCTGATTCATCAGGCTCAACTTCACTTAGTGTCTACTTTCAAAACAACATCAAATCTAACAGGAGCACATAAATCCACTGATCATTTTAAGTGCATTTCCCAAACATAGCACACGGAGAAGTAAAGCTGGCAGTGAGCGCAGGGCTCAACAGCACCCAGTAGTTCAGCATGCATCTTTCATTTGGGTCTTGCCCCTTCGTCTCTGTTTATGAGTCTGGATATAATAGACTCAGTAAGGCGAAATGAATACTAACTGTGGAAAGAGATTCCTGGTCTTGCCTCACAAACTGTTTTTTTTTCTTTTTGTTAATTCAGCCTATGACAAATGACCATGGGTCAAGGGTTAAAGGTCACAGAGCAGAGTTGAAATGTCAGAGTTCAACCGAGGGATTCCTCTGTTCTTACTCTGTGTTTCGTGCTGATGACACCACTGTATTAACGTTCATGCAGCCGCATTCAGATCAGGCGTGTGAAATGTTCTTACTCAAACATATCAAGTTCTCCTCATTAACTTGTGGTTTATAGCACTCTTAGAGTATCTTATAAAAATCTTTGATTTCACAACACAAAAATGGGCAATCTTGTGTGTTCGGTTCATTCATCCCCTCGCCAATGTTACGGCCAACACTAAAAAAGCCATTACTGAAGCTCCCACTAAAGAATTAGCTGTTAAATAGGGTCAGCACGGCTCAATGGCAGCCAGTCGCTGTATAGTCTGCTGCTGTCACACAAACCCAAAGCCATACATACACAGGAAATAAATCACATACTTTCACATACTCTTTTTCTTTTTCAACAAGAATTTAGGATCACTTAAAGCCAAAACTTTATCTTAAAGACTTTTAAACAGATATATGACTTCACAGTTGATAAGGCTATTTTCAGCTACATTTTGGCACCACAGACAAAACTAAAACAGACTGGGTAAGGCTCCAGCAGACTAAGAGATTACCAGGACCACAGACAAACTAAATAACAAATATCTTCTATAATTTTCTGCCAAATTGTAGAATGAATCTTAATTTCTTTTCATGCCATACCAGAAATGATTGCTCTACTGGACTTTTTCTTTCTGGACTAGTCATCACTGCAGCATGACTGTCAACAAATGTGAGTTTGAATTATTTGTTTTTGAAATAATTTAATGCATTTTTTTCAATTCTTCTCTTAAGGGAAAATGAATGCAGGATGGGTTCAAAAACCCAAACCTCATTTGAGGAATTAAAAGGTGAGAAATTAATCAATCTGTTTTTTTTACAAAATAAATCCATACAAAAATATCCACCTGGTTGTTTTTGACCTGATAATGTTCACGTTAAGCATTTGTTGTCCAAATTGTAGTTGCTTTATAGTATACTCAAAATAAAAATCATTTTTATATTTTTCTTTCTTGCATTATCTCACAATAGTGACTACTTTATAAGAAAATTAGGGGCCTACTACAAGCATTTTTGAAAATGCCATGTCATAGTCTTGGCCACTGCAGTAAACCCACAATGCACTGCCTCCCACTGTCTTGATAAGGTTGTTGTTTTTTTCCTCACCTCCGATCCTGGCATTGAAGGCAATGCCCACACCGCAGTAGGAGTTGTTGGCCTCCATGGCAACTTCCCCTGCACATCGGGTACCGTGACTGGAACAGAGGGGGATTAGATGTTAACCACTTACTGAATATGCAGAGATGTGAATTTTTTGGATGTGTTGATCTGAGCTCACCCCAAATTAAGCCTGGACAGACAATTACACAGAGGACATGCTGATTTTAAGACTGGTACATAAAAACACCAAGATACTGAGAACTGCAGCTCAAAACAAGGAAAGCATTCTGTAGCTGATGTCCTGTTCACACACAGCACTGAACACATTTGTCATGGCTTGACACCTCACACATGTAGCTGTTTGTATTTACTACATTTTCAAAATATGTTATCCGTAATTACCATAACATCATTTTGTAATATTACCTTGTGAGTACAATATCCTTCAGTGAACTCATTGACCATTCGTTTAGCCCACTTCTATAATTAAGCTTTCAATTCTTGCATGGAACAAGAATTAGTTTTCGATGACTTTGACGGCAGATTTGCGGCTTGCATTCATCAATAATTTATCCTTGATTTCACACAGAGGAAGACAAAAGTACTTTCTTGTTTCTAAATTTAATCATCCACTGTATAGCTAGCTAGGTAATTAAGATAACGTTATATCCATGAGTTGACTGAAAAGCACTGTCTCTAGCTGACTTTTTTTAAAGCTTTTATCTGACTCGTTTCAAAAGCAGAACCTTATAAAATGTGCCCTGAATATACTTGATGGCTACATATATGATATTGTGATAAAAGACTGAAGCTAAAGCTAACGTGTCCCAGATTAGCAAACAATCTAAATCCTCACCAGTTGATCCATGTAGAAGACATGCA
This sequence comes from Cottoperca gobio, assembly GCF_900634415.1. Taxonomy (NCBI): domain Eukaryota; kingdom Metazoa; phylum Chordata; class Actinopteri; order Perciformes; family Bovichtidae; genus Cottoperca; species Cottoperca gobio. The sequence continues at coordinate 21,149,482 of NC_041370.1, forward strand.
AATAAAGAAACAGCATTGTTCTTGTATTGCAGTGTAAAGCTAGTAAGTTCATGTATTTTATAATTATATGATAAGAGTTTGATTTGACACTTTTGCCTATTTCATTCTTACATAACAGCTTGTCTACTTAGCTTAGCTACATAGCAAGTCAAATAAGACAGGTTAGATTTATGTTTTATTTTTTCGTATTTTCAAATAGTATAATATGTTTCAGTTTCAATGTTACAAGAGAAAAAGGCTTTTTTTGGATGAGAACTAACCAATGTGTTTGGCAAATGTAACGCTGTCTTACATTGGCTGGGGTTGCTGGAATGTAAACTACCCCAAATCCAATAAAAAGCAGGACAGACTCGCTAACGTTAGCCTAAACTCTAATATAGTTGACGAGCTTCCACACTGAGGCAAGCGACACCATGGATGTGCTATCGTGAACAGGGCATTAAAAAGATTCTAGCCTGTTACCCCACAAGTGCAGTTAGTTGATGGAATGCTTTGTGGCATAGCGCTGGGTTCGGTTATTGCTAGTTTCATTTTGTCAATGTTAGTTTGTTAGTTTGTTTTTTCATTTATTCTTAGTCTTGGACCTGTGTCAACTGTCCTTCTTAGTTTGTACCATTTATTTAGTCAACCTCATCAAGTTTAAATTGACAAAAAGTCTTGGCATTTTAGTATTATCATATTCAAAGGAAACCGTAAATATTTTAGTATAGTTTCAGTCAATAAGAACTGTTCGCCATTTTAATCTTTTTTAGTCATCAGATTATATTGAACATTCAATCTAATCTAGCCAAAATACCACCTTGTTTCTTTCTCCCAACCCATGTTGTTGTCATGGTTAACTGTAACTAAAGTTGAAAAGTAAGTAAGTTACTCCGATTCCTCCTGACGGTGCTCATTGTGTGTTGCTGCTGTAGTCCTGACATAACGCACACAGCACAGGACACGGAGATGCTGCTTTGAAACTAATTCTTGCAATGAAAATGAAGAAAAAAATGAAATTTTGGTAAAGTTAACATTTTTGAAACTACATTTTAGTGAACACATCTACTCGTAGTTTCTGTTCACGAAATGAACACTGATTACCGCTGTAAGCTAGTTAGCCCGGGTATGCAAATGTTTGCATTTTACATTAGAGCAGATAGATACACTGTTTAATCCAGTTCTTACGCTTTTCCTCTTGTGTTTTTGCTTTTAGACAGGCTCATTTAATTGGTCAGTTCATTGACTCTCCAAAGAAAAGAAGTGTAGGACAACTGTTGTTACCTATTCTCCTCATCTCTGACAGGCAGGGGATCGTGAGACAGGCCGTGTGAAGCAGCCAGGTCAAAACTTGCGAGGGCTTCCTGTAATCCAGACAGAAAACAAATAAAACAGAGTGTAACACTCAAAACAAAACATCAGAGTGACATGACAGGAAATGAAGAAATCCTGTGAAAAATTCTTGATACTGGCACTTGAATTAGTCTGTCAACATTTCCCCTGACTGACGGCAATCACTGTCACTGAGGAGAAGCCTGTGACTGTGTCTGTGTGGTTTATGCGAGCCTCATAAAAGTGTGAGCATGTTTGAATGACTTGTTTGCCAGTGTATATAGGCATAACAGGAGGAGGATGTCTTGGCAGCAAACCGTACAAAAACAATTATGTATCTCTCTGCAGCCAGGCTTATCCATGCCAGACAATCTGCTCTGACAAAGTACAAGTTGGCCTGTGTGCTTCAAACTGCCTATAGGATTATAAATGACAAGGCAGGAGCAAACAACACTGCCACTCCACATATGCTTAATGGCTTGCCAGTGTAACACCAGCCTAACAGAATGAAACAGCTTCATCACTATATGAACGTTTTATTGTCTCAGGTTTTAAGTAATAGAGACGTTGGACATTTAAAGAGAAAGTCAATACACATATTTCAGTCTAGCCTGAAAATCCAAGCATGGTTGTGTAACCAAACAGCACTGATAGAAAACTAATAAATACACAACTGAATCAGAAATGACATTGCGTACCCATCCCTGAGATCTGCTGCACATGAGATCACCAGACGATAACATTTTACTGCCCAGCCTAAATGTGATTTGGTAGAAATCAGTTATAAAATAATCTCATTTCAAGTTTACTTACAAAGTTTTTCTTCAGGTCCTTGTTTGTGTGATCTACACCTGAAAATGACAAAAACAAAAAATATATAAATTACTCAAAAATCCAACTATGATCTGGATATCTGGCACTGGGAGGAGACAGTTGATGCTCTGGGCAAAGAAGTTAAAAACTCCCCATTTTGAATGTTTCCGTGCAGTAAGTGCACTCACTGTTTCATTATTTTCTCTGGAGCCATGTAAGAGCTGTTTGAACTTGCAGTGTGGTTGACAGGTTATTAAAACTTTGAAATTTTGAGTACCTACTAATTGGTGTAATTAATTTGCCAAAATGTAACGGTGAAGTCTATTTTTCAAATCAAGTTTTGTCAAGATCCAGGCGTCTGAGGTATTGCATATGACTGATGGATGAGTGAATGAACAAACGGGCGCAGAATAATCTCTCTATCAAATTTCAAATGTATTCATTTTCTCATTCTTTTTATTTCTTATTATTTCCTTCACTATACACCTTTTATTGCATTTTTTTTTATCATTCTCTCTTTCCACATCAGTTGCCTTTCTTTCACTTGCCCCCTTGCCGTCCTCCCCCTCTCCTCACCCCAACCACCTCCTCCTCCTCCTACTCCTCCTCCTCCTCCTCCTCCTCCATCTTTGCTGCATCAGGGCTCCTGTGGTCTCAGCGAGAGACAAACGAATGAGGGCCCCAGGAGGGCCGCGCCTGCTCTGCCAGACACTCACACTCTCTCTCTCAATCACACACACACACACACACACACACACACACACACACACACACACACACACACACACACACACACACACGGGACCTGCCAGCCTTTGTCCCATGCAGGCAGTGCCTCCGGGTTGTCATGGTAACTTTCAGTCGGTTTGCCGTTGAGGCCTGATTGTGTTGAGCTCAGACGGGATGGAGCTCTGGGTGGGTGAAGCCTCATTGGAGTCTGCCATGCCGTACCATGCTGTGCCATGCCATGCCAGGTCAACCTACTGCATCCTCTACATAACCACTGATGTTTTATTCACTCCACTTCGTCCACCACTTTAGATCTTCTTCAGACACACTTCCTCCTTTGCCGCTTGGTTGGTTTTGTTTTGTACTTTACTTGCAGTTAGTTTTAAATTCTGTATACCTCCGGGACTGAAAAGTGAAGCCAATGTGGAAGTGCTTTAAACCTGCATTATTTCTAATGGCTAGCAGTGGGCGACTCTACTGGTTGTAAAAACAAGTCAAATTGTATAGAAGTCTATGACAAAATGATCCTACTTGTCACTTGATTTATTACCTTAGTAAACCTTTTTCTGATGAGGTTATGGTCTCCCTCACTAGTTTCAAGACATTTTAATACATCATGATGTTCATTTAATAAATGATGGTCCCATTTAGAAAAACGGACGCTAAAGCAGGGTGTGGTTCGGCTACCTTGTGATTGACAAGTCTCTAACACGGCGTTGCTACTAAAAGACACTTAAGAGTCGGCTGTTAATTTTGTTTAAGCATGTTTTTCCACTCGCCAAAGGTAGCATCCCAATTAATATCACAGTCAATGGGAATTAAAGATGCACCTTGCTGACCAATGTAGCTAGCTAGCAGTAACGTTAGCTGCTAACGGTAACTGCCCCACAGAGCGTTGATCCACCCACCATTCACACGTTAGTCAACAAACCAATGGGTGACGTCACTGTGACTATGTGCACTTCTTTAATACAGTCTAATTTTTACCCTAGTTGGAGTTACTGATTAAACTCTGGGTCTCTCTCACAGTTAAGGCATTTTTATTTCCTGGGATAAAATCTGAATTTTACAAGCATTTAAGAGGCATTATTCCAACGTCTTTTAATCACTTCTCTTGGTTCAGAGTTGAGGTAACTTTGTCAAACAACTACATTTTATGTTTATAGCAAGTGTGGTTTGGTATAAGAAAAATGTATCACCAGTTGTTACTGAGCGCTTTTATAGATGTTTAGTTTCTTATTGTCAAAGGACCAAGAAAAAGGCTCTCTGGCCAACTTTCCTCCTTGCCTGAGGCAATTTCCACACTGAACACAAGGCCAAGGGAGGATGCTGAGCAGGTTTTTTGCATAGTTTTGATTTAAAGAGGTGTACTGAGTGATGCTGCACTATGGGCCAACATGATGTATTCATAGAATTCAAGTGATTAAAGACTTATGAAATGTCAGATATCTTTTCCAAATCCCCCCTCATGCTGATCAGTTTTCCTTTATTATCTTCCAACTTTATCATTGGTGAAATCAGGAGACTCTCTCATATCCTCTGCTTCAACTCCATCTCTTTTGCTTCAATATTTGTCTTTTTCAGGTCAGAATCTTGAAGCTTCAATTCTCTATGATGCTACTTGTCTAATCACAGTCTAATCACCAATTAGGGAGATCCTTTCAAGCTTTTAAAGGGAAGAGTTAAAAACCCTCTTGGAATGAACATCTTTTCCAGTCGGTGAGCGTCGCCTCAGTACATAAACGCAGCTCTACAAACAGTGGATCTCTGATGTTACGTGAGAAGAATTGCTTGTCTGCTGGAGGCAAAGCTGCTTTATTAAGATTTCATATTTGTTTCAACTCAATTAGAAGAAAGACGCCTTGGTGTGCAGCCACACATGTTCTTGTGTGTGTGTGTGTGTGTATGTGTGTGTGTGTGTGTGTGTGTGTGTGTGTGCGTGTGTGTGTGTGTGTGTGTGTGCACGTGCATGTCAGAACCTCAACATAAAGAACATAAAGACGACCACATGGAGTCACCTCAGCGTTTAAAGGTGACACCATCAATTCTGCAAGTATTTGATGGAGACATCTTTGAGAATTAACGTCAAGCTACTCAGGAGGGAACAAGTAACAAGTGAGCAAAGGATGGAAGGAGGAAGAAGAAATAGAGAGGCAACAGAGGGAGGGGAAGGACGTCTGGAACTTTCATTTTCATTGAAGGTGTGACACCAGTAGCAATGATAGGATGAGTTGTGCTGATAATAGAACACTTCATACTCAGTGGTATTACACAAAAATAGGATTAAAAAACATTGAACACATTAAAACATTCAAATGTGATGATCAATGAGTAGTAAATTGAAAAACGAATGCGGGAACAACATTTTAACTAGAGGCAGCAGAGAATGGGTAGGTTTTAAGTTACGTTACTGGAACCAATCACATCAAAGTTCAAAGTAGGAGTAGCATAGTGAAAAAATGCAGATTCCTCTGGTCTTGCATTACCCGAACTGAGAAGAGGCCTTCATCACAAGACCTCCGCGTTCTAGAGGTTTAATATGGAGAAAAACATGTCAGAGAAAATGTTTTACCAACTGGCAGAATGATTCTAATTTGTTCATATTTGTTGTTTTGGCTAGAAGTCTGGCAGGTGCATTTTGTAAAAAAAATATATATTTTGTTGACAGACCTAAGAAAAAAAGTGTTAATATAGTATAACTTGAGATAAATGCATAGATAGACTTTTCAATATCATGTTTCCTACAGTAACGCTAACCAAACTTTTTAGATGATAAAAGGCTGATGCTATAACAGATTTGATATGAATGTTTACTTTTTGGCCATACTCTCAGATTAACAGATAAAGAGTTATAATGATTTTCTGTCTTTCATTATCTGTGCCAAACACAATCACCGCAGTTTTTTCTTTATGAAGCAAAACAATTATTTTGGCACATTCAATAAACAATTTGTTAAATTAACTGATACAGTGCATCTATTGGACTATTGTCCTCCCTGAAAGAGGAATGTGGATTCAAAAATGGTCTGCATTAGTATGGCTGGTAATGTTATTGCTTTAAATAATCTAGCAGAAAGTATAGGCTGAACTGAAAGGGGCTAAGGCTTGATCCTTGTGGGACTCCGCAGGTCATTGTGACATGCTTTGAAGTAAGAGTGCCAAGAGATTAAAAGAAAACATGTACATTTCTTACAAATACCTGTTCCAGGACAGGGTAGTATCCAGGACAGGGTAGTATCCAAGAGCCCAACCTAGTTCTTTCAACAAAACGGTGTTTTCAACTGTGTCAAAATCTTGATTGAAAATGTGTCAAAACAGTGTTTCAACTGAAGTTGCTGGAAGACATTTTTCGTAATTATTTTTCCTATGGAGGATGAATTTGATATGGGTTACATGAGATCTCTGCCAACCTAAGGAAGTTCTCAATGGATTGGCACGTACATCTGTGTGTGCATGCTTCTCTGCAGTGCACAGAGGTGTATTTGGATCAGGATTTACACATGAGCACATGTATGTTTAGAGGTGGTGTGTCACAGGGGTCAATTTGAGCATCAAAACACTGCACCTTCAAGTATTTACAAGAATGATATGGAAAAAGGGGAAAAATGCATTCAGTCATGTGCATTCACTCATACAGCACCATACTGCCATAAATACAACCATAAACACACTCCAGCACAGTCCAAGGTCTTCTGAGTGTGAAAGTAGAAAGCCACGTCCCACAGTTAGATGAAACACTGTAGGTGGTGGAGCCAATGCAAAACCTTCCATGAATACAAATGCTTTGAACCTGGCTGACCCAGTCTAGATTGTGATTGTGCGTGTGTGTGTGTGTGTGCACGCGTTTGATGCTCTGCATGTGTGTCAGCATTCAGCAGCAGCAGCTGCACTCTATCTCCTTTGCTCCCGCAGCATTCACGCAGGTCCTCAGGGTCAAACACACACAAATCAGCCACAAAGATGTGTCGGAGGCCATTTTGAGCCGACGGTGAGTCGTGCCTGAGCTGCCACTGAGACAATGAGCTGACATCACTTCAGACGAGGCCCCCGCTACACCTGGGGCCCCCCGGCTGGCTCTCGCTGCTTAGCTCTCCTCAGAAGGAATTACTTTACAAAAAAATAGCAAAAATCGACAGGCTGCCTCTGCTGCTGAAAGTTAGAGTAGGAGAAGGGCTAAGAGACACTGATACCAATAGGTGTGTAAGTGCGTGTGTGTGTGTGTGTGTGTGTGTGTGTGTGTGTGTGTGTGTGTGTGTGTGTGTGTGTGTGTGTGTGTGTGTGAGTGTGTGAGTGAGAGAGAGCTGCAGAGAAACAGGATGTGTATCACCGAGGGTGAGAATTCCTGGCCCTACACCTCCGTCTCATTAATCAGCTCGGTATTTAAGAAGGACTGGAGTGAACACTTGCCTGTAATTAGCTGGCTTTGTCAAGGGTGTGTGTCCGTGTGTTTGTGTGGGTTTAAAAAAAGTGAATGGCAAAGAGAGAGAGATCTTGGGGAGAAGACAGAGTTTTGTGAGTGATACAGGGCAAAAGGTTTGATACAAGGATGTAAAGAGAGCGTGGGTGATGGAAAGCCTGGCACAGGGAGGAAAGGAGAAGAGGACATGAGTGAGAAGACAGAGAAACTGGAGGGAAAAGAGAGATGGAGAAAATGACTGTTTTGAGTAGTGGGGAAGCTTTGAAAAAACTAAATGAGAGAAGGCATAAAAGAGAAGATCGAAGGGAAATGACGGTGGGCAAAAAATGCAGGGAGACAGGGACAGAGCAGAGAGTATGTGGGGATGGAGAAGAGGTTGACTTCTAAAGTGGGACATTAGTATTCAAGCGGCACGCATTCACCGCCCCCTCACCACACCCCGCTGCCCTGTCTGCCCAGCGGCCAGCTCTCCTCCTGTGGTGCACCCAGACACGAAGCTGGAGGTGGCAGAGGAAGTGTGTGTGCATTGGGACTTAAGTTCATTGAAACGCTTCCTTCAATGGAGATCTCCACTTTAGAGGAATATCTTTGTTTTTTCCACGGCGCATGGGTTTTAGTGTGCTTTCAGCTTTTACATTACTGATACCTGCAAGTTGAACATTTTCTGTCAGTCAGAGAGCAAGAATTGAAATCCACACACATGCAAATCTTTGAAGTGCCACACGTCTACAGATAGTGATCAGACATACAGTAGAACCATAGCAAGACTGTGAAGCAACACTGATCTGTCAGGTTATCTGCACAGACGGATTCATGACTTTAGACAGTAGAGCCGGAGCAGTGACAGGTCAACTCTAAAAGCCTTCTGTCCTAAATCAGTACACATTAACACTCAGTCATCTTATGATGCAAGCAAAGAGTTAGTATTACTCATTTCAAAAGTAAAAACAAAACACAGTGTGTCTGGCTGTGTCAAATCTGGCTCTGTCGTGACTGCCATGTCCACCAGGCTCTTTCCTCCACTCTGCTATCTTTATGCATCGGGTGTATTTTTGCCAGGAAAGCTCACATCTTACAGCGTGAAATTCACTTGTGAATGTATATTAACGGCATTATTAAATGTCTACTGACTTGACAACATATACAAACATTTTTGGACTTCCTACCGTTGGCCAATCGATCGGCGCGTCTCTATAAAAATGTATATCTTATCATGCATTTCATTTGTTGCTTTGTCTCAACACACTTGTTTTGAGTGGGTGTTTTGTCTACAGCAATACTGCCTCCACCCAAGTACAATGAAGGTGAATGAAATTTAATTTGTGCCACTAATTTTCCAAAGTGTCTTCTTAGAAACAATGTCCCAGTTAATCTAGAAAACTCAAAGTCCTCATCATAACCGTACTTTTTACTGATCTGTGGATCCTCAGTAACTGAGACACTATTTATTTTGATAGTGTTTTATAAAATGAGATTTGTTGGCCTTTTTGCATTTATTAAATAGACAGGACAGATACACTGGAAAGGGGGAGAGAGAGGGGACGACATGCAGCTACAGGTACCCCGGCCGCTGCGATAAGGACCTTAACATGGGGCATCTGCTCTACCAGGTGAGCTACCTGGAGCCCACTGAGACATTATTTCTGCAGGTGTTGCTGTTGCAGGGGGAAATCTCAGAGACGGATCTCTCAATGGATAAAACCAATACTATCAGTATGGTTAGATAGACTGATAGCTTTAGAGGTATGTGAGAAATTATGTTCATGTTCATTTCATGTAAAAACAATTGAATTTTTAAAGGATAATGCTGATGTTATTTTATATTTTTATATTGAATATAAGAAAATGTTTTGGTAACACTTTCGATGATGCCCCTGTCTAAAATGCATTATGAACATACATATAATGTGTAATAATCTGCTTTTAGCACTGTATAATTGTAGTTATTAGAACATATAACTTTTAATAATGCATTTAAAATAATAATCATAACACATAATGACTTATAAGGTAAAGTATAATAATACTTCAGAATTACCAGTAACATATTTTCTTTCCCTTTACTTCTTTGTAGCGTCCATGTTGTTTACACATTATGACTTAAAGCTCATGAACACATGGGAAATGGGACGATGGCTGAGGTCTTTTCATGGGATATATAGACAGTAATACAAATATATTATATTATAATAATATTTGTTCTGCTTGTAACCATTCATTCATTGTGATCCTGAAAACCTTGAAGAATTAGTATGGGGAACAATGCTGCATGTCAGTCCCAGCATTTAATGAAACTGCCCCATTGATATATCAGTTGGCATTATTCAGTATGTCTAATAAGTTGTTAATTTTTCATAAAATGAAGTACCCTTCAGGAGATATGAGGTGATTTTCTCTCAGTAGTTGACATATCCACTGGTAATCCCATTCGTCTCCATCAGCATCACTCGACACACATCGTAGTTGCAGAACACTGTAGGTTCTCCATCTCTTACATTCTGAGCTCTCTGCTGCAGTGTCTGTGTATATGACTTCCTTTTATTCCTGCTAAACTGCTTCCCAACTCCTCCTCTGGTCTCCTCCACTGCTTTGCTCTCAATTGACTAATTATATTCACGGAGAACGGTGTTGACAAATTCATTTTGAAATCCATTAGTCCCGTGGCGTTGTTTAAACAATGTGCACGTTAATGTCCATTGCTTTAATACCCCTGATTCACATTCTAATAGCCGTCTGATAAATCAGGTTATCTGCGACACCTTCTACACGGCGCGAAGAGCGGAAATTAGAGAATTATTAACTATCCGTGGTGTTCTGTCGTGTCCGCGTGTTTTAGGGGGAAGAGGAGAGGAGATGATAGAGGAGGAGGGACAGAGAGAGAGTGGGGGGGAGAGAGAGAGAGAGAGAGAGAGAGAGAGAGAGAGAGAGACAGACAGACAGACAGAGAGGGAGAGAGGGAGAGAGAGAGGGAGAGAGAGTGAGGGAGAGAGAGAGAGAGAGAGAGAGAGAGAGAGAGAGAGAGAGAGAGAGAGAGAGAGAGAAAGAGAGAGTGAGGGAGACAATGATGGAGAGAGAGCAAAGAAATAAGAAGGATGGGTGAGATTAAAAAGAGACCTGAGGGAAAAGCAGAGTAAGAAAGAGATAATAAGGAACATGAGGAGCAGCAGGACTAAGTGACAGTAAATCTAGATGAGACTAAGACAAACATTAAAGAAGAGGGACTGAGGGCAGAATATGTAAGAATATACAGCAGGAAAACCAGTAGAGTGTACATTTAACATTCTACTTTAACCCTTTGGCCACTTTATCAACGCTTTTTTAGATGTAAACTCAATATCACATATATTACACAACCTTCTGAAATGCTACACAAACGGGACGCAAAATATGAATCACAGGGGAGTTACTATCGACTGGGCTGAAGCGAATGAATGGATTTACAAACATTCACAGGTTGAAATGGAAAAGCTTCCAACATTTGTGTTATACATGTTGTTATTTGTTTTACATTATGAAATATACAGTACCTGTGTACTGTCGGTGTGGTTGTACTGTGTATGTAGAAGGGAATTACAGCAGAGCTAAAAGGATACATTTATATACAGAAATTATACCTATTTATTTACCCACTGAATCTATCAACCTGTCTGTATATATATATACATATATATATATATATATATATATATATATATATATATATATATATATTTATTTATATATACCTAGTTATCTAGCCATCTATCTCAATTCAACTTTATTTATATAGCACTTTTCATATAAATATTCAGCCCAAATAAAAACAAAAATACAATAGATACAATTTTGTGGGACCAAGAATCACAACAATAATATTTTGTAAAATAAAATAAAACTAGAATGCCAAATTGGTGTGGGGGGCTGATAAGAGCTTCCCATTCTTATATCCAGAGTTTAGGGGCATAACAAAATAAAAGGCACTCTCAGCTTCATAAACAAGCAAAACAACGTTAAAACCAATTCTTAAAGCTACAGGTGGCCAGTGCAGTGTCTCAAGCAATATAATGTCATGGGATCCATTGTCTTTGCTTTACTTCAGATTGTGAGCGCACATCCTGAACTAGCTGTTCCATTCGTATGGCCTTTTTAGGTAATCCAGTAAAAAGGGAATTACTAACAGTCTAAATGACTGGTAATAAAAACGTGAATGAGCATTTCATAATCTTTTTAAGCTAAAACAGATCTGACTTGGTAATATTTCTAAGATGAAAAGAAGATGTTTTAATGAACTTGTTAAAATGAGAATTATAATTTAAATTAGAGTCTAAAATCACTCCCAAGTCAGTGATCTATCTACCTCGATCGATCTTCTACTGTAGCTAATCAACCATAATGTTACTCATGGGCTATTGTGTCCGTGATAATGGATTCATCATTAAGTGGCCTTGCTCACACCCAGGACATAATGGTTACTACAAGGCTACTATGGTCTCCCAAAAAACATTTTCTGTGTGCGTATCACTTTTATAACAAAATTCATTGAATACCAGGCAATCAGACTGCAATCAACACTGCATTAAAAACTCACGTCGTATGCCTCCACCAGTCATGTTGCAGTTTAAATCCATGTCTCTCCGAAATGTCATCACTTCATCATTTTATTCTATTAGACCTACATGTGATATTGTCATAATTAGCATATTAAATATTGAGTTATGGCCAAAAACTTGTTTTGTGAGTTCACAGTGACCTTGAACTTTAACAACACATTTCCAATAAGTTCTTCCTTGAGTTGTGTACGAACACACAAAACCTGCCTCTCCACTTGTTCCTCCTGCTTACTGACTGGATGTGAACTCTCTTGAATATTCCCACTCCCTCCTGCATCTACTTCGGCAGTTCCAACTCTACTTTCCACCTCCTCCCTCCTCCCTCTTTCTTGCCCCCGTCTCCAACCAAATCCTGGCTACATCTCCTCCTCTTCCTCCTCTTCCAACTGTCCCACCTCCCTCCTCCTTTATCCTCTCGTCAAACAACAGAAAGAGAGTCTGTTAGTGTCAGTAGCCCCTGCCTGTGGTGTCTGCTGGAGTGCGTGTATTAGACAAAGGCCTTATTAGCTGCTTGTTTACCTACCAGCACCACCACCATCACGACCACGGGGCTTCAAGGGCAACACCAGTGGATCATCTCCCCACAAGAAACAGCTAACAGAAACACTGTATTGAGCACTTCTGGTGTGCATCTGTGTGTGTGTGTGTGTGTGTGTGTGTGTGTGTGTGTGTGTGTGTGTGTGTGTGTGTGTGTGTGTGTGTGTGTGTGTGTGTGGTGTGAGTGCCATCATGCCCCCGTAGAGTCGCCCACCATGGCACAGGGCTCTTAATTAAAGGGAGAGAGTGTGTGCGTGTTTGTGTGTGTGTGTGTTCTGGGGGCGGAGCAGCTGGCAGGAGGCACTGGGGGCAAAGAACATCTGCAGGAGGCCTCAACGCAACACGCCTGCACATACATACACACACACACACACACACACACACACACACACACACACACACACACACACAGACACACACCTAAACACACACACATATACACTTTCACAGGGATATGTACACGCACACACACACAGCTACACACATACTCGCCACTTCTTGGCAACTCACACCCCAGAGAACACAGAAATGCACACTTGCGAGCACACACACAGACCCGTTGAACGCTGCCATCGCCACTGCCGCCATACCAGTGAGACTGTCACCATAGCAACCCAGGAGTGGTCATGTCACCCCGGTTTAGTGAGATGGGTGACAGCGAGAGAGACTGAGAGATAGGCAGGCGATAAAAAGAGCAAAACACAAAGACAGAGAGCGAGGGGCATTAAATACCCTCCACAATGCTCGACTCGGTCTTATTTTGAAACAAAATGAGAGAGAGAGAGAGAGAATCCAAAGGCGTCTCATCCACGGAGCAGCTCTGGATGTGAGGAGGTCAGCAGCTTTGAGGACTTCAGACGCACCACCGGGCCCTCAGTAGTCAGTCTCCTTTTTCAATAAGTCAAGAGGAGCTGTATAGTTGTGTAACCGCACACACACACACACACACACACACACACACACGCACACACAAGTACACACACATGATGTCATCATGTTGATAGAAAGTGGATTTTGTCCTTGCTACGGGGAAAAGGCTACAGCAGAGGGTCGATCATTAAAGGATCATATCAGCCTTAGCGACTGTTCTTTGTCTCCTGCTGTGATCCGTGTCAGCCCATGTAAGGAAATGTCTTTAACATCAAGTGTTTTGCTTTATTTTGACCCCTCATGACATTAAACTATGTGTTGTGTTTTATTATCAATAAATCATTGCCACATTAAGACCTAGAAACGTACATGGGTATTTTTGAAGATACGGGGGGGGGGGGGGAGTTTCTCTCCTTCGTTCTCCCAAAAAAAATCTGTGTGGACAAGCACTGTTTAAAAACAATGTCTGTCCAAATGAAAACGCAAAATCACAATTTTAAGCGCTGTGAAGGCCAGTCGGCAGGATGGGACACGCATTTAAAAAATGTCCTGTGTACATGACATTACAGATATTTGTGCATGTACCTAAACAAACAAAAGCATATTTCACCATCACATTTGTTGCACATTTTAAATTCGGACAAGAAAAGGTGGAAAATCAAGAAATTGGTGGTTGAAATATTGCAAAATAAGTTTTCACTTTCACTATCTATTTCTGTTGAGTTCTTAACATTGTGCAGTGTTTAAGATTTATATTACTGCACCTTCCCCTACATCTATGATTTTAATTTTGAGAAAAACTAATACCAACACGGGTGTATCACACTGAAGCTGGTGTCTGAACTTTCTTCCCTGTGGAAAAATAAATGTTAACATGAGCAACTGTTATGTGTTTCCCTGAAAGATGAAGCGAGATACAGACTACCAATCATCTAGTGCATGGCCTCATTTGTTTACAGTAATTGCACCAGGGTATCACTATTAATGGTATAATGATGCTTAAAGATGGGACACGGAGCACCTTTAAATCATCCTTTGTTTGTGTTTTTGCATGGACGTTCCATCACTGCATTACATAACAGAGGGATAGGCTTATTAACTGCTGAAGCTGATTTGTCAGAGAAATAAGCAAATGTATAAACATTTCAACTCAAGTCATATTAAAGCGTTGTTGCTTTTAGAGGCATTTAGGGGTCTAGGGTGAGGGTTAAATTTCATAAACAGCCAAAGGTTGGCCAATGAAGAGGGCGAGGGAGGACGCAAAGTGATCTGTGGCTACTGGAGGAAAAAGGTCAATAGCACCAGTATGATCCCTTGAGTCTCTAACTGTCTGTACATGCATTGGGAAATGGTCTGTAACTGCAAAGGGCACACACAAACACACAGCACAACATACTAGCTACTGTAGCTTATGTATTATGTCAGTCTCAGCATGTGGTAATATGTGTTTGTGTGCATACATGTATAGCCATGTGTGTATGTATTCGGATACATACATGTGTGATTATTTTCACATGTTAATGCGTGTGTGTGTGTGTGTGTGTGGGAGAGAGAGATGTAGTATGACATCAGATTTACACATATTCATTAATCAATATTTGTGCTCCTTGGGCTGTTCTATGCAGGATCGATTTGCAGCCAGAGCCTAGAGTATAGGCACTTGACCCTTGACCCCAATAAAACAATAATCTGCCTCCATTAAAAACAATGTGTCCCCAGTCTGCACTGACCGCTTGAGCAGCTATTGAACCAGAGAAGAAAACTACATCAGTCCAGTCCAATATGACGATGAGTGAGTGCTTCAGAGCTCATTTCACTTCCAACTAGAGCAGCAGTCCGAGAGCGCAGACCTCCATCAAGGTGAATGGTACATTTATGTGCTCAGGGATTGTCCCATCTGCTGAGTTAGGAAGTCGTTTTCCAGGCTTTTGTGTGTTTATGAGCTTCAAGTCGTAATATGGAAACAAGAAAGATGTGTTGTATCTTATTGCTCAGAGCGTTTAAACAACACATGATATCTGTTTCTGTTATGTTGTTGGTGAATTTTCCCAGTTGTGAACAATTGTTTTTCGATTATTCCAACATCACATGAAGGCAGCACAAATGCCTTATCTCGCAACGTTAACGAAAGTGAAACATAGTTTGTGTAACCGCCCTAAGGATTACACTTTGTAGGAACCTTCAGCAGTTTAAATCAGTTCCCTTTTTAGATTCTAGGTCAACTTTGGATGAATTTGCAACTGTGGTGCAGTGCTATTCTCCCTTTGCAATCACAAAGAGTTTTGAATTTGCTACAGCTCTGATTCACACCTGGGATTGGTTCCTTCTCCATAGCAACAGCAGCTGAGGCATACAGTAACTGACGAAGAAAAAGTGATTTCAAAGTTGAAATAAATAAAGCTGATGACCATGGCGTAATACTTTGGTATTGTTCAACTATCCAGGAAACTGCTATCTTTCAATCATCAAAGCAGAGTCAAGTGATATGGTGAGCATGTTATCATGTTAGCATCTAGACATCCAGCAGATACAGAGCAACATTAGCATTCATTTGAAGTCGTGTCTAATAGTCACTCTCCTTTTACTTCTGTTTTGGTCTCCACCAACTCCTGAGCAAACATGTTGTCTCTTTAGACGCTAAATGCTCTATTCACCAGCTAGGGACTAGCTCTGTCTGTCCACTGGTGATAGGACGAGTACAGTCAGTTTATCAACTTTTGCCTAAAACAACTGCCTGCTGCTGCTGAACATGTGCTTGGTAATAGGATTAAGAGCAATGTTAATTCCGTTAATGGAAATTATGACAAAATATTTCTATTAACAAACTTTTCTTCCATGACTATGACGAGACAATCAAATCAAATCAAATCAATCAAATGTATTTATATAGCCCAATATCAGAAATGACACATTTGTCTCAGTGTGCTTTACAGACTGTACAGGTTACGACACCCTCTGTCCTTAGACCCTCGCACCGCACAAGGAAAAACTTCCTAAAAGAAACCCCATAATTAAAGGGGGAAAAACGGCGACACGACACTGACGGCATGAAAAACAAGGACAAAAAAGTCAGTTTAAAAATAAAAACATATCCAAAATCTGTCTTTATTTGTGTTACCTTCCACCTACTCTTCCCCTCTCCCTCTGTCTCTCTATCTTTAACTCTCTTAAACACACACACACACACACACACACACACACACACGCACACACACGCAAACACACAATGCACTGTCTGTCTCTGTCCTTGTCCTGACAACTGTGAAACTAAATTGCATGAAGTTTGCGGTTTGCTGATTGGTTCTCATAACGGGCCGAGTGGGTCATCACTAATGAGCAGTCAGGAGGACTCGGAGCAAAGCTGCATTCTTAATCATTCAACCTGTGTTTTTCATCACATAATGATGAGATCAAATATTATGTGAAACAGTTTTTGACTTAAATTACATAATTGGTTTTGCTACACTAGATTGACTGAAATGTTCTCAGACTAGACTAGACCTATGAAGGATAACAATTACTGACAAAACTAGCAAAAGTAAGTAAGATCTAAAATAGCTGCCGAGCTTGAAAGCGAACCAGCACAACCAAATTTTTGAAGAATGGGAGAACAATCCACACACTGATTAGTGCAGCTTTGAAATTAAACATTTTGAACTGTGAATTGACAGTGGTGGAAAATAATTCTAGCAGCTTTTTTGTATTTTAAATGAAAGATGTAAGAATCTGTCTCGATCCGGCATATTTATCACTGTCATTGTTGCTTTCACAGGTTACAATGACAAACGTCGCTGCCGATAAATCACCAGCTGTGGATAATGAATGTTAAATCTGTGATGAAACTTGGCTGTTGTCATATTTAAATGCTCTCTGCAAGCCTTTGTACTCATCAAAGATTGTAATAGCTGATCACGTCACATCGCATTTTCCTAGTTAAACTTTCTTTCGTATCGCAAAAATAATTTAAGCTTATGAACTTAATATTTTGAACCAGAACCTTAACTAAACTATTACCTCAACTATAGCACTCAATGGGTGTCAAAATGTGTTGATGTTTTTATCATTCTTTTATTTTTGTATTTCTTCCAAGTCTATCAAATTTGAAGAAACACTCTTAGCTGTTCACTCTGCAGGGAGAAACAGCAAAAGTGGCACGCTGTGCGCAATACAGCTGAAGCACTGGTTTAAATTTGTGAAGATTCGCTGGAGGAGAAAATCTGTTTTTGTTGCCGTAACTAAACCAGCACAGTTAGACGGAGGAAATAAACATGTTATGATTAATTTACAGACTCTTACATAGAAGATCATAATAAGGACGTAATCTGTGTGTGTACATGCAGTAATGAAAGAGTGCTCTGGTTCCAGCCAAATTCAGCATTAATGATGGACTGAGATCAGCTCGAGCTGTGGGATCAAATACTCCGTCTGCTAAATAATGTAGCGTACGGAGCCAGTGACAGTCCCGTATGGACCACAGAGAGAAATGTTGGAAGCCTAACGTATAGCAGGTACTGTAAGTATGTCAGCAACCGCTGTTAAATACTCCGGGGCTGGAGGAAGGATCACTCCCAAATATATGCACTATTTATGTGTGTGTGTGTGTGTGTGTGTGTGTGTATGTGTAATGCGTGTGTGCGCACATTTGAGGTTGTGTGTGTGAAATAGTGCATGTGGAGATGAATGTGCGTCAGTGTTTGTGTTTGTGACTATGTCGGGAATGTGTGTCACTCATCAATAATGTACGGCTCTTGGTTCTCCCCTCTTCAAAGCTAGTGACGCTCTAGTGTTCCACATAATTAACTCTCTCTCTAACACACACACGCACACACACACACACACACACACACACACACACACACACACACACACACACACACACAGCTAAATAGAGTTGAGGAATCAGCAGACAAATATACAGATATAAATGAGCTCAGATTTTAAGATATCCACTGAAAATTCAAACAAAAAAACTTTTTCTAGTGCAATCGAGGTAGAAAAGGAGTGAAGTGTATATGTAAAATTGCTGAATTGCTGTTCAATGATCTGTTGAATTAGGGGCACTGCAACCTTTGACGTGAGAGGAGGTTCAGATGTTTAATTCGTAAAAATTGGAAGACCTTGGGGCGTCTCAATTTCTTCAGATATGCTTGTTATAAACCGGTCCTGATTAAGATTTGTTGTTAAAGAAAGATAAGATAGCGAAGAAGAACAAAAAGTCCCTTTTTATGACCTTATTCTCATTGTAGTTTTGCTATAACTAGGCTGCTGGAGACATGGATTAGTAAACAGATTCTATGCTGCCTGCTCTGCGCACCAGAACTTTGACAGAGACATTCATTTAAGACAACGGAGAGTGAGCAGTGAGTGATTCTTTATTCATTTTCAGATGCAACATAGCTCATAGATCTCACTACGTGCAGTCATTCATTTACTCACGCATTCACTACCAGGCTACAGTACTGTATGCACTTCCTATTAGGAAGCAGGGCAATACCTCCAGATGACACATTGAAGGTGAGTTGTCCATCCTAAGGAACATCTGTTAATATTCTTTATTTCTCCCATTGTCAACGATGAATTGATCCCACTAGCAAGTCTTGGCTATGCATACAAAAGTCTGATTGTTCATCGTGTTAAAAATATAGAAACTTCTTGACTTATCCTTTAACTTGTTCAGTCCAACAAAGGCCCCTTCAATAAGAATACATGCATGTGTGTGTCTAATTGAGTGTAAAATATGCAGGAGGTATCATGCAGTGTGTATAGATTGTGCCATAATGCAGCGCCAATACAAAAACACAAATGCAGAAACAAAAAAAGACAGTTTAGCTGGTTTTAGATTATGTTGCTGTAAAAAAGTTTTCACGCCATTTGCAAACATCCATGTTAGATAATGGCAACTTGAAACGCCAACACTAGCTTATACGTTGCTGAAAGACTCTTTTGAATAAGTGTATATCATTATACGCTCATACTGATTTACAGTTTACAGAATACACAACAACAAGGTGTGATGACATCACGCGCACCGCCGCTCTGCCATAGCATTGAAAACTGGGAAACCTAAATGAAGACAGAGTCTTTCAGATGATCATTGTTCAGGAAAAATAAATGCCTAATAAAGAAATAATCAAGCTAGAAATGCAATGATGGCCATAATACATTTTTTGGTTGTCTCATTGGATTTTCCTCGTTTGAGTATTTATTGAAATGGATTAAAATAGTCAGAACGGAGGGGTGGCGAGGATCTATTTTCTGACAATTGTGTGCTTTGAAATTAGACTTCAGCAAGGAGATGTGTAAAATACACACAGACAGACACGCAGAAACACATCTGCACACACACACACAAACAGGAGTGAGTGGTGTTGATGCCAGGTTGGAGTGATGGTAATATCAGAGACTAGAGGAGCTGCTAATGAACAGTGCGAATGGGAAGAAAGGCTTCAGCTCAATCCACTAATTGCCTTAAAAGCTTTTCATACAATTTTCCCTGTCAACAGAGATGATGGTGGTGTGAGTGTGCGCGTGTAGATGGGTGGGTGGTTGGGCTGTGGGATAAGAAAAAGAGATAATTCTGAGAAAACATATTGTAAGAGCGAGAAAGAAATGCACAATGGTTTTACACCTACGCAGGACCAATCAGACACACAGTCTCACACATCCACCAAGACGTCTTACTTAGTTGAAGCCAGTAGCATTTAAAACTACAGCCAGACATTTCAGACACTCCAAAAGGGCCATAAACACTGACCACACACACTCGCCTGATTGCTCATTCAAACACACATACATTCGCATATATATCCATATCTTTTACACACACAGAAACACACACACACACAGAGCCCCGGCTCTCATTAAAGTAAAAAGCCTGGTGAGTGTTTTAAGCAGCATTAAGGCAACAGCAGAGTCATAAATACAGGTAGCTCTCCTATCGGCTCTCCAGTGCAGCTCCCTGGTCTATTGTTCATAACACGCAGCTCAAGTATCGGAGTGACACACAGTACAGTTACTGTACAGGCTCACAGACTCTGTAGCAAAGAATTCAATAAAACCAAGCTGTCAAAATCAGACTACTTCTACTGGCACACTGCATTCAAAAAATACAATTATATAAACAGAAAAGTTTTGTTTTAACTTAATCCAGATATGATGTTCCCGCTCTAAAACTAACTAAAATGGAAGGTGTGTCTGTCTGTCTGTCTGTCTGTCTGTCTGTCTGTCTGTCTGTCTGTCTGTCTGTCTGTCTGTCTGTCTGTCTGTCTGTCTGTCTGTCTGTCTGTGTCGAGTGTGGGCTCCTGAGATCTTCGGGACATATTTATTACTAGTGCGTTATTTAAACACTGTGTGTATTGAGATGGGACCCCTAATTAACTGTTGCACAGCATGTTGGGTAGAGCGTGCTGAGTACAGTCAAAAGACAGAGAGATCGGAGATGTTACTTTGTAGTAACTTGAACTTGTCAAGTATTGTTATACGCTCCTACTGACATATTTACAGTTTACAGAAAACACAACAACAAGGCTTGATGACATCACACGCACCACCGCTCTGCCATAGCATATACATTTTTTAAATTTAAATTGTTTAACGGGGAAACCTAAATGAAAATAAGTTCAAACATTTTAAGCATTGACGAAGTCACTTTCGGAATGCAAAATAGCAAATGACACATATACTGTAGCAAAGGGGACGCAACTATGTGAAGGCAGGTGTACTGCTCAGGACTCAAGGAAGCGCAGCGTCAAGGGTGCTGTTTGGTTCTCAAGAAAGCTGCAAGCAGCAATACCAGAGGCAAAGCAATCGGCCCGTTCCGAACAGGCACATTTTGAGCGGGTACTGGAGTATTTCTGTATTCATTTGACAGGCATGCAGTTAAAGGAGTTCAGCTTACATGGTAACTTAGTCAAACCTCTACTGTGTTCATTTAACACATTTTCTACTTTTCATTGCTTTAAACATACACATTTAAAGATGAATTTAAAGTACTTGAGCTACTACTACCCCGTACCAAAAATACAGTAGTGCTGTAAATCCATCACTTTGCCCCAACCTCTTTCCTTAGACTGTTCGCTGCACGAGAGCGGACGTCGGGATTAAAGTCAATACATTCCAATGGAATCCCTTTGATCACAAGGCAAAATTAATAAGACCATCGTAACCATCGTAAGTAGAGCTGAAAAGATTAGTGAATTGATGGATTAGTCGATCGAAGGAACATTTCTTTGGAACAATTTGATAACAAAATAATCATTTAAGAACTTTCTTAAAGAAATTCTCTGGCTCTAGCTTGTTAAATGTAAATGTACTGGTTATGCAGCCTTCTATGCCAGATAACTGAATGTCTTTGAGGTTTGGACTCTTGGTTGGACAAAACAAGATATTAGAAGAAATCCCGTCAGTCTTTTGGGAACATGGGATGGAAGAGATATTTTAGTATCTTCTAAAATATAAAAATAATTAATTGAGCTTCAAGGTTTATTCATGACGTTGGGAAAAAAACAACAGCTTGAGAAAAGAAATCTTAGTACAAGGTTGCCCACCAGGATGTGGTTAAAAGCTTGAAACAAGTAAATAAGACCTTGTGGTATTCTTTTAGTACTGACTTCTGAGGGAACTGGAGGAAATCAGAATGTCATCAATCGTCTATTTTTGTCTTACTTTACACTTCTACTCTTGTGTGCTATCACTAACATAGATGGAAACCACCACACACATGTACTGTATGTTCACCTACATACTATATTCAGATACAGACACAGTAAATCCCGTCTGTGTTTCCATAGTTATATGTGCCTGTACAACTGTGAGAATGAATGTGTCTCTTCAAGCTGCTATGTGTCGAAGGTGTGAATGTGTGTGTCTGTTTGAATATAAGCAAAGGTTTAGAGGGCTTTCACGCAAGGGTTGGTGGCGGTGGGGGTGGCTTTTAGATTTGTCTCCCAATTCTTGTGATCAGACTTAAACATTCTCACTCCTAAATCTTCAAATACCGACGCATGGTCAGTGGCCCTACGCTTCAAAGTATGACACTCTACAGCAGGTGCCCCTGTAGCGTCAGTTTTGGACGTGTCAGGGACGTCATGGCAGTTTCCGCCTGTTACATGCATACAGTGTCTTTTTAAAATAAACTTCCTATATAGGTTTACTTAGTCTTTTGGTTAGTTGGTAAGGTTTGGGCAATAAAACTACTTGGTTAAGTTTTGGAAAAGATGATGGTTTAGGTTAAGGACGTTGCCTTCTGGTTTCACAGCCGCCTTTGGGTGAAATTCTTTGTTTGTTTGACCAAATTGTCCACCCTGACCTAACGCTCTTCATACTACATTAGTTGCTCTCAGTGTCTTATAATGACGTGGATGGGTTTACATTAGATGCCGAGGGTCACTGACCATGGGTTCGGTATTTGATGAGTTTGGAGTGAGATCATGTTGATCAGAGAGAAAACTATATAGCCTCAAATATAAGAAAAAAGAAAACCAACCAAACCAATTGTCGTGCAGATATTCGACAGATGTCCTGTATCAGCAGCATACCTAATGTCCATGGATGGGTGGGGGGTGTTGATGTTGATTGTATGAGTGTCTTTGCTGGCAGCCAATGGTGAGACAGTGGCAGGTCATGATCAGTGAGAGGGGGGTATAGGGGGGTTTAGCAAGGAGCAGGGCTGTCATGGGGCGTCGACAGAGGTCGGAAGGGTCCTGGGTCATTTATCTGTCAATAGATAGATGGAGGGAAGGATGAATAGGTAGGTAGATAACCCCAAAGGGCTGATGATGAAGGGCTGATGGTGACAAATAGAGCTTGAGGTTATTTAAGGGGGGGGTTCAAGAGTGTTTGTGTAGGCAGAGATTTGCATATGTGAGACTGAGTGCGCTCAGTTTTCCTGCTTGGCCTCAAAAGATGTGTGTGTGTGCATTTCTGAGTGTTTGTGTATCTGTGGAGGTGTGTGTGGAGGTGTGGACGTCCTCTTTTGCTGAGGTGTGTGTCTTCAGTGTACGGAGGCCTCCAAGACCTCGGACTCCTCCCTGGAGTCTGATGTCTGTCAATACAGACAGCATGGAGAGGTACTGCTGGCCCTGGGTCAACACCAAAGCCAATACCTGAAGACAAGCAACACACACACGTGCGGACACAAGCACCAGAATCACACACATACACACAGCCAGCAAGCCAATAACCGCAGCCATTAATTGAGCTGGCCAGGTCCAAGTTCTGACACGAGCCACAATTAACCCTTGAATCCTCAGTGGGCTGCTCGATGTTCATTCGGAGCGGATAACGAGGCTAAATGTAAGAGCAGTGGCTTCGGTAATGAGACGGGATAAGTGTGCTGTGTTCCAGCCTGAGCGGGTCAGCTCTCACTTGCCCCCGAGGATAATATCTTACTTCCAGATTCCAGTTAGACCTGCTCTGCCTTGAATTACCTATTTTTGTTGGAGGAACAGGTACAGTTGATCCTCATTGGACCAATAAACCAAATTCCTCTTATCTGTGTCTCACACACACAAACATAGATGGCAGCCTAGAGGTTTGAGAAGCAGGGTAAAGGTTGCTTTATGCTTCAACGTGCTGTTTAGAATGTCTGGCTACACTGAAAAGCATCTTTCACAAGGTGTTACTGGGAGGGTGGTGTCAGACTTTTCTTCATGACAGTCCATCAGCTGTGTTAAAATTCTTCTCCTTCTTTACAGAACAACAGTTTGCCATGAAAAGCAGAAGCAAGAACTCTTCAACTTCATCTGCGTTTGTGTTTTGTTATCATTCGTAGTTCTACATTCTAGTCCAGCTTCATCTACACTTACCCCCATGTGTGTTCCATCACAACAATGACTTCCTCACTGCTCCTATCTCCACTCCATTTTCAAATGGACTTTTTCTTCTTTGTTTATTTCACTTCTCTAAAGTCTGCGAGGCAGTAAAAGGATTACTAAGGGCTTCCTTCTATTAATATACATTATTCAGGAAATAAAGATACAACGTTTTGAGCACTTCAGGACCCTGTTTTTTAAGGTGCTACACAAATAAAGTTATCACATCATGAATGATCCACCAATGTATATTCAATTTGCTTGTACACAACAAGAAATGGAGGGAAAACTTTTTTTTCTTTTTTTTTAACTCCAACTGGGATGATGAAGGGCAGACTGCTTGAACATGACACACTCATGAAATGTTTCTATTTGACATTTGAACCACGATGGAGCCTTAGCATCACCAGAACAAACACCAGCTGCATCCAGGAGACATCTGAGGTTCTTAATGTTCTCGCCCTTGTCAGCGAACACTTCCTGAGCACTTCCTGCACCTGTCTCGCATTAGCATGGACAGTCGGTGCCTTAAGAAGGCTTTTTCGTGGAAACAGCTGTGGCAAGTCTTGAGTCAGCCACCAAGAGCTACGAGTGCTTCATAAAAGTACTTTTAAATTTGAATTTATGTTTTAAATATTATTTTTTTTACAGAATAATTGTGACCAATGGACTTATTAGAACTCTAACAATACAATAGAAAGTGGGGCGTAATTAAAACTGTGAAGTTGTTATCTATTTCAGGAGTAATAACATCAGTTAGCCTTGAAAAGCCTGTCTAAATATCACAAGCTCAGTTTTAGTCTGGAAATCATACAATGAGAATAATTTGAGACCAGTTGATTGAAGACGGTCCAATCAGCACGCTGAGCAAAGATGATGTGGCTGGCTGCTTGTCAAAATTCATGAGGAACTATTTATACTAAGGGATGTAAACAAACCAAGAGATTGCGACTGCAAAGACTTAATGTGATAATGAGGCACCATGCGACTTAGCTTGTTTGGATTATATTCATATCATAAAGGTCATAGGAGTGTCTAGAAAGGTGATTCAAGAAAGTGAGTAGTACTCATTGTCTTAGCTTAACATGAGCAACGACTAAGAAAACAACTCAAGTCAAGCTTTAGTATTTCTGATGGCACAATGTAACACAAAGAGAAGGAAAACGGAAGAGGGGCAGCTGGAAAATACATTTGTAAAAAGCTTAACATCGACGAAGACGAGCCACACTACATTCCTTTTCACTCTCAGTTCTATTCCTCTCCTCTCCCGACTGTTTATTTTCCACCAGTGCCGTTATCAGACGCAAATGTGCGGTGAGCGGAAAGGAGAACGCAGAGAAAATAATTACCCTCTGCCTCAACCAGCTGGTTTGTTCATAAACACGCAATTATGATTTCATGGCAGTCCATTATATACAAGCCACTCCAGGGCAGAAAGCTCTGCCAAGGCGCAATCACTGAAAACATCTTAAACACTCTGAAACAGCTACTACCTCGGCTACTGAATGCAATTTTCTGATTTGCTTGGCAGTTCCTCAATAAGAAATCAATTACGCTTTGAGAAATACGAGCAAAAGTCCAGTACAGTGAATGTGCTTCCCCTGGAAGAGCTCTGCCTATATGGCGACCACACATTCAAGACTGGGAGCAGAGGGGCCATTGTGAGTGTGTGAGCGGGTCAATCGCATTCTGTCAATTGATGTGCTTGTTCATCTGTTGTCAGAGATAATATTTCAGCACTGATGATTGGATCTTGATTGAATGTGGGTGAACATGTGCTTTAAATTCTAGCAATTTTGAAAATTACAGTGGTTGACTGCAGACTGGTGCTACAATTACTAAACAGAGAGGGGAGATGCAATACAAGCATAGAGAGAAAGGATATAGATAAATAGAAACAACCAAATTATATGAATATATCATTGTCATCTTTTATTTGCATGGGAAATAGGACTTGCTTCTGTGACCTTTTTCAGATGTACTCAACATGTCACTGATAAGCCAATGCATTGTTTGTGCAGAACAACAAGTTCTCAGAAAGAGACATTTAATGTAAATACATGTACGTTTGTAATGGCTAAATAAGACCAAAACATGGCACACATTTTGATGCTCTACAATTCCAACGTGAGATCATACTGTTCTCCCGAAATCTCTACATTCCTTCTTTCATTTACATAGACGCCCACTGTTTCTGTCTGGAGAGTTTGTTCTTCTTTTTACCAAACATATACCGCTGCCCTATTCTTCTTTCTGACGTACTCATTTCTAAAATGGTGCATTGCCTCCACTGTCACAATAACATTTTCCCTTCTATCTCTAGTCAAGCTTTTGCAGTTTCAGCCAACAGAAATGCCTCATAATCATAAGTGAGAGGAGTGAAAGTGAGGAAGTAAGCATGCCAAAAAACGAGTTTGTTGGAATGTGGGATTTTTTTTTACTTGGGCAAGAGACGTGGCTCGAGGGATGGCAATGCCCGTCTGTCAGTCGGTTGGTCTGTTGATCCAACATTTCTGTTGAGACTAAAATATCTCAACAACTATTCGATGGATTGGCACAACATTTATGTTACATTTATGTTCCCAAGAGGATGGATCCTACAGACTTGGTAATACCCTAACTTTTTCTCTGCGGCAACCATGAAGTTGAAAAATGTGTTTTTTATTTAACTGTCTTTGATGGATCAACAACTAAAGACAACATCTCTCTAGATAACTTAACATGTTGACCTTTCTGCTCACCCCGTCCTATGGCAGTATAACATAGTGCCACATCTCTTCAAGGTACCCTGTGGAGCAGCTTTTGACCTCTAATAGCTAAGGAGCTGGTTCTTTTACGGATGGATCCCCTTTTGTTTGTCTCGTGCACACACACAAGGACAGACATGCAGAGCAGGGACCTAATACACAGTCCTCACGATAGTTTTATATTATTCCACTTATCGACAGGTAATGCGCCAAGATACACATAATTGCTCTATAGGACACCTTTTAACAAACTTTTGTTACAGGATGTCAAATGCTTTTATTTGACACCACTCTCCCATGCACATTGTTACATTGACTTCACCACAGCTGCTAAAGATCAGAAGAACATTTCGGACCTCATTTCTTTTATCCACCTAACACTTTACAACGAGCAGTACTGCCTCACAGAGTTATGGAAGATTCAGTAAACATAAATTATGCAACCGATTATTCCATTACCCATGACTAAAATAATCGACTTGGTTTACAAAACATAAGGCTTGTTCTTGGTTCCTAGTTTATATCATTTGTAATTCCAATATACAGTATAGCAAACTGATTATGTTCATCTTTTTTCAATTCATGAAATAGTTTCTACTGCATTTAAAAGTGCGCCACATTAATGTACACCCTCTTTGACACCATAAGACCAATTATAGTCATAGTGTTAGTCCTTAATCTCACTGTACACTAATTATACAGTTTCACATTTCAGATTATGTTAACACATCTCAGTTGTGCTGCTCCAATGACATATCTGACTGCTGAAATAAAACTTAATCATCACATAGACAAATTACATTTCAGGGATGAGATTGATGACTGGAAAGATAAATAGAGGATTTATATTCTGAAGAATTACACCCTCACTACTGAGCATTTCAGTGTAATTTGACCGCAGAGTGGTTAACACCTGCGCTTACTCCATTCCATTGTCCAGGTACGTTCATATTCAATGCTTTGAATCCTGTCCTGCCAAATTCTGCCACAGCCACACATTCAGAGTCACAAGTGCACAGAGGTTCTGTGGCAAGCTGCATGCAGACTTTAAACTAGAGATGTGACTGATCCGATCCGTCGGTATCTGATACTGATATAATTCAATCATCGGTTATCGGACTGACGTCACCGATCCACGTGCCGATCCATATAAATATGTAATGACAGTGGATAATGTCGTTCCGGCTGTGTTGGGACGGCTGCAAAGAAACTAGTCAGCTACGCTAGCGTCTTCAGCATGGTGGTCGAATGTCTGCTCCAAGCTCAGAAGCTCATGAGTGGAGGTCAGTCCGACTGTAGGGCCCATACACAACATATTACTACCGTCTGTATTTTCAGTGAGTACGGTGAACACTGTGCTCCCCATTACTTCAACATATACTTCCAGCAGGTATTAATAATCTCGCCTGTCGTATATTAAGTTATACCGATTTTCCTGCTTTTCCAGCTGATTTCTTACTCTGCATGGTAACCATAGCAACTGCTCATCATTTCCTCTTTGCATACCCGACACAAACAGACCTCTGGCCTCGCCTTTTATTACTGGATCAGAATGAATTTGTGTATAAAAACATCTGGTTTGTCTTCGGGCCAAAGCAGATTTAAGAAGCCATTGTAGATTGTAACTTATTTTTTGATAGTGTAGATTTGTTTTCCTCTACAGTACACAGGTTTTGAACTTTCATTTCAATATTCACTTTGAACTCATGTATAAACATCTATTTACTAGCAGTTGATAATGCATTGCTGTGTGCTCGATTTGCTCGAAGGTTATTAAAACGTTTTTAAAACAAACATGAGTTGTGCTGACAGTGTGCACGTCTTTGAATGCCCTTTGAAGCCTACTCTACCTACAGTTCCAAATAATTGCTTTAGAATTGTTTAAATTGAATGCAAAATTGCAATAAAATGCACATTTTATGCAAAAAGAGCTGTGGTATCGGAGCGGCAGATATCCAAATCCAGGTATCGGAATAGGATTAGAACTGAAAAAGTGTTGCATCTGTAGTTTAAACCCTAAATCTACATCCACTGTAGAGGGACTGAAGGATCAGGGATCTCAGTGAAAAGAAATTGCATGGCATGTCAACCTTGCCTTGAGTAAATCCTTGTTACTGTAAAACATTGTTCTGATGTACTGGGCCGCTGGATGTATTCTTGTTCTCGACCACAACACGGTGACCCTAAACTGTGGGTTCAAGAATGAAACCACTCTGTTAAAGTATCAGGGAGAAAAGACTGGAGCAACACGGGCAAGCAACAGCAGACGAATACTGTAAGCAGCTGGATGACAGATGCACGCCAGCAGCCTCCAACAGGATCTACAGCTCTATGGGAGCCACCTCAGTGCATTGTGGGAGTTGCGCCTCTGCAGGGGGCGTGTCACTTCCTGGTAGGAGAGACCTCACTGTTAGAGCAAAGTCTCCCAGGATGTTTAGCTTTGAAATACTGATGCATTGTGGGAGCCGGGCTATATTGTGGGGAGCGGTAGACTCAGCGGGTGTTATGCCTGTGTGTTGTCCCGATGATTGTGCGAGAGGCACTGACACACACATATACACGAATACACACACACCTCTGGTCTATAGATACACAGCATCCCAGCAGGATCCTGCCTTTGTTGGTGCGGAATACACACAGAGAGTTCACCCTGCGTGCATATATGCACTCCTGGACACACACACACACAACACAGATTTACACACACTCACTCTCACAGAGGGAGTAAAACTCCCCAATGCTCCCGCTCCAAACACATGGGAGGGAGATGAAAGACTTTCACTTTCACAGCAAGCAGCCGAACACGGATCTCTCAAACTTCATCCACTGACTTCCAGCTTCACTATCAATACATTCACATTAACACATTTCCCCAACCTGATCCACATCGCAGCTACAACATCCTCAGCCGCCGCTCCCGGCCTTCTCCTCGGAAAAGGTGGAAGTGCTGCTGTGGTCGAGCTCTGGCCATCCTCAGTTCATCCAAACTCCTCTGCATCCACACCACCCTCTCCTCCCTCAACGATCAATGCTCTCCTCCAACCTGGACTGACATCAAAGTCGCCCACTTCCCCTAACTCTCCCCCATCACCCCCCTCCCTTCTGCGCTGAAGGTTGGCTAATCCACAGGTAACCTTTTTCTCTTTCATTCCTCATCTCTGTCTTTCTTTCCCTCTCTCCCTCTTTCCCCCTCTCTCTCTCTCAGAACCGGAGAGCATCAAAGACTCCTGGGCCTCACGCCAGGGACTCCCTGCTAAGCAACCTACCCCGGACCCCCCGCCGACATCAACCCCCCTCACGCAACTACACCTCCACCACCACTGCCTCCTCGCTCCCCACAAAACCTGCATGTAACAAACACACACACACACACACACCGGTATATCCACCTCCTGCCAGGCCCTAGATCAGCGGTGCCTGCCCCACGCTGGCTGCACATACTGTAAACAACAAGCTGTCAACAGGGCTCAAGTGTGCAAGCCATCTGATGTGACCTATGGAACAGAAATCTGGCTGTGCTGTGGGGCTCAGGGCTCAGCAGGGGGGTGGTCAGGGGGTACTGTGTGTGTGTTTGTGTGTGAGTGTATGAGAGCGAGGAGGGGGGCAAGCTTTGACTCTGCAGGTGTAGCAGAGGTGGACTAGATTGCTCTTGAAATATCATACTGGTTTTTAACATAGATGTGACAGCAGTTCAAGACAAACAACAAGTGTAACCCTAATCTTTAAGACAAAGCTGTACACTACAGCGTAGCTAACATGTGCCTTTTCAAAGAAGGTAACTGGACTCAGGACTATGGGGCAAAATGGTGCTTTGAAAAGTTGTAAACAAACTCTTGCACACTGTCTAACTTACATTTATTTGCGATGTTTCAGTTTGTGGCTATCTTTGCAAGTTAGACAGGGAGGCACTTTGTTTGTAACTTTCGATCTCCTCCCGTCCCTGACCTACGCACATGTCTCGTGAAATAGATGTGTAATGTGTCTTCACCAACAGGTATCTGATGCCACACAGAAGTAAGAATGTTTGTACAGTATGTGAAAACAGCTGTGTAAATCCTTTTGCAGCACCAGAGGGAGCTGCTTGAAATCTTATAAATGACTTCAAGTGATTTAATTTGAGTCAGCATCGTTGGGGTTGAAGGCTAAAAGAAAACACTTAGTTTACCAGACCTCTGGAGGCCACTCCTCAACACTGCTGCAGGCTAACGAGTCAATGCTACATTAACCTCCACCAGCATCACACATCCAAATCACAAACCAAACTGTCTGCCATCGAGGTGCATTATGGGTAATGTAGGTGCCACGAAGAAGAATGTGTGACCTATAAAAGACAATGTCTATGATTCTGCTGCCTCGATTGAGATCCTTTTTTCCCTGTCAGTCCATCGTGAGTTGGAAATTGTTATAGGTGTGCAATGCTAAATCACTGGAGTAGAGTCTCAGTTATCATCTCTATCGAACAAACCATTTCCACTGCAGACCTTCTGCTCACCATGATCACCCATCTCCATCACAGTTAATGAAAGCATGTAAACACGGCAAATGCAAGGCAGTATTCTCCTATTCAGTAATGAGTTGAGGCACAATAAAACTTACCTGGATATAACTTAAGAACTTAAGTACATACGCAGCTTATCATCGCTCAACAGTATATAACAAAATATACATTTAAAGGAATGTAAACACAATAACTGTGGGGTGCTATTTTAACGGTTTACTTATTATTCAACTTTTGTACTTCCTCTTATTGTTGCACTGTCCCTTTGCTGCTGTAACACTGCACATTTCCCCGTTGTGGGTCTAATAAATGATTATCTTATCTTACTTTATCTTATACCCTGAGGGATTTTAACCTGTATAACAATTATAACTCTGGCACCAACTTAACATTAACTATTCATTCTGCAATCTGCATCTGCATGGTAGCATTGTTAACGACAAAACATTGAACAAGGTTACCAACAATTGCTTGTGTGTTCTGTAGTACGAGAGTCATGTAACCATTCATGTGACCAGAAGTAAAGCACAATACGACCTGATCACATGCATGTAAGACACACGCGTCTAGTGTTGAGGTATACTCTCAACACTGAACTAAGAATCAAAACCTAGACTGTAGGCATCTACATTTAGACTGCTGTTAGTATAAACACACATTATGATTGTGGCTTGCAAAGTTGCATTGCATTCCCTTCTCCTAGCAGCTTCACCAGACTGTTGCTGTCCATGGTGCTGAAGGTTTTACAAATCCATTAAAACAAGCCAAATCCTTTACATACGTTACAATGTGTTATATGTGGCGGCTTGTTTACATTCAAGTCAACATTTCCACAAAGAGCTTGGTTATTATACCCACACCAGTTCTAACCTTAACCGAGTGCTATGAGCTTTCTTAACATAAGAATAAAAACAGTGATCATATTTTAGTTGCCACAAGCAAACAAATTAAATAAATAGACAATCTGGGCAGCACTATGTTTCTTGCAAAACGTATTTGTTGTCGCAAATTACTTGTATATAAAATATAATTTTTAGAAAACAAGTTGCATATAGTTACTACAGTGCATTTTATTGTTTTAAGTTTAAAAGTTTAAGGGGTGTAATAATTTTCCCAGAGTCACAAATCTCCATTAGTGCTCTGAACAGAGCTGGAATCACTTACAATACCCTGTATCCCTATAGTACATTATCCAATACATTCTAAAATCACCATTAAACTCCCGACACTAATACTTCTGTGACTTCATAATGACATAATACACCATTCAGGTTTGTATTGCATACAGATTTGTAATATCTAGAGCAAACATTGAACACTAAACAGTTTGAAGAACAATAATGGGAAGTCTATGGGAATCCAAAAGGGATATACATACAGTAAGAGGCTGTGTGAAAGATAATTAAGCATGCAGTAAAAACCCCAGATAGGAGAATTCACGCTGTGCCTGAGATAAGACGTTGTGACAATACTGTGTTCAACTCCTCTCTTCTCAAACCTAGATTTACGTCAGATATCCTTTTTGTCTGCACATCCTGTCTTTTGACACGACTTGTACGACTGCACTCAATCGCTGTCTCCCTCCCTGACTATTGTCTATATGCTATTATTAGTGTCATCTCCCCACTCTACCTCCCTTCCCCCCCCCCCACCCATCGTCTCCTCTCAACTCACACTCAGATTTGTGGCTCTTAATATTGTATCTGTCTGCCAGAAGGACAGGAGCACGGGAAATGACATGTTTCCGCCTGGGGTGAAAAGACACACACACTCGCACACACACTCGCAGATAAGCACACACTGAGGCATCGGAGACTGCGTCAGGCTCACAATGTAATTATGGGGAAACAGAGCAGTCAGTTACACACCTGAGTGCAGCTCGGATCAGAGCTGGGGTGTTACTTTGACACTGATGGGGAAAGCCAGTTAGTCCACTGACATGGCCGCGCTGACAGACCAAATATTTGGACGGAGGAGAAACGTAAAAGGAGAAGCTGAGGTGTAGAACATGAAGGTGACACTGCTGTGCCGTTCATGCACAAATATATTGTACAAATGTATGTGGACTAAGATGTCTAACAGAAGCGATTACACAAGCTTATAACAAGTCTTGTGGCTATTTCAATGTTCCATGGACTGACGGTGTCTGAGCCAGGGACTGTCTGTAACGTAGATCTTTCTTTTCCCAATGAATATGCAGAGCAATTAATGTGTGTGTGTGTGTGTGTGTGTGTGTGTGTGTGTGTGTGTGTGCGTGTGTGTGTGTCCCAATGAGCCTTAGAGAACAGTGAGTGTACTTTTTGAAGATCACGTCACCAAGAAACATACCTTAAATCTCCCCCAACTTTATGGCTGTGCCAAATGTTATTTTTTTACATTGAAAGTTTCTATTGAGGTTTTCGAATTAAGCTTTGAATGTCACCTTAAAAGAATTGATTAAAATGATGTTTCGTTATTGTGGTTATATAAATGTAATTTATGGTGCTGATAGATGCTGCTACTAAACCGTTAATACAGGTGCGTGGCTCCTTTTGTGTGCAGCATGCAGGAGAGCAAACTTGAAAATGTTGTTTTTGAAAGGCTAAACACCAACAAATATGGATTGAAGCAGAATATTTACTTAGATAAAAATATGTTGTGAATTTTGGAAGTTATTACAACTATTTATTTTCAATAAATGTTGAGTTTTGGACTTTACAATTCTCCAGAGTTGTTGGAAATGTTTGGATCACACAAGTCTGAAACAATCCTACGCAGCCACCTCTGGAATGTAATTCTATAAATAGTATAATACTAGTGATATTAATGTAGCCTGATCTTTAGCTAAAACTCTGCAGAAATACCAGTTTTCAACAGAATGAATAGACATGCAAACCTGGCCACCATTCCAATGTTGATTTAGAATTTGAATGTCAACGTTATGAATAAAGCTTTGAAACTTCAAACTATTCATGACAGCTCTACCCTGGCAAGCTTTGCAAACTTAAAAGACTAGATCATGATTTTGGGAATTGTGTTTCTTTCCGAGAATTAGATGAGAAGGTCTGTTCCACTCTCAAGTACTGAGCCGGAGCCAGGAGGCGAACGGGCCTAGCTTAGTATAAAGACTGGAAGCAGCTAGCCAGGCTCTGTTTAGAGTAAAGAAAATACACCTGCCACTATAGTAAGGTTGGCAGACATCCAGTGTCCTTTTCACATTCCTGTCTGTGTATATCAATGAAACAAATGTGATTGAACTTGTTAGTTAGTGAGCTTCAGAGGTGTTAATGTTTTTGAAAAAGCTAGCTGGTTCCCCCTTGCTTTTAGTATTTATGCTAAGCTAGGCTAATCACTGCCTGGCTCCATCTCTGGATTCATGTTGGCACAACAGGGGAAACATGTAAGTCACTGGTAAGTCTGGCTTCAGTGTTCACACATCGTTCCCAAAAAGTGTTACTTCTGTTTCTAGTCTGGTAGTAAAAAAAATATTTAACTTATTTAAAGTGGTTCATTAACAGTGGAACCAGATACAAACTAACTGTGTATAGCTCCTTTTAAATGAGCTAAATTAGTGTTCATATTGGATTGTATGTACATGCACATGCCAGTGATGTTGGCTTACAGACATTTTGCAACTGGTTTGTTAACACAAATTCTTTAAAACTACAATGCTGACATTAATAATTTTTCTGAACGTCTCATAATTATGGCCTTAACAATATGTGAACATTGATGCCAATCGTCTCTTCTAACTCAAATCAGTATATTTCCCATAATATTTTCCTTTTTTATTTCGCAACAGGAGGGCAGGCAGTATATTTTTATAAACCTCAATACATATGCCTTATGAACACACGCGAGATATATCTCTGGTAAGTTTTGGCCTAGTTAGCAGAATTATGACAAATAACCAAAAGCCCAGTGTGACGCCCATTCCTGTTACTGAAGCGTCATGTGAGATAAAAGTTCAATCCTAGTGATGAAATAGATTTCAAATGTTTTGGACTCATACTGATGTCTTTTAATTGTGTGACAGCACCACTGACTGTTCTCTGCAGCTGCTTTACAAGATGTACTTGTGACCTGGCATAATACTACGACCCTGATAGAAAATATGTCAGTAAAGCTGCTAGTTTAGTGTTTCAAAGCTTCATCTTTTACCACCGCCACAGCATGTTGGGCTACAACACCAGGTCAGATATTATAGTCTAGTGTTGAAGAACTCTGGTAGGACTGTAATTAAGGTCTGATTCCCGATTCACTTCTATTAAACATTTCCAATGATCTTCACTTGTATGTACAAAGCCAGTGTCATACTTTTAGTTTTTCAACAAAACAAAAGAATAATTGTCATCAAATCTAATTAAAAAATATTGTAAAATAGCAATTTAAAGAAAGATTCAAGCAAAAGGTTCAGTAAAAACCCCACACTGCCACGCACAGTGGTTTATCGTTTGACTTGTATACGATAGCACCACCTACCCTCTAATCACATTGCCATGCATAAAGAAGCACGCGGCTTGAGGAGAGCATGATGTTCTGTATGTATCAGCAGTTTCTCTCTCGAAGAAATAGGCGTCTCTAGCTCATTAAGGCCACGGTCTGCCATGTTCACGCTGAACCTTATCAACCTGTACATGACACAACATGACTGTACAGCAGCTCCAGACTGAAGGAATGCAGAGTCACTGCAGTACAGTATTCTCCTTCACTTCTTCGTCTGTAATGTACACCGTTCACTTGTGTCTCTCTTTGTTCTGTGTACTGGAGCTTTAGTGTGCTCACTTAACCAAATGGAGGAAGGAGTCTGAATTATC
Organism: Cottoperca gobio; assembly: GCF_900634415.1. Taxonomy (NCBI): domain Eukaryota; kingdom Metazoa; phylum Chordata; class Actinopteri; order Perciformes; family Bovichtidae; genus Cottoperca; species Cottoperca gobio. The sequence continues at coordinate 21,185,600 of NC_041370.1, forward strand.
TTTTTCTTTGTGTAACATCTTTCCCTGACTTGAGTATGCATACAGTATATATGTGTGTGTGTGTGTGTGTGTGTGTGTGTGTGTGTGTGTGTGTGTGTGTGTGTGTATGTATGTATGTATGTATGTGCTCGTATTATACCACAAGGCACGGAAGGGCCAGTTTGATAAATGGCTTAAATAATGAGGAGTCCCAGGAGCTCTCAACTTAACTGCAGTGTATGACTGCTGTGATGGAGATCGAGATACTGTAGATACACACACATGCTCGCACGCACAATCTAATCTTAAAATCATATATTTGTTGATCTCTATGTGCACATACATACAGTACAACTGGCACCAAAGAAATGCATACAACACTGCAATAAACAGTGTTGTTAGATGTGTTTCTTTGCTTAGCGACACAAAGCTTAATGCAGTGGGACAGTGTATTAGGGCCACTGTAAATCAAAACATTTGAATAAATTAGGATCCTGGAGAAAAATCTCAGGATTTCGGGCAACAAACTTTATTATTCTCTGAGATTATAAAGTCATAATTGAAAAAATTGGAAAACATATAATTTTTGTCAAGGAACCACATTGCTTCACTTTGCAAGGTTAATCAACCTGATCACTCCACAGACGCTGCTGCTTGCCGTGTATTATGTCTGCAGTGGATGACCTAATGAAATGAAATCTCTGATGTATGACTAGCAAATGTATGACTTTATAATCTCAGAGAATATTTAAGTTTTCTTCTCGTAAATTTACCCATTTAACCCATAATATATGTTTTACCTAATGCAGGACTGTTATGCCTAATGGTGTTATTGCTGGAAGTATTGCTACTTTTAATGCTTCTTAAAAGGTAGACCCCCAAACTGTAAACCCTGTTAGGAATGGACCAATCCGGTGTTTTTCTTCTCTGGATACTCATTCTGATACCTTGATACAGAGGCGTCTAGTCTCATGGCTTTATGTGCTGCCAAAAAAAAACAGTGGCACTATATGCAAAGCTGGCGGTAAAAGGCGACATAATAAAAAAGATTTGCTGCGTTGGTTGTCCCTCTGCCAGCCAATCTAGACGACTCATATCATGAACCGAATCACAATTTAACAAAACTTTATCTGCAAAATTTCATCCGACCATTGAGAGCAATCAGCCTCCGTACAAAAACATTCACCAACAGCTTAAAATAGGAAAATGTGTGCGCTATCTCAGTACCTCATATCATTGATTGGCTTATTAACCGAATGCTGTTTGCATAACAATATCAAGTCTAACTTTGCTATTGATTATGCCAAATAGATTTTGTGAGAGCAGCAGGAGGTTTATTTATTATTCAGCAGGAACAAAAGAAAATCACTTATCACTACACTGCTTTATCATTTCAAGCACTGTATTATATTCATATAACATTCTTATAATAATTATGCTTTTATTCATTTAGAAGATGGTTTAGTGTATTTACGGTGATCTTAGCAACTGTACTCTGTTGAATACAATTCTATATACAACATCAATATATTAATATATTCTGTGAAAAGTTTGAATAATGATATACAAGGAAAACGCATTTTTCTGATATGTTTCTTGTTGTGTTGTTTTGAGATTCTCCCGATAGAATGAAAGAGATTTGTCACAAATGACGCACTAGTCAAAGCTGAACCCTGCAGGCAGAATAATTATAACACACCCACCTCAGGATCACCACAACCTGTGTGCACAAACTAGAGAAAACAAACTGTCACTGCTCCTTTTCTCTGTTTAAATCTGCAAACCTCACTGAGTGGAGCTTAGTGGGATCATTCTTCTGTGTACGTGAAGATGTTGTTGAGATGGTCATAGACAAACACTATTTTTTGGCTTGTGCAAACTAAAGTTATACTGTAATTTGGATTTGATTTGCAATTTTCTAAAGAGAGCATCACTAAAACCTGCAGCTTGAAGATGCTACGAACCACGCCTTCTCTTCCTGGGGTCAATCTTTGTTCATAAGCAGCATCGAATGTTGTTTGTGTAGAAGCTGGTAATCTTGAAAGTGGTAATGATTGTATAATGTTACAGCCTATGTACTGTAACACCTTTAAATGACTGCATATGTTCAGTGTCTGTGAGCACACACAGTCAGGTTCAACATTGTGCCAACACATCAGAGAAAGGAAAGGAGAAACTGTAGCAGACATAATGACCCAGTGAGCCAGTGAGAGGAGCAGCAGTGTGGGTAGGCACAGGGTACAGCACCCTGCATGAATATCAAAAAGCTCCCTCCCTTTGACCTTGAGATTAATATTTAAAAGCTGGCTACAGTCTATACACACACTCATACAGACATGTGCACAAGCACATACACTACTCGCTGTGTGCCCCGCGGCCAGTGGTGCACTGAAGTCTACCTCATTAACTGACTGTTCTGTTCTGATTCTTGTATCTATAAATACTGTATAAAGGAAAAGCTGATGATATACTGTATATGTTATAATGTGGATGTATGACATACATGTATGTATTTCTAACCTCACATATCCAAACAGCACGGTGTTTTTGAACATCTTTGCCGATCACTGTAATAAATGATCTATCTGAAGCATGTTTGTGTACTTTCATTTTTATACCCGACGTCAATAAATAAAAAAATGAATTAGAGCACTGACTGGAAGATAGAAGGAAAATAGAGGATACATCTAAAACTATTTGTGATCCCTTAGAAAATTCTTGGCAATAATATGAATAGACGTACCAGTAAACATGCAAAAACACTTGGTCTTTCCACCTACCCAACCTTTAGTTTGTTTCTTTATTATTTGACTGCCAATTGGGTGTTTTTGAAATAATCAACAGTTTCAAATGTTTTTCATAGTCATGTGAAACAGCACATAGACACAAAAAGAAAAGAAATAATAACGTTGAAAGAAAATTGGCATAAAACACTATTTTTCCCACTCAGTTTAGTCATTTTTGTGTCACTTTTCTTTATTGGATTTTGCCCAGGTGTCCTTTTATTTATTTCTGCCTTTAAGTCTCTCTGGTGGAGAAATGCATTCTTTGTATCTGCTGCTGTTTAGGATGTGAAACATGTCTGTTAGTCACAGTGTTTCTCATCCTAGTGGGTTTAAATTGAGTTTGACAACCTATAGAAGCAGTCACACATCTGCAACCCTCAATCTCTGCCTTGGTAAAAGCGATTTTATTTCAAAAAGAAAAAGTGAGATCTAATTACCAAAAAATGTGCACTTTACTCACCCGAACAATATTGCAGGACACACTTTTAAAAGCAAAATATATGCCCTGAAATCACATGTGTTAGGATATATGGGCAGTTCTAAAACAACAAGCAGATCCTGGATCAGTACGACGTTTAAGTCTGACTCCTGTGCTTACTTTTCTTCACCGCCAAAACAAAAACAGCGCATATCTCATTATTTAATGAAAGCAGTAGAAAGTTATCTCCGTAAATGCAAAACAGGGAGTGTAGAAAGTTAGCAAACAACTCCATCAAGCTGTGTGTCTGTTGTTTGCTCTGTGAGATTGTCTGTGAGAGACCGCAGCTTCATTTAAATCAGATCACTGTTTTCAGGATAAAATGTGAGCTTGTTTAGATTTTGGACTAAAGAAAATAAAACTTGTATTATTTCTGTGTCATAGATTTTCTGTGGCTTTTGAGCTTTACCTTTTTAAAATGGTAGTTGCGACTCTGCCTAACCTCCTGGCTTACAGAGCTTTTTTCCGATCTTTATTCAAGAGCGTGTTTTTCTATTTGAGAGAATGCCTCCTTGATTTCACGTTCAGATTTTGCAACGCTTTCCCCCCAAACCATTCCCTTACACTCACCAAGCCCCTGCTTGTGCTTAGATTTGTTCTGCCTCTCCTCAAACCTCATGCTTGCACTCAGATATATTGTTGCTTGCACAGATTTCCTGCGCTCCAGCTTCAGCTCTTCTCCTCACACTCAGGATGCTTCGAACTTCTGCTCTTGGATTTCTCCTCTGCTCTTGGATTTCTCCTCTGCTCTTGGATTTTTAGTGCAATAACCCTGTCGAAATTAAGTTAGGTTAGTTAGGTGTAGTGTTGACCAATGAAATGATCCCTACCTCGTTGTGTGTGCGTTTGCTTTACTTTTAGACTTTTAGGACATCAGCTTTGGAGCCAGCCTCAAGTGGCCGTTCAATGACCTGCAGCTGTTGGCACTTCTGTGTTGGCTTCAATATTCAGCACCAAAAAATGATGTGTTTTTTGAACATGAAAACATGTCAAGATATTGTAGTAGAAACACAAAATACAAGTATGAACCTGAAATTCAGAATAATACGTATGTTCCCTTTAATGTATTACTGCAGCAGTTCTTGTATTACTTTTGATAGCCAAGGAAAGCAACAGAGCACCTTGGTGACCATCTTTACAGGTGCTAAACACTGACGCTGTGATGTTGCTGAGCAGTGTCTCCAGTACTGAGACGTCTCATGGTAATAAATGCCCGGCTATTCATCTATGTATTCCAAACAAGGCATGGGTGCTTTTACTAATAATGTAAAACACAATGTGTTATTGAGCACTTGAAGAAAACGTACCCATCACAGTAAATGTAAAACATGTCATGAAATGGCTAATATATTATATAACTGTGGTGTTTAATAGAAGAAACAGCGTTCCATAAGGAAAACAGCTCTTTGATATAGCTGACATCACATGATTGATCGTCACTTTTCTAACTCCCACACTCATCTCACTTCCTTTCCCAGGTGGGTGTGGGTGCAACAGACAACTCACATACAAAACACGCACACATAATAATCAGAAATCCCCAGCTATGCTCAAAAACGCGCACACACACTGTACCTGCTTGCAGCTCTTTCTTCCACCCAGTATGCTCTAACCCACTTCTGTCCACCGCTGCGAGGGATGCAAACAAACACACAAACAAACAAACTGATGAGCGGACGTGACGTCTGACGTTTCGCTTTTGTTTCATCTTCTTTTCCTCGTCTGTTCCTCTATGTTGAGCGCAGTGTGTGAGGCCCCGGTGCAACACACTTCTGTATGGAGAGACGATGGGGAGGCAACCTCACTGCCATAGCAGGTTTATATTGCCAAGAGTGTGATCAAAGCAGCTGTGTGTGTGCGCGTGTGTGTGTGCACATGTGTGTGTGTGTGTGTGTGTGTGTGTGTGTGTGTGTGTGTGTGTGTGTGTGTGTGTGCGTGTGCGTGTGTGTGTGTGTGTGCGTGTGCGTGTACACCTGAGTATATGTGCCATGCGAGTTTGTGTGTATAGTGTAGTGTGTGAGAGACAGATAGAGTCTGGGCAGCAGTGGCTGATATATTAGATGTAAAAATGATGATTTGTGGAGATGTGTTAGTGTCGATACTATACTACTATTTAGTTTAATATTTACTGCAGCTTTTCTAATAAAACAATCAAAAGAATACACTAATACAACTAAAACATATTTAAAAGGGCAGTTACGCTTCATATTAACCATCATTAATAAATAGTAAAATAATAGTTAATTAAACTTTAGTTTAAGTTATTTTACTGTTAATAAACAATGACACAATAATTAATAATATATTAAAATTATTGGTAACACTATGATTAATGTTATTTTAACAGTTTATTGTTGCACACATTATACTATTGTATATATTATATTAAATATGTCTTAATGATTAGCAAATGATTCGTAAACAGTTAAGAAATCATTTGTAAAACATTCACAGAAAGACGGAGCTGATATTTGTTGATGGTTAATAATTGGTTTGTAAATTGTCTATAAACATTATTAGGCTGCCATTATAAAGTTGCAACTGATGATTATGAAACATTGTTTAATGGTTAAAGCATCTATAAAGATTATTTAGACACTTTGTCAATATGAAATATTGCTTTCTGGTCCATTTATCTACGTGATGTTTATAAATGTCTTAAAGGTTTACAAATCATTTGGTAATCACTGACAAATACTTAATATCGTATATAAAATAATATAATGTGTGCAACAATAAACTGATAATAGTTTACTAATGTCATTTCTATCGTCTGTTATCAGCTATGATACAAAATATATAAAGTCATTATTTCACGTTACACAAACTGATGATAAAATAACATAAATTATAGCATTACTAATAATTAGCAAACATTATTAATTATCATTTCATTGTTTGCTTACAGTAAAATAACGATTAACTAAAGTTTAATTCACCATCAATTTAACAATTATTAATGATTGTTGTTATAAAGTTTTACCGCATAAAATTATAAACAGAAATCTTCTCAGCTCGATGTGACAATCTGCAGTTAAAGGAGCCGGTGCTAGAACGTTTGATGGAGCTTTGGTCACATTATTATTCACAGGCACTGGCAGGTGAGGCATAACATCGGACGGATTCACGGCAAACTGCCAAAGATTGTAGGTGCTGATCAGGAGCCAAAGAAAAAGAGGGGTCACACTGTTACTTCCTCTTAGTGGAAATTGATTTATTTATCCAATGTTTCAAGGTGTTTGTCGGGGCAAGGGGACTACACCCTGACAGCTGATGTGCTGCACAGAGTGATGCACTGTAGCTGCTACTGTTAACAGGAACTAGTTCAACTTAGGCTGTCAATCGAATAAAGGGGCGCCATCACCCTAAACATTTTTTAAATAAAGTGATTCATCATGAGTTAGTCTCTTTTTATTCAATCAACTTTCTTTTATTCCGTGTCGGCAACATAAATACATATGTGGTTATATAAATGTAATTCATGGTGCGTACCTCCCTTTGTTTGTGGCAAGCAGGAGAGCAAACTGTTTTTGACCGCACTGATAATGATGTTTTTCAAAGGCTAAACGCCCCACAAATGGGTTGAAGCAGAATATTTAGTTCATTAAAAACATGATTTTGGAAATGATAACATCTATCTTTTTCCAATAAATGTTTGGATTACACAAGTCTGAAACAATCCTAAGCAGCCACCTCTGGAATCTAATTCTACAAATATTGTAATACTAATAATATTAGTGTAGCTTAATCTTTATCTGCAACTGTGCACAAACACCGGCTTTAAACACAGTGAATAGACGAGCAACAAAAGAGAAGAAAAAGCTGTGCAGCATTCGAATGTTGATATGGAATTTGAATAAAGCTTCAAAGTATTTGATAAAGCCCTATTAGTAACACTTGTTTTTTCTTGAAGTCAAAATGTCTGCTGTGAAAAAGGCCTATTGCAGGGTACGTATTAAATCTAATGTGGAGCACACTGAATGTGTAAAATTCTAGTGTACATTTTCACATAAAGTATTTACGTGCTTATCCATTACAATGTGAATTAAGACCAAAGTATTGTGTTTTGTGTTTATCTTTCAACTATCAAATGATCTGCTCAGTATTATCATTAAAACTCTTTAAGAACCAAATGTATGTATCCTTAAAGACATGTTAGGGCAATCATCAGCAAGTATATTGCTAACGGATGTTTAAAACTCTTAAATATTGCAATCAAAAAATCTCGTATTGGTCAGGCTCAAAAACTGTGTTTGTGTTTGTATCTTTATACAACTTTGAACGTTGTATTCTGAGGATGTACACCTTGTATTAAAGCAGTTTTGTGTGCATCAAAGCTACAAAGGAAAAGCAGGCAGGAGGTACAGTATTGACATGTCACACATCCGACATGATACTACAAAGCTTCTCTCTATGATTTCATCCCTCCCTCTATTCTCTTTTTGCCTTATCTTTCCTTCCGGTGCTGCTCTCATTCTCTCCCTCCCGCTATCTGTCCTGCTCTTCTTATCCACCTCTCTCTCATCTTCTATATCTCTCTCTCTCTCTCAGACATGTAATATCTCATAGTATCTCTTACTTACTTCCTGTACCTTTCTGTTCCTTCCGCTTTCACAGCATCTCCACTCCCTCTTTCCATTTTGACGTCCTGCACTCCCTGCATCTCCCCACAGCATCTATGAACACATCCCTCTTCTCCACTCCCTATATTTATCTCTTCCTTATCTGGATCTCCCTCTCCTTCTCTCCATGCATGCCTATCTGTCTGTATCTGCTCTCTCTCTCTCTCTCTCGCTCCCATTCTCAGTGGGCTCAGCGCTCATAAGGGAAGGTGCAGAGAAGGAATGAACCTGAAATGGTAAATTGTTTATTTCTGACAGCTCAGCGGCTGCATGAAGAACCTCCCCGTTCCCAATGAAACCAGACGAAGGTAGCAAAGTTAAAGAATGAAAAAACAACAAAAAAAACAAGTCATATTCATCACGGTAATTGTGTGGGCGCTTTGGGCACGCGGGCGGCCGTGTGCCGATGAGGGATGGCGCTGCTCACGGGCCTCACGAACGTCCATGAATCACAGCCAGAGTCGCTCGCCGGCCCTCAGCCGCCATAAAACAAAAGATGGAGATGAAAAATGCAGCAATTAAGTGATTTGATTTCTTCTCTACCCTCCTGTCCTTCTTTCTACCAGCCCCCTTTTTGGCCACACACACACACACGCACACACACACACACACACACACACACAAACACACACACACACTCACGAGACACACAAGAAAACATGTAAAAAAAAAAGAAAAAAAGAAACTGTTCTCCTTTGCAAAGCCTGAAATGCCTTTGAGAACATACACTAGCACACAGACACTGATGTGCATTCAAACATATTAAAATACACACACACACACACACACACACACACACACACACACACACACACACACACACACACACACACACACACACTTAATTTCAGTTAGTTTCTGTCACCCATGCTCATGGGGGAATGAGGATTTACTTCTTATACATTCAGTGTATTGTGTATCCAGCTCCAGGCTTTAGGATGCTGAGACACCTGCAACATTTGAATAATAAAGTGAATCACCTTGAGAAGATTGATGTGACAAATGGGCTGGTATGAGGGATCTTTACTAGTGCAACGCAGATAATCTGAGATCATCTCTGACCAATAAACTGCTATAGCCATGCAGACTGATTACAAGAGCCCTGCATTTGTAGCGATTAAGCACAAAGTCTATCTTATTGTGTGGCTGAAAGTAGCTGAGGGTGAACCAATAAACTGTCTTCTCATTAGTGCTGTGATAGTCTCTACTACAAAAGCACCGCAAAGCCCTGTGAGCTACAGTTTTAGGGGAAAAGGGTTCATTTAACTACAACAAATAGCTTTGGCATTGTTAGCTTGCTAATTAGCGAGCAGGCTAGTTTACAAAGCAAGTGATTTTGTGCAAAAACTACCCTAGTTACAATGAGATTAACACAACAATAATAGTCGACCTTATTGTCCAGATACTGTCAGCCCACACACAAGTATCGTGTTGACTAAGAGTCAGGATATAGCATTTGATCATATTTGCTCCCTGGGTAAGCAAACCTGGCTACCTGTGTGTACAAGGCGTCCAGTGAGCACTACACACTCACACAATGTGTCACAATAACACCAGGGTGTGTTGCAAGCAGTGGTGAAAGAAGTATTCAGATCTTTTCATTTAGTAAAGGTATTAATATCAGTGTAGAAATTGCAAGTACATATCTACATTTTACTTCAATAAAAGTACAGTATTAACATCAAAATATACTTAAAGTGGCCAAAGTAAAAGTACTCAGTATGCCGAATAATATATATTATATCATTGGATTATAATTATTGATGTATTAACGTTTATTACTTTAATGTTGCAGCTGTGAAGTTGGTGCTAATTTCAACTACTTTTTATTCTGCAGGGCTTAATCCATATTTATACATCATAAATTCATGAGTTGATTTTTATTTTGGATTAACAATCTCAATGTGCAAAGTCACTACAGCTGCCAGATAAATGTAGTGCAGTAAAAGGTACAATATTGGCTTCCAAAATATAGTGGAGTAGAAGTATAAAGTAGCATTAAATGGAAATACTCAAGTAAAGCAGCGACAGCTGAACATTTCACTTTGTGTGCAAGTACAGCACTTGCACAAGTAAATGAACTCAGTTACTTTACACTATTGGTTGGGTTAACCTCCAAAAACACTGTATCCAACAATTCCCATAATGCAACTTGATAACTTGATTGTTTTTTTATTAGACCTTCGCTGTCCCATGTGTTCAAAGTCCAACAGGCTGAAACGAGTAATCTTCCCACCTGAGTTTCAATGAGATACATTTGCTTATTGTATCAAGTCACAGAATGATGACATATCACATCCGATACTCATCTGACATTATTCCAAACAACATCATTCTAATTTCTCATAGATTACATTTTCAGTCCAAACAGAAGATATGTATTAAACTGCACTGAGACAAGTCTGTTGTGTACTTAAACACACAAGCTGTTCATTACAGGACGCACACTGCCACTGGGGGGGTTCACCTAAAACCTTTCTGTTCTGTTTAAAGTACCCACTACACACCCAACGTATTTAAACTGAAATCTTTACATGCAAACTAACGTGACAATAATCATAACATGCTAATAATAACATGTTTTTGGAACTGAATTGAAACTTTTCTTTGAGCATCACTGTGTCTTTCTTTGTGCCTCTCTGGAGCAAACATATAAGAACAATTTACCTCCTACACGCTGCAGCGTGGAGACTATATTTAAACACTGCACTCTATGAGAAATGTGGATGCTTTAACATTGTTTAGCATGGGGGGGGCTTGCTTAATGGGACTTGGCTAAGCATGTGTAATTAAGAGCAGGGGTAAGTGGTGAGTTGCAGAGTGCATGTTGTGTGTGTGTGCATGTGTGTTTGTGTGTGTGAGGGATATGGTAGCAGTATCAGGCCATGATGGAGTGCTTTGTGGAGCCAAACACCCATTCAGCAAGCTGTGTGCTCATTAATCCTGCCAAACTCCACTTGTTACATGCACGCACAGGAAATCATGAGGCTAGGTAAACAGGGAACTGCTGTGATCCATCACCGTACGCCAGCGAACACAGGAACACACTGATATGTAAGTGAACACACACACACACACACACACACACACACACACACACACACACACACACATACATGCACAGTGATAAGCTTACACTCATACAAACCTACAGTAAAACACACAGTTCTGCACAAACCTGACAAATATACAGAGATAAAATGGATGCAAACTAAATCATGATTCAAATTGTTATCTGTTATCTTCCAGAAAGTACATATATCACTATTTCTCCAATCAGAAAGTTTGCTTTGTGTTGAGATGTAAGGTAGCTCTCTTCTGTACGGTACAGAGGAATTACATCCAGGGCTGGAGAAGGCCCGCACGCTATTAGTAGAGAGAAATACTGCCACAAAGCCTGGAAAGAAATCAATAGAGCTTGACCCCAGTTTGACCTCTCGTTGAATGGAGAAGTTATGGTACCACACTGGCCTTGACATTAGCTTATTTGATGTGTATTTTCCCAACAACAGCTCTCTTTGCTCTCCACCTCTGCTTCCTTTCTTTCCCCTTTTGTCTCTTGTCTCTCCCTGCTTGCTTCAATTGCTTTGTTTCCATCTCCTACAGGCTTGTTAATGCACACACATACCTACATGCACATGCCCACACACACACACACATAACATGACAAATGCAGTATATAGCCAGTTACACAGCCCAGTGGTTCGATGCTGTGTTTGAGCAGATATGTTATATCTATACGCCTGCCTGGCTGCAGCATTTACTGAAGCCATCAGTGAAATGACATTCCATATATCTTTGACAAAGAGGCGAACAATAGTATTTACACCAATTTAGCCCTGGGAGGGGGGCATTTCCAGTTAATGGACAACTTTTTTTCTCTTATTGTTTTAACATCCAGCTTTCAAAATGGCCACCCTTCAGGGGACAGATGAGACACGCTCCCAGGCTGCTACACGTGCTAATAAACTCCATTACAAGGCATGTATAAAACAACAACATAAAAAGGTAGGGCCTTCATAACAAGGCTGGTCCATATTTCCCTACACTCCTTCCTACAGACACGATAAGCTGCTAAATAAGATACTTAATCCTTACGCAAATAGACCTGACCACAAAACAGCCAATGCAATGCAAACCCTTATATTTATGATTACAGATTTTTACAGTTACAGCTTTTACTCTCTCCTTTTTCAATGTCATGATGCAGCTGCAGGGTTCACCCAATTGAGCAGCTCATAATGTTTACCCACGGAGGCGTCCTGGGAACAGACCCGATAAGGTTAAAGGTCGCAGGTCACCCAGGGGCCAATCAAGGGTTAGTGGTAGAGCTGTTTCAGGATTGAGCTGGATGTAAAAGGTCAGCAGGGTCAGGTCACAACAGAGAAATGCTAGCTGTCTGCTGGGGTTAGTAAAGGTGACAAGAAAATACGGGTCTATTTTCCCCAAAACATAAAAACTACCATGGACATAGATAACACTGTAGGTGTAGTAAGAAAGAAATTAGATTAGGAAATATCCAAATTAGGGCTGAAGGCTTTCCCATGATCTGAAAATGAATACTTTCTGGATATATCACCTTTTCCCCAGGATTGTTTTATTAAAATGTTGATATTATTCTTTGGCAAATGTGGTAGAAGAATAAGTCCTTTAACATAAATGACCAAAATAATCATGCACTATATAAAACCCCAGTTGTCAGTATATCCTTGAATCAGTTTTTAATATGTCTGAGTGTACTGGCGAGTGTTTGACCATTTTACAGTGCTGACCTGAGGTCATTACTGCAAGACACGTGTGGAGTAGCGGATAAGGAAAATCCATTGTGTTATTCATGTTATGTTTGATGGTTTGAGGAACGGGAGCACGTTGTTGTAGCATTAGGGCTATCTACCCACGCAATGCTCCACCTGTTGATCACTGCACTGCACTACGCTCTGATTTAGGAATGGAGCTTCTATCCTGCATGTCTGAAGAAGCCTGTACTGTCTTTATTTACACAGGTGGCGCTCTGCTTCCTTCACACTAACTCTAACAAGCCTAGTAGTCCGATGAGGCTGCACTTAGGCACAACAAAGCTTTGAACTGAACGCTAACATCAGCATGATAACATGCTCACAAAGACAATGCTAGCATGCTGATGGTTAACACATATATTGATTACCATGTTTATCATCTTAGAATCTTAGCATTCAAGATGTGATAATTACCACTTAATGCAAAGCATGGGATGGGAACATCGTTTGTTTTGTATCATCGTTTTGACCTGATGTCGCTGGACTGGAAGTAAAAGGATCACCAAAGTTACAATTCATCCTAGTCCTAAAGGGAAACAGAAAGAAAGTCAGGGGATCACCAAGTCATTAGGACTCATCCCTAGAGGGACGGCACTGGCATGCCTAAAAATATTTTGCTTCACATCTTAACAGTCGGCTACAATTTTAGCATGAAAAATACATGGAATAAACCGGTCCATCGGTATATATGTCAGAATAGGCAAGTGCATGCCAGAAATTCTTGGTTCCCGCAAATGTTTTCCCTGAAAACTAGAGCAGATTTTGACGAGTAATCCATTTTTTTGTATAGAGGGATCGTTTTTTCTAAAATGGTATATGGACTGCATTTATATGCCGCCCTTCTACGTTACCTGAAAAAGCATTTTACAATTTGATGGTGGAGCTGCCATGCAAAGCACTGGCCTGCCCATCGGGAGTCTTGCTCGACGACACTCCTACATATGCACAGGAGGAAGCCGGGGATTGAACCGCCAACTTCGTGATTTAAGGACTGTACCTCCTGAACCACAGCAACTCTTAAACCATCTTAGCACTTCACAAACAACTGCCTAGATTTTGGTGTACAAATAAGTAAGGAAAGATAATGGGCAACAACTCCCTTAAGACTTTTTTCCTCCTCCCATTTTAGCTTCTTGTAAAAACAGAAATGACCCACTGATCGCTTCGAACCACTGTATCAATGCCTGACTGACAGAAATGGAGCTCTACCTCCCTCCTGCCCAGCCTACACAATGCAAACAGACTTACAATGAAGCCTGTATGAATGCAGACCTGTCAATCACAGGAAACCCATCCATCACCAAGCAATATACAAATGATCATCTCCTAGAATCATATTCACCTAGCGTGAGCAAGTATACAGCCACACACACACACACACACACACACACTCGCTTATGGGTACTGTAGATAAATGCACACAGACACAAACAATCAAACACAGACATAAACAAAAATACACAAATTCACGTACAAATGCACATAAACATACACACAGCCCATCCAGAGTGTTGGAGCCCAGACTGTAGAAGTCATCAGGGACCTGTAAAGCATTACCCTCTATGTGACTCGAGCCACTCCAGAAATAGCCACCGTAATGTATTCTTACCGCCACCGTCTCTTTTGCACAATAGTGCCCTTAATAACACACTCCATTTCTGTTGGCATAAATAAGGGCTCCATTTCCATCTTATTTCATGCAAATGAGAGCGCCGGCGCCCAAACAGGTAGTGGGAGTAGTGTGTGAGTGGAGTGTGGAAGTGTGTAGTCACTGAGTGTAGTGGCATGATTGGGGACGAGTGAATTCAAATGAGCGTTGGAGAGACCCCACAATGTGCCAACGACTCCCACGCCAGCCTGCCAACTGCGTGACAGACAACGTCACTTACGGGCCCCGCAGCCTGCACAGGGTGTCATTACAGGGGCCTACGCAAAAAACAATATTTATCCAGGCAAATGGTTCTCTGGAGAGAGATTATTGATGCAGACGCAAGAGTTGCACTCCGGTAGTAGGCGCTGGTGCAGTCTCACTACCATGGCATCTCTGTCATTTGCTGACTCCATTGGATTACTGTGTTTTAGAGTGCAGCGATTGGCTCCCTTATTTCTAACCATGACGAGCACAAGCAACACCAGCGAGAGGGTTAGTGACATCACAGATAAGGGTGTGGTCAGAAGTGAAACTAAGCACCCTGTTCCAAGTGTCCATCCTACAGGAGAGTCAGCCAGTTTGTTCATGAGTGCTGTTTCATTATATGTTGTCTGGCATTAACTTATTCCTCCTCCTTTCACAACTCTTCTCCCTCTGCTATCCCTGAGATGTGTCTTCTGTGTATATGTGAAGTCTGTCCTCTTTCCAGGCACCTTGTTACAGACGATGTTTTGTCCTACCAAGAACAGACAGCGCCTGGACGATGCTCCGTGTCTTCTCTCTGGTCTTCATCTTCACTCCAAACACTTTTACACTTAGCCTCTAACTTCTAATAGTTGCTCAAAAGAGTACTCCACTGATAAAATTA
Source organism: Cottoperca gobio (assembly GCF_900634415.1). Taxonomy (NCBI): domain Eukaryota; kingdom Metazoa; phylum Chordata; class Actinopteri; order Perciformes; family Bovichtidae; genus Cottoperca; species Cottoperca gobio. The sequence goes on from NC_041370.1 coordinate 21,200,780, forward strand.
AACCAAAATCACATTTAGTTTTTCAAGAAGGACAAAAACAACCTAAAATGCCGGCAGCAATGCCAGTGGCAACAACAGATTCCTGGGGAAGTTTGTTACCTCATACTGAGAGTGCGTGAAAAACATACATGTACATGTTCTGCTGGTGTGAAATGATGTGATCCTTGAATTTCTTATCTATCCTCGGTGCCTGTGCTCTGCACTTTACAGCAATGCGTCGTCAGTGTGGGCGGTTTTCTGACAGCTTTTGGGATTTATTCTGTTGATGAAGTTTGAGTTTTTTTCTGAGTTTATTTTTCTACCCTAGTCTTCTGCTGTTCCAAACACATCAGAAGTGTAGGCAGACATTTATGCAGCAATTTCTGTGCAAAAGACATTACCCAGCATTAGGTGTTCTGAGCAACATGGGAAAAGTTGATCTTCAGTCACTCTAATTTTGCTAGAATGTAAACAAAATCAACATACATTTTATAAAAATACTTACTTTAACTCAAGTTGATTGTAATTACACAACACATTTGGTAAACGCAGCCCAAGAGGAGCACTTGGTGAAGTCGAGGGAAGTAGAGGTGGAGAGGAGAAAAGGTTTACAGGGGTGGATGGCGGTCAGATAAAACAGCTCCACACTCGCATCAAGGAAAGGTTAATGTCTCTCTCTCAATTTCTCCATCTCTCCCTCCCTCGCTTTCCCAGCTGAGGTCTGTGTGACTTACAGCAGGTCCAGACTGCATTAGATTAAATCATAAATTACCCACCCACCCCCATATCTGCATCCCCCCCCCCTCCCTATCTCACTCTTGCCTCTCCCGTCCTCTCCCTATCTCAATCTCGCTCTCCCTTTATTCTCCTATATTCCATTCCCCGTGTATTTCTCCTGCTCCCCCACTATTATTTCTCCCCAGCTCTAATCATTATTCTTTTTTTTCACCCCCCTTCATTTCTCTTGCTCTCCCTGCACTCTACAATATGAATGCCTTCTTGTTAAGAGAACTACTACAGTGGGTTTGGACAGCAGGCCATGTGGGTGAATGCTGGTGTGATGTGTTGTTTGGTGTTATAGTGTATCTTTGAGTGGAGGTGTTGCAGTGTGGTATAGGTCTTCATGCTAAGATGTTACTGCATGTAATGTCCTGTTTTCTCAGTTTGCTATAAAAACAACTGGGGTGTAGAGACACAGGTTATCATGTAGGTTATATTGGTGTACAGTATGTGTGACACTGGAAAACTCTCAATCTTATGAAGACAGTTTGAAGCCTTTCCCAAACCAAAAACACAACAATTAAAGTGTAAGGAAAGCATTAGTGTGTTTATCTGCTCCAACGTAAATGTTAGCAGCACATGCTAACATTCACTAGGGGGTTGTCACGAGAATCGATTATTTGGTACCAAGTTGATGACAAAATTCTGAAAACGTGACGGTACTTGCAGGGACCATAGTGCCCGGTAGTATTGTGGTGATGGCCTGGTGGTCTAGTGGTACTGGCTTCTGAACAGAACACCAGATGGTTGTGAGTTCAATACCAGGCTGCCACCATTGAGCCCCTGAGCAAGACACTGCCAGGTGGACTGTTGTAGTAGTAGTTAGTACACTGTAAGTCGCTCTGGATAAGAACGTCTGCTAAATGACCTGTAATGTAATATCGTGTGTGTTTTTGAGACGCAGTGAACTCACTATTGAGAGGGAATTATGACTTGTTTAACTTCCTAACAAAAAGAGCTGTGCAAACGGTAATAAAGGAGTGTATGTTGAAGTACATGGGATTTATTGTTTTATTTTTTACTGTGGTATCGAATTGGTATCCAGACGGGGAATTTCACTGGTATTGGTATCGACTACAAAGTTCTTTGGTATCGTTGCATCCCTAATAGTAACAGCTTATTACTTTCCAGGCCGCGGTTGCACATCATTAGCTAACTACAGTAGTATCTGGAGTGACAGGTCATGTTAAAAAGAAAGACTAGCACATCCACTGTGTAGTAAAGAGAACATATAAATAGTTAATTGAAATGACATTGAAAGATTGAAATAGCTTGAAATAAGGTCATTTGCATGGAGCACCATCCCAGATCTATATGATAACTAATAAAAAGGAGATTTGTACAGTGTATGAATGGATTGGATAGGTGTGTGTACAGTATGGGGCAGAGTCTTTGACGGGTTTGACTTTAAAGTGCTCTATGTTCGCCCTGATTGAAGCTGGGTTCTCCGTTCTTGATTCACAGATCCAGTCGAGGAAAGTTATTTCTCACTGGCTGCACATATTTAGTTCATTTTTACCCGTGCCCATAGCCAAGAATGTTACCTGTTACACAATCTTATGGTATGGGGACACTGAGAATACTAAAGTGTCAAGGTGAACACATCATTTTACGTTCTGGGGAATAACCCATGAGCATCACGAGTCTTATTTTCTGCAGATGAGAATAGGTTTCCATCTTCAGGTTTCTGTAGTTCCTGTGTATTTCCTGTTGGTGCATGCGGCCCTGGCCCCTAGTGCACACATTAATGTTACGTCCAAGTACGATGACACCTATGTGAACGTCCGCACACATCGTCACTTATTGTTTATAGACTTACAGGGACAGAGGCATGTTCCAGGCTTAACAGAGCGTTGGTGGGATAAGCCCAGACAAAACAACAACATTCCCTCTATTCAACCCCCACACACCTTGCTCCATCGCTCCGCTGGAGAAAAAAGGGGAATAAAATAGAGTGACCCTGCCACTGGCAGCTCTCTTTTTCCCCCACTGTTCTCTTCTTCCTCCCCCTTGCCGTGTGAAATCAAATTTCCATGTGGCTCCCGTATCTGTTGCACAGCGAGGTGATTTATCAGGGATGCAAAGAGCATGCAGAAACAATCTTTATTACATCCATTTCCTGCTTGTCAGCCGGGATCATGTTGGCTGTTCATTAAAGGCGCGGCGCAGGTGAGGAGAATGCATCCCGATGCCTTGATAGATTGTCTGCTCCCCTGTGGTGACAGCAGCTGGATGGATTGAACAGCGGGGGGCAAGGAGGGAGGAAAGAAAGCGCTGACTCCGTCGCTCCCCCTGTCAGACACACTTTTACATAGCCGGCCAGTGTCATTTCTACCAAACAGCCCCACATGCACATGCACATGCACACGCACACTTCTGACACTCTTTGGACTGGATCCAGGCGCCTGCTTTAATGCACGGATGCATACGCAGCCTGAGCATGATGTAAAAATACACACATTGTAAAGATGAAGTTTATCTTATTATACAGTTCCTTGGCTCTCTCTGTTGAAAACACCAGCCTGATAAACGCCCGTGAGGATATAATACACAACATTAACTGCAACAGACCTTTTGCAGAATAAAAAAAAAGAGAACTTATTAAAATAAATATGACCAAAAATGACACTCATGCAGGCCCCTTTGTGTTGCTTGGCAACCACTTTGTTTAGCTACCTGTCAACTACTTTGTTGCTTGGTGTTGAAAGATAATCATGATAATCACACTCTTAGTTTGTGCTACCTCAACAGCAGCCGGCTGTGTATTCAGTGGTTTGTGTGTAACACGTTTTTAAATTGCGCAGTGATTCGGGAAATTATGGCCTGTTTTGTTTCTAATGGGAAAATACAGTGTACGCTCAGATACCAGTAAAATAAATATGATAGAAGTCACTACTATAGTATGTAGCTAAGATAACACATGTTAAGTGTGTGTATAAATTCTTTATAGATTAATAGATTGGTATATTCAGTTCAATATTAAAGAACTAATATTTAAAAGGCTGAAAACAGCATTTTCTGCTTTTTTTGCATGAAATTTCTTTTTAGCGATGAATCGATTATTAAAATAGTAAGCGATCATTTTTCTGTTGGTTGACTAATGGATAACTCAACTAAACGTTGCAGCTCTATAATATGCTGAATAACCATGGAAAGATGTACAGCACAGTCCTAAAAGTATCAATTTCATTATCCAAGTGGACTGTTCATAAATGCAAGGTTTCTGTAGGACAAGCTCAGAACACATGTGAAACACAGTGTGAGCAGAGAGTACAGTAAATGCTTTTCATGCTGTACGGACACACCTCATTAAGTCAATCAGCTGAGGCCGTTGAAGATCAAAAATACAGCTCTACCTCTTACAGCAGCGACGTAAGCCTTCATAATCAGACATAAAATGTTTTATCACACCTCCTACATCAACAGATAAACACATACAGGATGACAACATACAGTAAATACAGCTCTGCTTCTATATTGAACTCTCATTATTCCCTCAGTGAACTGCTTTTCAAAGTACAACTATAAAATCCCACCATCTTCATCTTACTGTAATTCCCAAAGCATAAAAAGGGAAATTGTACATCTGCTACAGAGTGCAGTAAAGAAAGAATTGGTTTAAAGTGATGCTTACTTATATACTGTATATTCTACATACTATTGTGACAGCATATCTTAAAAGGACCATTTCCTTGTTCTTTGTAATTCAGTGTGACATAAAACTGTACTGCATTATTTGAATCTGTGCTCACTGAATTATGTTTGAAACTGCTCAGTCTTCTTTGTGTATATTCACGTTCTTTCTTTCTTTCTGTCTCCATCCGTCCATGCTTCTACCTCTTCCCTTGTCTAATTTGTATCCTGTGTCTCTCTGTGTACCAATGACATGTAATGACAATGGCGTAAGCGCCAATCGATATTGGAGTGCTTTTGGGCCGCCCAGCCAGGAGGGACGGAGGCCAGTGTTGATAGCAGGGTGACAAGGACACTGTGGGGCTGTCATGGGATGAGGTGGGTGGAAGGTGGATACCGTTTCACTGATGAATCTATATACAGTATTCAACCCACTCATGGGCACGGCTAACGACTGCTGTTTATGTTGATGTACACTATATATATATATTAGTATATATGTTGACTATATGTGACAGCTGTCTTTTATTCTTGCTATGAAAGGGTCCTAAGGCCTCATTTATCAAAACATGCATAGAACAAGATCTAAATATGTGAGTAACAGACATTTATTTAAATAAAAGACACATTTATTGTATTATTAATTTAAAGTAGCGTTACTTGTTCGAGACAAAAGTAACAGCTGAGAGAGATAAAGAAGAAACAGATACTGCAGCATCCCAGCAGCAGGCCTGAAGGAAAGCTTCCTGTTCCTTTACTCGATGGATAGTTTGGTCAATAAAACGTGAAAAAACTGTGACAAAAGCCCAACACACGATCTTAAGCCAAAGGTGACAGCATCACAGGTCTCCTTTTGTCCGACCAACAGCCGAAAGAGGTTTAATTTACTACAATGTAAGACCAAGAAAAGCATCTGATTCTCACATCTTCAACAACTAATCAATTATCAGACACGTTGCAGATACATTTTCTGTTGATTGAATAATCGATTATTCGACTAATCATTGCAGCTCAGCTTTATTGTTTGTCTTATAGTTAATGTGGTTCAAATGTGACTTACTCTTGAGCCGGTCAGAGTTTACAATCCGATAAACAACTTGAGACAAGAGAATGGAGCTGGGGTTGAGAGACAAAGTCTCATCTCATCTCTATAAACAGATTCTGCATTACGCAGATATAGCATTACAGAAAATATAGCTGGCTTGGTTAAATCAATAATCATATCATATATATCATCAATCATAGTGAATGTCATTAATGAATCCTCAGGTTCTCCTGTACTGTAGCACCAGGTACTCAGTGAAGCAGCACTTGAAGAACAGGAAGAATTACAGATGTTAATGGAAAGTTGACAATCTCAATCATTTATCACTAATCAATTACTTACATAGTTGACAGTTGCTTTGTGTGTCTGTTATTTAGAAATTGGTTTAACAATTATTACACTGTGTAATACAGTAGTACCTCTGGGGGTTTGTTGGTACACATGGTCACAAAGGGTTCTTAAATGTACACACCTTCTCAAGCACAAGAAGAAATGGATCAATCTGATTTTAAGCAAACAAACTAGAGGAGTCTTTGGAGAGCGTAAACATTCACGTGCTCCGCGGATGGTTCTATTTCCTCGAGTTGGAAGTCGTTCTCCAACTTTGATGCGTTCAAGATCTTTAAGTTGCAATGTAGAAACAAAGAAGATGTGTTGTATTGCTCAGTGAGCGTTTAAACAACATGTTGATATCTGTTTCCGAGCTGTTGTTCCTACTTAAAGGGTCCCATGATGTTTCCCAAATCTTTATCTAATAATACGTGTATCCGCCCCGTACTTCGGACACACCCCAAAATGTAAAGGGTCGTTCCTTGGCCTGGGCTTCACCCTAACACCAGGTTTCATGGAAATCAGGCCTGTAGTTTTTGCTGTACTACAGACAGACAAACCGAGCAGAAAACATGAACTCCTTGGCGAATGTCATAAGCGTAAGCATAAAGCGTAAGCATAAAGCGTTATGCACTAAACTGTGCATATGCACATTGTTAAATGAGGCAGCTGATTTTATTGAGCTGTGTTTTTTAAGGGTCATGCCGATGTCCATGAAGTACAGTAATAAAATTAATGGTGCAACTGTGAGACAATAGTCTGAAAGAGGAGAGTCAGAAGCAAACACAAAGACAGGCACACAAATTGAAGGTGGCATGGTGAATTTGATTCAACGCTTGTAGAGGACCGACCTCAGATGCCAATTACATTACCTCTAAAACAGAGGGATTGGATTGAAGGGTGGAGATAGCGAAGGAGGGAGGAGGAGGAGGGGGGGGGGGACCTTTCACTCAAAGTAAAATAATTTATTTCATTGTGATATTAAAATCAATACGCATCGATTGAAAGGTGGCTAAAGGTGAGCGTGTACATGATCCTTCAGCTGTGAGAGGCAGAGTCCGAGTGGGAGGAATGGAGGGAGGGAGAAAGAGGGGAAGAAAAAGAAAAGAAGGATGGCCTGAGGAAGGAGTCATCTCCTTGTTAACAAAGAGGGAACAGGAAAAAAGAAGAGGCCAAGAAAATAGAGAAAGAGAAAGAAAGAGACGGAGAGAGAAAGAGAAAGAGTGAGGGAGCTCTTGCCCGGTGGAATCAATACAGAGAGGTGGAGCGGAGTACAATAGCCTCAGAGGAGAGAGGAGATTCAGTGGTGCAAGTCTAATACTCTGTCTCATACACACACATACATGCACACACACATACATTAACACACACACTCACCCCTCTCTGAATCCTTTTTACTCTTGCGTACGCCTGACATTTCCCTCTATATCCTTCCTCTATTTAATTTATTTCTCTTTTTCTCTCGCTTGCTTGCTCATTCTGTATCCACCCTCCACCCGTCGCCACCAATACACAGACACACACACACACACACACACACACACACACACACACACACACACACACACACACACACACACACACACACACAGAGTAGCTGTCTGTGTGCAGGGGGATGCACAGCAAAGCAGTCCACCATAATAGCGGCATCTTTCATCTAAAACAGACAGTCAAGTAAGACTCAACACACATGCGTATACATGCATGGATGTTAATGGACAAAAAAAAACACACCCACGGTAATATGCAATTTCTTAGAATAATGACACTTGTATAGGACATTTTCTCAGAGTCCACTTTCACTACAGAGTCAAAGCCACTTGGATGCAAAAGAAGTGTCACATGAACACTTTACCACACACATACAAAACAGCACACTCCAACACTACTCCAGCTCTATCAGCACTTGAGACTAGTGAGGCTTCAATTAGTTCTTGATGAATGAGCCCATAAGATGCCGCTCTCTCATTTCCCTTGTTGCCAGATATCCCAGCAATCAGAGAGAAATGAATTCTCATTGTGGCGTGACTGAGACGAAGATGACGGTGGTGGTGGAGCTGGAGCACCAACATAAATCATTCACCCTCTCCACTGAGGGCAAGAGTTCAGCCTAATCACACCAAACTTGACAAGTTTTCGCAAATCTAAAATCTTTTTGGGTAGTGTAACACCGTAGCCTTTCGCAAACTATTGCCTATTTTCCAGATCCTTTTAGATGTCTGCTCCTGGCCTTAATGTTTTATGCAGAAAAGCCTATAGTTAAATGAAGCTACCAGCTGGTACAAAACCAAAGAGAAGCCCAGCATCAGTCCTGTAATATTTTGTGTTTGTAAACATTCCAAAATATGTCACATGACTTCATTTTTGGCCAGAAAATTCACATCTGTTTAATCAATCTACAGTATATAATAAACATCATGTACCTGTGTACCTATTTAAAAGATCCAATCCGTCTGTGTAGCAGTGAAGGTTAGACTCACCATCATCAATGATGCTGACCACTACTCCAGTACCGGTGATGTTGTTGCTCCAAACTGGCATCACATTCAGGTCAAGCCCACTCTCGTACTTGCCCTGCGCAAACTAGACACGCACACGTACATACAGACACACAACATTATTATTAGAACATGAAAAGGACTACGGCAATGAGATGTTTATTGTCAAACATAACCACAAATGCATCGCTCACCGGCAGTAAGAAGCCAGCAGTTACACCAACACAGTGACCAGAGCATTTTGCTTGGACATTCTTTTGTTTTTTTATTTGCACTTGGTTGTGCAGAGGTTGTATTTATGCATATCAGGTGGTGCAATTTTGGTACTCCTTTTGGCATGAAATTGCACTTTTGTTTTCACCTGCTCATCCCTGTAAAGCATTCATCTGCATCATCCTCCTCTTCCCCTTTCCTTTATCCACTCTCTCCCTTTAGTGTATGCCATGCATTTCTAACATCTCCTTTGTTCCATATCTGCCATTCATGACCTGTCCTCTAGATGCTACTACAGTTTCCTGCTTACCACCTGACCCAGTCACATGTCTACCCGACAGCTCAGGCAGACATGTGACCCTACCTGCACAAACTGTTTTTTTCCAATTATGATATATTAATCCTGCCCCGACGTCTTCTCCACATTACACTGTTACGCAGTGTTGCACTTAGGCACAGTATATGTGTTCGGAGTGCCCATAAGGAGCCCACAGAGTTCATGGGGAAGTCACAGAGACAGATCTTTCATCCTTGCACCTCAAACCACAAATCCACCCACCCTGAAACAAACACAGCAGCAGGGTGAGGCAAAAGAGCCGGCGGTGCAACTCCCATGAGCCTTTGTGGCCCCACAAATGACATGCATTCATTTGAAAACACTAACACCTACATACACACGCATATTATACACTCAACAACAACACAATAGATGCACACACACAAATAAGCACACACAACCAAAAAGGCTTACCAAAAATGTCAGCAGCTGTCCACACATACATGCACACACACGACCAATTTGATATTCAAAGTGAGTGTTTCAAGAGGCTTCAACTCCGTTGTTGTTATCATGATGAAGAGAGAGAAAGAGAAGAAGGGAGTGCACAATGGGGGGAAAAAAAGGCTCAGTAAGGGGTAGAGTTGTGTAAGCGTGTGTGTGTGTGAGAGACTTTGTGTGTCTGTGTGTATGTTTGTGCATGTGTTTGGGGGTTGCATCTAGGGAGTGCTTCTTTGTAGTGTGTGAGAATAAAGCAGATGAATGGACGCAGCTAGCAAGCTAACGTCCACCAGAGCACGAGGACCGGCCCTTGGGATTGCGCACAGACATACACACACACACACACACACATACCTAGGGTACACAGGCACACATATGTGCAAAAAAACAGACGCACACCTTTGTTATAAGCCAACAGGGAAGCATCTTGAACGCTGACTCACTTCACACAAACACACTCACTGTCATGAAGTGAAAGCCAACAACACAAGCTTCACACTTACACACACACTTAATCGTGCACAGAATCATAATCATGCTCTGAAGCACTGGAACACAACCAATCCTATCTCTCGAGCATATATACATATGAATACACACATAACATACAGTATACGCACACATGCTCAAAAGAACACAAATACATGTGTACAGAATTGTGAAAATGTTCATGCAACACAAGAGCACAAAACACACACACACATATTTTCTCTATGCAGAAGACACCCATGCAAACAGAGCAACAACAAAACAATCTCTCTGTCTTCTCTGCCTTTATCTTAGCTGCCCCTCAGCTATAGCATCTCCCTCTCTCTCTCTCACACACACACGTACTTCATCCATAGCAAGCACGTACAGGATGCTGTATGGATTTTAGCAGCTTTGAACAAGATCCTCTGGAGGAGCTGGACTCAGCCTAAGCAACGATACAATGGAGTCCACTTGACTGTGTGTGTGTGTGTACGGCTCACCCACGATATACACACCAGCTTTTAGCAAACATACACACCACGCTAGCATACACATACACAAAAACACACACACAGGTCTGGTCCTGGCAGGCTACCAACCCTGAGCAGATTACTGACCCTCAATCAATATCCACGACCACCAGAGGCTGATTAAACACAACAGAACGAGAGCAGGGGAGGAGGGCGAGAGAGAGAGAGAGAGAGAGAGAGAGAGAGAGAGAGAGAGAGAGAGAGAGAGAGAGAGACACCCAACTTTAGAAATGCTTTACATTTCTCTTAATTATTCAGTTAATGATGATTATTGTTCAGTAGATGTAAGATATATAGTTAGGATTACCTATATTGCATAACCTGTTTGGTGTCTTTTGAAAATGTCCATACATCATACTGTGTTTCATAAACTATCTTGTCAATTAAGAGTCAAAATTGAGAGCGGTGATTATTTGCAACAAATCGCACTCCATTAGAAAAGCTGTGTCAGATTTTTCTTTCTTCTTTGCTCCATATCCCCCCCCCCACGTCTCTCCCCGTCCCTTCCTCCACTATGTCTCTACCACTCTCCGCCCCCATCCTGACTCTCCCCCCACCATCTTGCCCCGAGAGCTGAGGTGTCAATCAATCTGTTGCCGGTTGCCGTGGTGAATCTGTAACCCCGCCTCTCCTCCTCCTGGTTCTGTCAGATTACACCCTCACATGTCTGTCAAGAACATCCGCCGTGTCCATTGGCTGAGCCCTGCCGCCCTGCTTTGTGAGCGTGTGTGTGTATGTTGTGTATGCAATATCATACCAGAAATCTAATATAAATGCAGGTTATAAACAATTATGCTGTTGACTATAATCATAAGAATTATTGAAGTTTACGAAGAAATTGTGTGAAGCGGACACAGTGGTCAACATAAAATGATTCTATGAGCGGTCTGATTCCTGCTTCGTACAAGCAATAAGAGAGAAACTATTATAAATATGGAAAGAGGGTTGATCCTTATGTTAAAGTTATTAGTCGGGCTGGGTATCAAATTTCAATATTTTGTTGATACCGACCAAAATGTGTTCAGGAGAGAACCCAAAGCTGTTAAGTACAAAAGCTGGAATGGAATGCATGCTAAGTCATATACATGAACACGTCTTAAACAAACACAGCTGTGAAAAGATCATATCAGCAGAAATGTCATCCAGGGGGATTTATTGGTCTAGTTCTATTTCTTGTTTTACATGAAAGGGGGTTTTGTAAAAAAAAAAGAAATATAACATAATTGTTCTCGCTAGATGTCATTTATATGGTTCAAAACTTTCTGTGTTTTACAGATATGATATTCTTATCCTTTAGGGACAATACAAGGCATTATGTACTCTTATATTTCCTTTTTTTACGAAACCCCTTTTTCATGTAAAGTAAGAAATAGAAATAGACCAATAAATCCCCCTGGATGATATATCTGCTGATATTACCTTTTTACAGCTGTGTTTGTTTAAAATATGTGTTTATTTATATGGTTAAGCATGCTTTTGGTACAGTTATATATATATATATAGATATCTATATAGAAATATACTGTATATATAGATATCTATATCTGTATATGGCTCTCTCTCTCCCTCTATATATATATATATATATATATATATATATATATAGTTTTCGGTGTTGGTGCTAAAATTCAGGTAGCGGATCAGCGCTGATATTGAACATTTTCGCCCAGTCCTACTCATTCATTTGCTGAAATTGAACAAAATATTGTTTAAGCAGTTTTATCAAAACAATCTTCAGGATAAGAAGATTATCTACTGTTTACATGCATAAATTGAGTAATTATCTCTTATTCAAAGCCAGTTCTGGCAAAAATAACACAAAAAAATAATTGGTAGAGATTGCACAGGACAAAGACTGAAGGAGGGAGTGGTGCATCTGTCCAAACAACGGTGACTTAATTCAAGTGCATGTGTGCATAGAGTGTATGAATATCAAAAACAGGAAGTTATCTTTAAAAACATTTACATGAAATAAATGAATCCTAAATAAGGCTGTACATGCAGCTGCTGAATAGTCTGGACTGAAGTTGATACTTTGTGCTTTACTGTAATACATATGACATTTTCATATGCAAACATATAGTTTTGTACTGCTGCTGTTCTGGACAAACACATATATATTGGTCAAACCATGTGAACAAGATTCTGCTGAAGGGATGAGCTTGTCTTGTTGCAGCACACAGTTTGTGTGTCAGTGTTGCTCCGAGCCTCATCAATCCCCGACATCTGTCTCAGTTCAACATGGACAACCCCCTTCACCTCCTCTCCCCTTCTCTCCCTCTCTTTCCTTCTCCATAATCTGCCTACCTCCCTCTATCTCCTGTCTCTCTCTCCAGTCACACATGAAAGCCTGCCTGACTTATGCCTGTCAAAGGAACATCCTTCAGCATGAGGACAAGAGCTGAGAGGAGGCTTCCAGATAAGAACACACAAACACATACACACACACAATTACACCCACCAGTTCCCACTGCACGGGCCAAAGCGGGTCATTGAAGGTGAGGGACTGGTCACTCTTATTCTCCTCAGGCTGCCTGTCAGTCGCGGACTCTCTCCTCTGGGAACCTGCAAGCACACAGACCCATCATGTGTGGATGTGTGTGCAGTTTTGTTTTTTTCCCCTTGTTTTGAACTCTGACTTCAGGAAGTCCCTGGTCTCCAACCAATGGTGAAAGGCCTCCCAGATTCCCCTTCTCTCCAGTGAGGTGGAATACTGCCGACAGATTAGCATATCATTAGCATATCATTAGCATCTCATTACTGCGGCACAGCTTGGCTCGCTGTCTGTCGATGTGCTATCAGCTCATCAAGGCTTGCACCTCTCTATACACTACATGCACTCACTGCCACTCTCTCCTTCTCGCTTTCTTCACATGTTCACCCCTGCACAGCACTCCGTCTCACTGCCATCCACTCTCTCTCTTTCTCATTCTCAAATGATGGATATGAATCAGTTTGTTTCACAATATGCCATATGTATGGCAGAATTAATTATTATCACACTAGTTGTTCATGGGAAGCCCCATTTGTGAAATGACTGTAATAAAACATTGCACACAAACATGCATGGATATATTTCAAGCATTAGTATTAATTAGGGGTGTAATGGTACATGTATTGATCCCGAACCATTCCATTCGGTGTGAGACTTTCTGTGGTTCAGTACTCCCTCTGAACCAAGTAATTACTGACACATTAGCCTACTACACTTTAATTAGGTCTAGCTCTTAGTTTGTGTACAACATAAATTGTAAAATTAGTCCCCGGATGTATAGCTCGTATACAGAGAGCTGTCAGTATGGCCAATACAAACGAGTAACCTGTGCGGGAGCATTCTCCAACCTCATTTAGATCCATTGTTTGGGAGCACCATGAACAAAACCTATGTGCCAACATTGTTTATGTCTCTGGAAACTCAAACAATCAAACGTGTTTTGACCCAAAAGGACACCCACACACACACACAAGGAGCACAGTAACCCAAACCGGTCAGACCCAAGCTTAATTAGACCCAATCCAAAATGTTGATCGTGTCATTGTCAATTTCAGGAGTCGCATTGTTTAAACTTTCAATCATATCACATCTGTAATTTAAGCTCATCAATTTAATAGTTTTAAATCAGGACCTTCAGTATTCTTGAGAAATAAGGTCTGCCAAAGTCAGTAGGCTACATCTGTTATGTCAATGTGTCGGATACATATTGAATCATTATTGGGGTAAACATAATAACATAACAGATATACAATGTTAAAGGACTTGATCAGGACATTATTCAAATACAATAAAACATTCTGCTGCCAACTCAGAAATGAACAGAATAATGTTCTAACCAAATTAACAAAATATTATTGTCATCTTATAGCATAATTATTACTAATAATACTGAATACACTCTGGTATTAGATATATCCACACCATAGCACAATTTGGAAGAGGCCACTAATTAAAACAAATTTCAACAATACTCTTATTTTTCATTTTGCCAAGATTGAGATGAGAAGAAGTGTTGCAGTCTCAAGCTGTGGAGCTAAAGCCAGGGGATGATTAGCTTAGCTTAGCATAAAGACTGGAAAACAGGGGGAAACAGCCAGCATGGCTCTGTCCAAAGGTAAAATAATCTGCCATTACCACACGTCTGAAGCAAACCTGAAGCAAACCAATTAACACGTTGCACAGAGACAAAGAAGAGAACATGTGTTAGTTAATGTGTTGAAGCATTATGGTACATCCAGCTGTACAGGTACCAAACCATTTGTGTACCATTACACCCTGAGTCTTAAAACTGGTCTTACTAATTGTATCCCGTGATATAATAGAGTTTAGAGTCCCATAATGAGGATTCTCCACACTGCCAAGAAACTGTCTTTGGCATGAAAATGGTCACATTTGAGATTTTTAAAACTGGCACACAATATTGAACATTGGCAACTTCAGTCTAAAAATGCTAGTAATTAGCATTAGACTTCAAAAGTTCAAAACGGTCAAAAAAGTGCACTCTCTTTTTCTCTCTCTCCTGTATGTGAATATACATACAACTGCAATGTCCATCCACCACGTGTTCATCTTTCTCTCTCAACTCTAACTCGCCTTTATATCACCTATCCCTAGAGAGGCTGAGCGACACCGGGAGGATGGCAACACACAATATGAGAGAGAGAGAGAGAGAGAGAGAGAGAGAGAGAGAGGAGAGAGAGAGAGAGAGAGAGAGAGGAAGAGAGAGAGAGAGAGGAGGAAGAGAGAGGAGAGAGAGAGGAGAGAGAGACAGAGAGAGACACACAGAGGAGACACAGAAGAGAGAGCGGAAGAGAGAGAGAGAGAGAGGAGAGAGAGGAGAGAGGAGAGAGGAGAGAGGAAGAGAGAGAGAGACTAGAGAGAGGGAGAGGAGAGAGAGCGAGAGAGAGAGATGATGGAGAGAGAGAGAGAGAGACACACACACACACACACAAAGAGAGAGAGCCACAGAGAGAGAGAGAAAGAGCACCGCAGCAGGACGTGAGCCACACTGATAGCACACAATACACAATAACACACATATGGCTGGACTGAAAGGTATACACATGCCTGATGTAAATATTAAACAGCTGCAGTTATGCTGCTTTCCTCAGAGTGGTTCATTGTCTTAAAGGTCAAAAGGATGTCTCAAAGACATTTAGAAAAACACATGTGGCAAACACACATTCAAGAAAGCAATACGCACTTACATACGTGGATAAACCACACATTGTATGCATATAGATTTGTATGTGTGTAACTCTCGATACAAGATGCTTTTTAACACAATTCTAACACCAAGCGTGTTATGAAAGCCACTTCTGATTTTGAGGATATAGATTTTAGAAAGGGTTGAACATGGAATAAGGGAATATAGTGTGTGATAGAACATAATCCAGTGTTTTAACATGCATTCGTGGCAGCTTACAAAGGAAACATGATGTCACATGTTAAAGTAAAAACAGGCATGAGAGGGCAATGTTGAATGTTTAACTCTGTTAAAGCTGTTTTAATTTATAGTACTGCCAGTAATGTGATCATTAGACACCATTACAATGACACACAGGACTAATACTACCTGACCAGTGACTTGTCAGCAATAGTAAAGCATCTAATTGATCAATTGTGTGAAGTGTGCATATATACATTTTCATTTCTTTATGGACATTTAATTGGATAGTTGAGAATTTGTCATTAGTTTATTGTCCTTTTAGAAATGCGTTCTGTACCTCTGGTAATTGTCGGTGAGAAATTGAACAAACCATTATAAATAGAAGCAGTCAAAAGGAATTCTTCAGACAACGATACCACCAAGAATTGTACTCAACAATTGAGTATGACAAAATGAAGATTTATATTAAGATAGATGGATGAGAGTAAAATTAGTGTTGATAAGAATGAACGTGATTCCAGTACGAAGTACGGCAGCACATAAAAATAATAATAATAATAATAATAATCACAAAAATACTAAGTATTACCTGGTAAATGCAGGATAATAGGAGAATAAATATTGCAGCATTATCAAAGCAGGTAATACAGTGGAAGTGCTCAAGAGCTCGAGCACTGCAACCTAATGTGTATTGTATTTGGGTCGTAGCTAAGCTAAGCTAAGCTATGCAAAGCACAATGTATGCATCATGAGTATTTTAAAGCTGTAAAAAGAATTCTGTTTTTCATTTATTAAATAGATTTCAGCGGGCGTCCCGGTAGCACACCCGGTAGCACAGGCGACCCATATATCCTTGCCACAGCGGCCACTGGTTCGAGTCCGATCTCTCTCTCCCCCTTTCACACTCTGCACTTCCCACTATCATAAAGGCATGAAAAGCCCAAAAATATAACTTAAATTAAATAGATTTCAGCTACAGTCACGTTTTTCCTTTCTCACTTGTGTGTCCGTACACCATGAATGTTATGTGTCTTATAATATGTTTGATGGGGTCATTATAAGCACAATTTAAAGCTGTTTTGCTAAAATTACAATTTTCTTTGTAAAAGAACAATTTTGTTTAATCTTTTCATTCATCATTTACTCTCTAAAGTTAAATTAAGAGACTGTTTACACTATAAAATCTTACATTTACATTTCTTAAGTCTCTTAAAACCCATTAATCTGCCTTTTAACTCTTATTTATTTATGTGTTAATGTTTTATATGTCCTTCAATATGATTTGATAGCACTTCTATTTACACTATTCAACACTTAAAATAAATATATATTTAGATAAATATTTTAAATAAAATAGAAATTAGTTTGTTTTTCATTAATTAAGTTTTGGGGAATTTCAAAATAATAATAATACATTGATCATATTGCCAGGAAATACAATCACATTACATGAAACCACACACACACAATTCAGATGAAGCAAATAAGCCAAATTGTTAACTGTTACACTAAAAAAGTAATTTCTTTCCTGAACTTTAACCCACTGGAGGTCAGCAAAAACAAGACTGCAAGCTGGTAAAAAGCGTCAGGGGAAAGAAGTGTGTCACTCAGAACTTACTGTGAGTGGTTCTGTTGTCCAGTCCTGTCACAGGAAGCCGCTTGTCTCTGTAATGACTGTGCTGCCTCTGCACCCATTGTACCTGCGTCACAACACAAAGTGATGCATTGTTGAGAGGAAAATATGACTTTACAGTATGTTGGCATTCACTTCCCTTTCAACCCTGCCTCCTACAAAGTGTATTCCAATGCAAGGAAACTGCATTCTCAATTAAGTTTCAAGGGGAACTCATTTCCCAGTTTTAAACACGTGGTCAAGGCTGTGAATTGAAACATTTCTCGGTTAGGTTTAGTAAAAGATCATAGTTTTGGTTAAAATAAGTATTTTTGTTACATAAGTTAAGTTACATACCTCAGTTAAGTACGTAACATAAGTACGTTACTTACGTTTTATTCGTTTCGCAGGGTACACAAACAGCGGTCTTTTTAAAGCAGATCCGGCTGTCTCTTTGGTAAGTTAAGTGTCCTCACCTCTGCTTATTCAATAGATGCTCATGCTCTGCAAGTCTTACAATCTTAAGCCATTTCTAAAGTCCTAATTTAGCCTTGTGTGGCTTTCTGTCTGAGGATAAAAGCAAAACAGTGAGAAGCACGGAGCAAATGAAATATTTTGTTCTGTTCTGTTTCATTCTACTTTGAAAGAGAGGGAAAATCCATAGCACGGGGAGAGTTGGGTATCTTTATGGAGGAGAGTAAAAGGTTTCCTCTTCATTAGTTCAAAGAGTACTCGCTCGCTCTCTCCTTTGCCGTCCCATTGTCCTGGGTTAAAAGCAACAGACCCCCCCCCACCTACACCTCTGTCCTCCACAGCACACGCACAATTTCTTTTATAGGCCGCTGCTTGCAGCTTTGATCTGATAAGAGGCTGGTCCTTGCGAAGGTGGGCGCACTAAATCAAACAACAGATCACGCACACACAAGCACACACACAAACACACACATATCAGTGTCAGGCCGCTATTGTCCTCGTACACTTAAATCAGAGTGGAAGAGGTTGAAAATAAATACTATTGAGAGGCGGCTGCAGTCTTTTATGTCCTAAAAGCCTGCTTGCTTTATTCCCCCTTCATGTTCTTCAATTAGACTCAATTAACAAGAGCTGGTCTAAACTACCCAAGGAAATGTAGGGTGGGGGGGGGGGGATGTTAGAGCTAAGAACACTACATGTGTGAGATTAAACACTGACTACCTCAGACAGGTGGTGGATGTGATACATGTACAGTTCTGCAAATGAAATAAAATTGCTTTTTGAATGAGGCTGATCATATTGACTTAAGACAAAATGAAATAAAAATACATAATGAGTTCAGTGTAATATTGGGATGAATGTACCAGATCTATCTATCTATAAATGACACACAAAAAGCAGGAAACAACGTTGTATACTGTATATTTCTGCTCGGTGTGTGTCCGTCTGTTTGCATGTCAGCAGGATTACAGAAGAACTACTGGCCACATTTTCATGAAACGTGTTGGAAGGGTGAAGCATGGGCCAAGGAACAACCCATAACATTTTGGAGCGGATCCGAATCAAAGGGTGGATAAAAAAAGAATAATTTGAAAATGCACATGAACGCCCCCTCAAGTCTGAACAGCAACTCAGAAACGACTATCAACGTGTTGTTTAAACGCTCTTAGAAATAAAACACAACACATCTTCTTTTTAGCGTTCATGTTGTTTACACATTACGTATTATAGCTCATGAACAAGTCAGAAGACTTTCTAACTCAGTATATGGGATCATCTGAGGAGCGTGTGAATGCACCATTGGCCACTCTCCATTTTAGTTCATAATGCAACTTAAACTGTTAAACTCACCTTCTATGTTTGTAATTTAACAAAACAAAGACATGCACTTAGATTACAAGGACGTGACTGTGTGTGTGTGTTTGTGTGTGTGTGTGTGTGTGTGTGTGCCCCAACTACCTTGTAAAACCCCTCCAGCCCCTCCTCTGGAGGAGCAGCCAGGACACGGTGATCAATACACATGATAGGGAGCTAATCGCTCTCTGTCAAACCAGGCCCTGCCAGCTACTAATGGCACACACTCACTGGGGAATGTATGTGTGTGTGTGTGTGTGTGTGTGTGTGTGTGTGTGTGTGTGTGTGTGCGTGTGTGTGTGTGTGTGTGTGTGTGTGTGGGCGTGGGCTTTAATGGCAGATTGAGACTCTTTAGGGAGTGTTGCTCAAGGTTAGACTCAGGGGACGAGGGGCAATTGACCACACTGTCTGTGACACTGACCCCTCCACTGTCAGCGCATTCATCATCCAGCTGTGACATATAGGCAGCACACACGCACACAAACACACACACACACACAGAGATACAAAATAAATGCAGATAAACCACACAGTTCCGACTGTGCACTGAATGATCACCAAACAGAAAAGCACATTTTACGAACCGAACTCTTTTCAATGGCTGCCCAACACATGTTGCAATACAAAGTAAACCGTATTGCATCAGCATCAAATGCACAAGCAGCCGATATTATTCCCTTCAAAATAAAAGCCTGGTTAAATAGAAAGAAAGATTGACGGCGAGAACACGGATTTAAGATCAATGAAATAAGACAAAGGTGGGACTATGATAAATATTTGTAAAATTGCCTTTCCAGCAGTGAAGAAGAAAAGAGCCGTGGAGCACTTGCATGATTGATTGGCTGAGGTAGAACTGACAGGGGCATAATGTAAATAAGTGAAAGAAGAGGAGGAGGAGAAAGACAGTAAGATGGAGGGAGTAAAAGAATGTGTGGATGTGTGTTTGCAGATATCCCATATGAAGAATATACTGTATGTGTGTGTTCACAAATATAGCTCTATAGAATAGAAGTGAATGATTGAGGAAGGTGGTGAGGAAACACAGAAAGAAAAGTGTGTGTGTGTGTGTGTGTGTGTGTGTGTGTGTGTGTGTGTGTGTGTGTGTGAGTACATAATACTCCCATGTCTCTATATGAATGAGTGGATGCGGTGGATGGCAGGCAGCTGCAGCAGTGTGATACGAGCCGAGCTGCACAGATATCGGCTCTGACATTTTGGGCTTCGCTACCCACCCATGGCCCCCTGGGAAAGTGATGGCGATGGCAGCGGCAGTGGCCACATGCCCCCTCGCACCCCCACCCCACCGCCTCCCCCCGGCTGTCAATCACAGCGCTGTGCCTCCTGAGGCTCTGTCAGCCCCCCCGGCCTGGCCCTGGCTGGACCCATGATGCCACGCAGCAGTGAACGCACCACATGACCAACCAGCACCCAGAAACTGATGCACTGCTGATCCCTATCTGGACCTCAACCCCCCACCCATCTACTGTCTGCCTCTTCATTCAATCTCTCAACTCTAACTGCCAGGCTGATAGCCCCGACCACAGAGAGAAAGGAGAGGGGTTGTGTGTGCGTTACTGCCGACTAGAAGATGAACGGCGAAAACAAATCAGAGGCACGTAAAAAATGGTGTGAGCTCTACAGTAGCGAGCAGGAAGGGTAGGGAGGGAGAAATTGCATAAATTGAAAGAGAGGAGAAAGATAAGAGGGAGATACACTTTGGCCCCTCCTCTAGCCTTCTTTCAGGGCACCTCTTGGCCTCTTCTGCCTCACACTCCCTCCGTCTGCCTCCCCACCCACCCCCGGGCCCTCTGGTGTGTTGCTCACTCCATTGTGTCAGCCTTCAGAAGTGCTCAGTTTGAGTGGCAGGCCGTCACAGATCAGTTCCCTGCTAAAGCGGCCCGGCAGGCCGGGGTGACGGGCCAGGAAGGGATCTAAGTGGGGTTTATCAGCGCTTCTTAACGCCTCTCCGGCTCCCTGACACAAAAGAGAGGGGGTATTAAACATCTAAAGCAAACCAAAAAGCGTGAAAGCTCCTTATAGGGCCGCGGGATTGCGGATGTGACTGAA
This sequence comes from Cottoperca gobio, assembly GCF_900634415.1. Lineage (NCBI taxonomy): Eukaryota > Metazoa > Chordata > Actinopteri > Perciformes > Bovichtidae > Cottoperca > Cottoperca gobio. Next base: position 21,221,927 of record NC_041370.1, read on the forward strand.
GTCTTTAAAAAAAAATGAGAAAAGAGAGAAAAAAAAGAAAGAAAAATAAGGAGAGAAAAGCACACAAATGCTTCAACTATCAGATATTTTCTATACTGGGTGGAGAGAAGAGAGAGAGAGAGAGAGAGAGAGAGAGAGAGAGAGAGAGAGAGAGAGAGAGAGAGAGAGAACTAGCTTAATGTTTCGTCTAACTCACCTCCTGTTTGTTTGTGAGTATAACAGCCGTATATATGAAACAAGGATATTACATTTAAAATTGAACATAACAAGTAAGTTCATTCAAAGTATTTACGCATAACCAAAATCTAGGCTAGTCAATGACAATATAAAGAAAGAGTTGAATGACTAACATTCAAACAGCAGTTTTAAGACCTGCAGTGAATATACAAAATCTACACACCTTTGAAAAATTGCAGGTTTTTGAAATGTTAAGACATAATAGATAGATGAAACAATAATGTAAATGTCAGACTTGTTCCCTCTTTATTGTAATCTTCCAACGAACATAACCCAGAGAAAAAAACAAGTAATGTTTTAAATGATAATAGACTATATACTACACACTGATTGCATAAGTCTGACCACCCTATCATATCGTTCAAAATGAACAAAGCACATTTAAAATCATTCCTGCAGATAAACAGCATACACCTGTCGCCTATGAAGATGATTGTGATTAAAATCTGATTAAAGTCTGCAAAGAGTTACCAAAGAAATTGTGAGATCTATTTATTTAAAAGTAGCATTCAGAAGGGGGGTATAAAAGAATATCATTAGATGTGTGGAGCGTGGTAAAAAGCCACAGAGACATTGCAAAGATCAGGTAACCCTCCAAAGTACATGAGAGGACAAGGAGAACACTTAGGAGCTGCCAAGAGGCCAACAGCAACATTGAAGGAACTACAGGAATTTCTGGCAGGTACTGGTCACTCCTTGCATGTGACCACCATCTCCCGTAGCATCATGCGTCTCTTCAGCTGGGTCAGGGACAAGATAGATGGGATAATGAATAGATCCAAATATCAACATATTCTGGCACGAAACCTGCTGGCCCCCATCAGAAAGATGAAGATGAAGAGAAATTTCACGTTCCAAAATGACAGTGACCCAAAGCACACGTCCAAGTCGACCAAGGCTTCAACGAAGGAAAGTCAAAGTCTTGGAACGTCCCAGTGCTGGACCTCAATCCCATTGAAAACATGTGGAAAGACCTAAAGAGAGCTGTACACAGGAGATCCCCTTGCAATTTGAAGAACTTTAACTTGTTTGCAAAAAAGAGTTGGATAAAATTCTAGCTGTGCAAAGTTAATAGAGACTTATTCACAAAGATAAACAGCTGCAGTGTGTACACTCTTTATAACCATTGTACCATCAAATACCATGTTTGACAAACAATGTGGATCATTAATAAGAGTGACTGCACAGAATTAGCTCAGCATTAAACTTCCAAACACAGCAAATCTAGTGAAGTAGTTTGTAGTAGTTTGTAGCTAATTGGATATTACAATTAGCTAACTCTGCTCATTGACAACAATGAGCACTAATATAATTAATATTTTTACAGTTATTAGATTAGGACGTGTTTGAGAAAAGATTGTATCGCCAGTAGTGACATCACACTTGGGGACATGTCTTGCTTGTAATTACCCAACAGAGAGGCAACAGTGAATAGATCTTTTTCACAGCATACATGTTGACTTGTCACAGTCTGAGTTACCCTGATTAGTTGAGTACATACATGCAACTTTTCACTACACACATAAAAGGTGAGTGACTAAGGCTGTGTCCAAAATCCCTCCATTGTTCACTCATTCAGTATTTATGTAACAGACACTCAAAGCTTACTCTACAGGGAACAGTTAAATAGGATTTCAGACACTAATCGAATTATCGTGTCGCTTGATGCTAATTGCTTCCGCCAAGGAGGTTATGTTTTTGGTCTGTTTGTCAGCAGTATTACTGAAAAACTACCTGCCAGATTTTGTCGGTTGACTCGACCTTGACCTCTGATGTTTCCATCTTCTTTGGTGGGAAAAACTGGCTTCTCCTTACATAACTTTGTTCATGTGTTCAGTCTATATCATGACAACCTCACAAGAGTTCTGCTGCATATGTCTGTGTCTTCTCTGACGGCTAAGAGCGTTGTTGCTGCTAGAGAGGCAGCAAAAATAACACCCAGCAGCAGCTTAGACAAACTAGACAGACGTTAAGACAAAGAAAAAGAAGTCAGAGGACCAGACATACTGTGCACAGAGGTTTTCTCTATGTGTGTATTAAGTGTGTAGTACACCAGCAGGGACCAGTGAGTGTATGTCAGGAGCTGGCAGGGGGTTAGTATCTGAGACATTTTGTAAAAGGTCAGTGTAGAGTTCAGTCAGAGACATGTCTGTGTGTTTGAGAATTAAACTGCGAGAGGTACGATAGTTAGGACAGTTAGGGGGAGGGTAAATGAAGGGGGGGGGGATCTGAAGTAAACAAGGTCCAGGCAGAGAGAGAGAGAAACACTTGGATGTTATTTTCTCCCATCTTACTGAGCCATGTGTGTATACGTTAACTCTCTGGTGGTTGCCTGTGTGTGTATATCTTCCTGTATGTGTCTTCTGATCATGTTCAGTGCAGGTCTTGATTTGTGTCTCTTTAGGCCAGAATGTATGCGAGCTGTTTGTTAGCTGCGTTTGTGTGCATGTGGCGTGTTGTGGCCTTATCTGTGTGTTGTCCCTGAGCCCTTACATGTTTGTGTGGAGCTGTTTTTCAGCCTTGCTAATTGTGTCATTAGCAGGGCGATTAATACAACAGCTAATTGTTGCTTTGCTGACAGAGGGCTGCTGACGACCGGGATTACATGGTGGCAAAACCTCCTCCCCCTCTGATAAACCACTATGGACTTCCATTCTGTGTGAGGGTGTGTATGTGCGTGTGTGTGTGTGTTATTATAGTGCAGCTCCCCACATGCGAGCCTCAGAGCACATTCCTATGGACTGCTTTAACTCACTGCCAGTGTTTGATTGCACTGATTTATGAAGTGTTTATTATTCCTTTGTTATGAAACATCATTAATCCTGTTTATGAGTTCAACTGAAATGTTACACTTGTTTTGAAGAATCGCATCAACTGTGTTGCAACAGGTTTCTTTCCCATATTTTACAAGACGTTATTATTAGTTGGCCATGGTTCCACATTAATATTCAAACTTAATTGTTAAATATTAGGTTTCACTTGGTATATATCATATTGTTACATTATATTCACAGTAACTATACAACATGATACTATATATTACATGAATCAATACACATGGAATGTGCAAAAACTTGTTGACAGAACACTCAATCTCAACTTACTCCCTTGTTCTGGAGCTTTCAACCGCATCGCACGGTCTTCATCAGCAGATGCTCACTTGTCATGGAACTTCATATATTAAAACTGTCATTATTCTGCTATGTTTTTGTTTAAAAACTGTGTGTACATGTTTGCTGTGCTGGACAATCTCGCAATACCGATACACGATACACCACTACACCTACTTCAGCAAGCAGATGTCATTGCAAAGGCATACAACATGCTAGTTTGGACAGTGTAAGGACAGTACTTCTATTTTATGAATTGTTTATTAAGTGTGTGTGTCATGCTGTTTCTTACATACATTTCTTTGTAACTTAATCAACGATCATTTTTGTCCATCTATTATTAAGGATGAAAGTTCTTCTTCATCAACACACATGTCCTATTATATTGTACTTGTTCAAATGTAACTTCTAGTTTGTGCTGTTCACTGTACTGTGTTTAAGTGGCAATCAAAATCATTTCAACATTACAGGTTGATGAAAGAAAACAGAATTGAGGTCAGTGAAGACTTTGCTTGACCTTCTCGAGAGCATGTACCTTTGACATCATCCTCTTGTGGTGAGATTCAAAAAGTGATTTAGATGGCAGATGAAATAAAAGGATGTTGATTTGTTTGTGATGTTTAGAGGAGAACGTTACGATCCCTGCTTGGAAAGGTTTCTGACCTTTCATTCTGGCTTCAGATGATGCGACCTTGGGGCGTCTACAATGATGTTACAAAGACTTCAACATGTTTTTGCCAGTCGGGTAAATTTAAACAAACAATTTCATTTTAAATTCCAAACTTCACGGAGAACTACGACAACAAACTCTCAGTTTAGTTCCAGAAGGTCTAACGAATGAGAACACTGTCTTGTAATGCTACACAATTACGCACCAGTAACTCAGTCTTTCATTCTGAACAAATGAAATTCACTTAAAGCAGCACACTCAGCAGCTTGCTGTATGTGTGATGCCAGGACTGGTATTTTACCATGTTACGGTAACTCGTCATAATGAAGCTCAATCAGCAAGACTACCTTTATGCTTCATTCATCCTCCTCTCTGCTGCCGTCAGCTGTCATTTCAGGCAAAATGGGGGGGGGGGGGTTCCTATTCGGCTTCACCTCCCCCTCAAAATATATGACATAATGATGGGGTCTAAACGCCAAAGACTATTCATGTGTTTTGTGCACATGTCAATAAATATACCTCACTCACTGGTCTCTCCTGATTATACTGTTATTACCTCAGAAGACTAAGATTTTTAAAAAGCATTAAACTAACATTAATCTGTCTTACAAAACGTCGGCTTACAAAACGTTGCATGGTGCAATAATTAGGGAGCTCTGTAATATAACCCACCTGCCATGCAATGCAAAGCATGGCGTGTGATGCACAGTGAAAAGCAGCACACAGCTGCTGTATAGACAGCAGCCTGGTCAGAGGTGGGTGGAGTGTAGCTCAGGCTGTGGCAGCAGGCCAGCTGATGTAGCCAACACACTGTAATTGTGTTTGGCAACATGCAACCCACCATAAGTACATCTTCTATATACCTCTGACAATATTGACTGTTTTCAGCCTAAAGAAATGCTATAAAAGCAGATTCTATTAGTCGGGTTGTTTAAACGACTAAGGCATTATCTTAACAAATAAAAAGGTTTCCTGTTGGGTTCAAGTTAGTGATCGTTTTCTTGCCTCTGAAAATGATTAGTTCACATAAAAGAACGCAGCCAACACACAGACTTCAATGCAAGGCATTTCAGGATGCAACAGCGCCTGGTAAGAAGATGCAATGTCTAAGTATGCGATTGTTCATTATCCCAAAACATTATTTGTGCAATCCATTAAATTTAAGACTCATTACGAAATGTGGGATATTTAAGGCGTGGAAATTCATTTTCACCTAAAGTTACGATAGTAGAAAAGTAATTAAAGTTACAGTTTAATGAAATCATGAACCATACATGGAGTCACTGGAGATTGTGAATAAATTACTTCAATTAATCACACGCACACTGATTCAGATGATAACTCTGAATCAGAAAGTTGGGAATCTTCTCTCTCTTCTACTCTCTGTCCATTTCTTTTTCTTGCTTGTGTGTATGGTGCATGTGTAAGTGTCTTTCCTTTGTATAAATCTATTGTTGCTTTGTGTGTGTGTGTGTGTGTGTGTGTGTGTGTGTGTGTGTGTGTGTGTGTGTGTGTGTGTGTGTGTGTGTGCGTGCGTGCGTGTGTGTGTGTGTGTGTCACTGAAGGGGCAGTGTGCTGGGGAAGGGCCAGAGGTCTGGTGCACCCCGGAGAACGGACAGGGCCAAAGCTGCCTCCCCCTCCCTCCTCCCTCACCCTGTGCTGTCATGGGATGTCTCCGTGGGTGACGGTTTCCCTGGCAACAAAAGCCCTTTGAGGAGGCTGCATTGTGCGCTCCGAAGGGTGATGCAGAACGGCTTGTTGAAGGTGGCGAAGGGGGGGGGGGGGCACAAAGTGATATTGGATAGAACAGGCACACAAGCAAGGTAAACAACTTTCAGCCATTACTCACCACATGGCTCTGTTTTATTTTTTTTTCATCCTTCTCGCTAATCAACACTAGACCCTGATTAAAACAGCAACACCAGCCAAATGAACTCCTATTTGCATATACATGCTGTGTAAAATCAGAACCGATGCCAGAGTGTGAATTCACCTTGACGTGGCCGTGTTAAATGTATCAAACAGTCACGTCTAAGTAGCTGAACGCTCTGATTTGCTGTAGTTACAAATCCATTTCCCGCTGTGTTACACAGACAGTGTGAGGAAGGCCAAAAAAACAACAACCTCAGAGCGGCTTCTTTGGGAACCTGCAGCTTGATCCCCTCTCTAGATCCTTATGTATGATGGGTATTTTATTTACCGGAGTTTATTGTGGAGTGGTAACTGGAGATGTGTCAGTTCGCCACCTGGGCGCTGCCGAGGTGCCCTTGAGCAAGGAATCTAACACCCAACTGTGAATTTCCCCTCGAGGGATTGATAAACTTCTTCTTCTTCTTCTTCTTCTTCTTCTTCTTCTTCTTCTTCTTCTTCTTCTTCTTCTTCTTCTTCTTCTTCTTCTTCTTCTATTTAATGGAGTAGTTAAAATACTCACCCCTACTGCGGTGGAGAGTCTGCTCTCAAAGGTGGCTCTGTCAGGGCGCCCCCTGCTGTCTTTAAGGGTGTACAGATCCTCCAGGCTGCCAACCTGTCAGCGTAGAAACAAATGTTGTGGTCAGGATATGAAACAGGTCTTAACACAGAATACAGAACACAGGATTGTGCTTGGTTGAGTGCTAAGAATTTGTTTAAATAGTTTGCCCTCCAAAAACTCAGATTTGGAATGCAAAAGATGCAAATCCTACAAGAGTTTTCATCATTGCAGAGACCAATACACGTACAGTGCGAGGGTCAAAACACATAACGTATTCAGCCTTAATCACCCATATGACCCTTTGCACATCATGATATCAGCGTATCCCCTCCGGCCATCTGTCTTGTGTGGGTTTTTCTGCAAGAGGTGGGCCAAAATCAAATAGCACACAGTTTATCTAACCTTATCCTGGGCTTTTCATTTCCAAGCCTTATAAACTCAAATCGTATTGACCGCCTGGGAGAGTTAGAACTAACTAAGTGAAATCTACTCGCCAGCAATTGTGTGCAAGGCATGCGTCGTGTGTGTGTGTGTGTGTCTGTGCGTGTGTGTGTGTGGCTTGCTGATTCTATCTCCCTTCACATTCATTCTCTCTATTCTCTGTCCCTGAGGTGCATCAGGGCTGAGACTGCAGAGTAAATTGTCCCAAATTGAGTTCCTTCTTGCCGGCAGATACAGGCCACATCCCGACCAACCGTTTAGAGTGAGATAGAGAGAGAGAGAAAGAGAAATAGAGAGAGAAAACAATCACAGCATACATCACTCGCTTGAAAATGTTCCCTCTAATTTCTCTGTTTGCCTTTCTTTTCTACCCTGTCTCTCCCTCTTTCTCTCCCCTCTGCTGATTTCCCTGCTGCCTCTCTTTCTTCTGCCGCCACATTATTCTTCTGCTTCTCCCTCTTTATATCACTCTCTGTGTGTCGTCCCTTGTCTTTGTCTGCTGAGATAGGTATACATCAGTCTGTCCTTGCTCAGCTTGGCTTATTCCTTCCTTTGATGATTCTCTGCCCTCCTGCTTGTTCCCCTTTCCTCCATTCTTTTTCCATCCTTCCTCATTCGACCCCTGTTCTCCATCACCCCCTCCAAAAGTATTTTTCTTCCTTCGCCGTGTCCTTTTCTCACCCCGGTTTCTAGCCCTCCTTTACTCTCTCATCCCACCCTCCATGGCTGGCTGTACCCGGTGACATAGTACCCATCAGCGCAGACCTCCTGGGTGGTGGAGTCTCGCTCTGACAATAATCACACAGTAAGTTTATAACGCTGGCAGCCCAGCTGAGCTGAGCTGAACTGAACTGAGCACACGCGACTCCCCTGACGCCGGCACACTCCATTTAACTCAGCAGGGGAGCTGTAGGCTGGCTGGGGCAGGGATGAAGCCCGTGACAGGGATGGGGATGCCGTTGGGTTTCGGGGATGGGGGGGACTGGGGGCTGGTGATGGAGCAGTGACTGGAGACAGATATGGAAATGGAATGAGGAAGGATGGCTGGAGCTGAAACTGGTGCTGCAGGGGATGAAGATGGGTTTTACTTTAGATTTTGGACTTCTGGGTTTGGGAAGAAAGTGTTTCTTAAGAAGATGCTCATGTCACCGTCTCTGCATGGAATGATGACTCCTCTCTACTTTCACTGTTTGCTCTCTGCAAAATCCATTCCATCTCTTCCCTTAGCTAGTTTGTAGGGTTATTACTTCTCTTCAACTGGAATACTTCGGTTCCAAGCCTTTATAAAACTAAGATCCCCCTGGCTGAAGACCCTACGAGCTCCATGGGTGCTGTAACTCTTGATGTCATGAAAACAAGCCATTCTCACAGGTATTAGGAAATAAAATTGATATTTGGATGCTTGGTTCAGGTTTTAGAGCTCACTGGAATTTGCTGAAATGCCTTTCTAAAAACAGAAATCCCCTGTAAGCTTATAAAAAGTACACGACTGATAGGGCTGGGTATCGTTCAAAATCAATCAATACCAGCACCCTTAAAGTGATATCAGAACTAACAGTATTTCATTGTATACCTTATTTTCGTATACGTATACTTTATTTGATACCCATCGTGTCAATGGAAGCATTCAGTTGAAGAAAATGCCACTACCACCGCATTTATTTTATCAGATCAGTGCAGTATAGTCATACAACTGCCAACTCCGTCAAAGAACTCGCTCCCCACACCACACACTGCATGGGTTGTAGCTGCTGCACTAGTGGGACATTTCTTGTTCCAGATCTGGTTACAAAAAGGATTGAATGCAGGTATCGTTTGACTGGAGAAGTTTCCATACTAATTGGTATACAGTAATACTGGTCGATAACTTAAAGTCATAGAGTACCAGTAACCAGCAACGACTGAAGATGGTGGCAGGATAAGAATAGGACTTTGACAGATGGATGTACTGAAGAATAGAGACGCACTAATCCCCCTTCTACCAATACCAATGCCAATACCTCAACTCAGGGTGTCTGCCAAGAAAGAGTACCGATAAGATCGCAGTGCTTTCTTTTTCACAATTTGAAAATGGCATGGAACTCATGAGAATCACTTCAAACCCAAAATTAGTATTTTTCCCATTGACCTTCAGAGGGACTTAGCAATGCAGATTGTTGAGCTACATGTTTTGAGACATCTGCCTCCGAGATTTCATTTGCAGTGGCCACAGCATTGAAAAAAGACATTTTATCTTAACCGCATTATTTCTCTCCAGAAACAGTATCTGTGTTACCCTGGGTAACCAACAGAGCATTGCGCTCTGTGGCGCTCTCCGTGGTTCTGATCCTGAGGCTGTGTGGTCTCTCTCTCTCTCTCTCTCTCTCTCTCTCTCTCTCTCTCTCTCTCTCTCTCTCTCTCTCTCTCTCTCTCTCTCTCTCTCTCTCTCTCTCTCTCTCAGTTCACCAGCAGGAAGTTCAAGCCATATCCTTGACTTCCCCTGTTGCCTAATGTTTGGTGTTTTCTGCACCGTGGATTAACTAATGTTTACTCAGAATAGTTAGCTCTCTAGTAAAGTTCCGACCACCACATGTCGGGTTTAGGTTTTTGCATTGTGTCTGAGAATTGGCAGTACCAGTGAGGCTGATTCTAAAGACTCAGGTGCATGCCAGCTTCAGGTATCAGTTTGAGGCTCATATACAGCTCTCGTTAAATCTCCTTGCTCGCTCTAGAGTTTTTGTTTCGCCAAGATAATATAGCTCTTAAAGGAATGGTAAATGGAATGCAATTATATAGTGCTTTTATCCAAAGCTCTTTAAAATACCCCTCCACACTGACACCGTGATAGCAGTGAGCAACCATGTAAGACAGAGGATGTGGACAGGATGAGCCGCAATCAAGTCCATATACCTATGTTTGTGAAAGACATTGCCCATTTTACAAAGGCTCAGTCTTCACCGCAGCGCACCCAGGTTTGAAGCCCTTTGCTGCATATAGTCCCCTCTGACTTCCCCTTTCCTGTCTACTTTCATACTATCGAATAAAGGCAAAAAAGCCAGAATAAATATTCACTCCCACAATTGTCCATTCACTCCCGCTGTCCTGCGGTGGCAGCAGAATGTAGAGGCAGATATCTCAAAACGTGGGCAAATAAAAGCAAAACTATTTGGCTGGATATCACCACAGCTAAGTAAAACACTTTCGTCATCTGTGTGAACCAACCCTTTAAAATAGTGAAAGCAGTCAGTGGCCCATAAAAACACACTTCCTGCTAAATGTGTCACTTTGACAACTTGACACTTGATGTGCTTAACGTACACACATGTACACACAGTCAAAATACAGCTGTACATGAAAATGAGAGAGCAATTTCAATCCAAAACAAACACACCCTCACAAACGTACACACACACATGCTTGTGCCCTGCCAGAGCAGGTTCATAGCAAAACAATATGAGGCCAATCAGGGGACCATTGGTATGGCTCTCCCTCTGCTAATGAAGGCACTTTGAAAAGGTAATCTAATTCACCAACAGCAATTAAGGCTGGGAGCGCCTTGTCACTATCAATTATCCGCTCCTTCACTCATGTTCTCCAGTGTGGACGCTCAGCCTGCCTGACACACAGCACTGTCGGACAAATCAACCCCATCAGCCAGCCAGTCACTGAGAACACTAATCATGAGAGTTTTCAAATACACACACACACACACACACACACACACACACACACACACACACACACACACACACACACACACACACACACACTTTATGTCTGAATCATTGCACGATGAACTAAGTAACCTTGACGTGAATTGGGATGTCATCGCCGGCTGTGGTCAGGGGTACATCTTTACGTAGTGGATCCATAAACAGTAGATACTGGATCCTAAGGACAGCTACTGTAGGTGGCATGACTGATGCTAACATCCATCAAATATTGGTTATTGATAGAAACTCATGTTGCTGTGGAGTGTTTAGTGTGTGTGTTTTAAAACACCTAAATCTTGTTTATGAATATTAGGGCCCTGACTTTGCATAATTCATCATCATCATACAGACTCATGGCCACTAAGTCAAAGACATTTAAATTAATAATGCTGTTAAAAGTATGATCACCTGGAGTTGATGTGTGCACGTGTTTTGATTTGGTTCACGAGGCATTCACAAATATTGGCAGATAACGTCAAATAAGACGTGTGGTAACCTGTAAAAGGCAATATAAAATATCTAATAAACCTTTTTGGGGAACGACATGAAAATATGATGTGTAAAACTGTTGAAGATTGAATAAAAAGTATTTAAAATTCAAAATGGCAGACAATCTGGGTGTTGCAGATATGGATAGATATGCAATGAAATATGGAGTTAGAAGCAAAACTGAAACGAGCTTTATAAAGAGCCACACGGGGCTTTCCAAAGCAAAGACATGTGGCGGCACTTCATTCAAATCTGATAAACAGCATCTATGCCTAAACACCCACATGTTATCTGTTTAGAATTGGCTAAAACAAAAAGGTTCCAAGTTCAGAGAAAAATTTACTTTTTGCATTTTTTCTAAAGCAACATGTGGAGATTGAATCTGTCACACTGATACGGTACACATGGAGACACTGCACCCTGACCTGTCGCACTCTTATCGGAATGAGGACACCTCAAACCAAGTACACCTTCAGACTCCAGACAGAGTGTAAGGTACAGACAGGACTATTGAAAATGCTCTTGTCAAGGTCTTGATCCTAACTGAATCTCTCCAACAAATGACCTTAGTCCAAGGTATTTATGAAGAGGGGATTAGCATAACAACACTGCTGCATAACAGGAGTGCTGCAAAGCTTTCAAATGAGTCTATGTGGACTTGACTGGACTTATGTGGCTGCAGGAAATCAAAAGTCCCAGGTACTGACAGATGTTAACAATACATGAATATAAATGTACTGCCATCTGAAATGTTTATTCAATCCAGGTGTCACTTCACAGGTATTAATATACCATCATTAACAACTCTCGTCTTACTTACATATTCAAGAAATCATTTGGCTCTAATCTTAAGAATACTGTCGAAAATAGTTGTTTGTGTATATTAAAAGGAAAAAGTTAAAACAATGGAGGAGACTTTGTGGATTAAATAAAGGACTGGATCATCAAATCAAACACTCTCACATGAGCAATGGTAGCTTATAATACATTTCTCCATTCACTTAGAAAACAGAAAGAAAAGGGTCCTGAAAACTTCCCAGAATGCAATATATGGACACTACTGTACTGTTACCACAAGAAGAAAACCAAACTATAATTTTCAGTGGTTTGCTTATCCTATGTGGATTGAAAGTTTAAGCTTTTTATGATTCCTGTGTAACTGAATGGAAAAAGGACTAAGACTAACATGGTTCGCTTCCCACTGAGAGAAATTGCAATTTAAATATATTCACATCAAGCACATTTGCAGAGGCTTATTTGAGTTCATGTTCAAGATGAACTGTAAAAGTAGCTGTATGAAACAGCAATTCTCTACTCACATCCTTGGTTAAAAAAGACTGCAAAGACTACCCACCACAGTGCAAGCCTTTCCAGCTCCTATGTGAGAGGAAATAACCTTGTCTGTCTTCTGTATTTGTAATCTAAATAATGTTGCGGAAAGACAATGCACTAATTGCATTAACATAAAAACTAGTCGCTTTAATGTGCAATTAGAGTTCCAAATAACCTGACCTGCATGTCTGTAGGTGGAAAGCCATAGACATGGGGAGAACACACAAACTCCACACAGCAGCCAGTGTACACAGGACATTCTTGCTTGAAGGCAACACTTCTAACCGCTAATTAAACTATTAACAGTATTAATAGAATGATAACCATGCCATGCTCTAACTTTAGATAAGGTACTTAATGTGCCAGAACTTCCTGTGTATTAATTAAAATAAGCAAAAAAAGTTGTGCATGGACTTTCTAAAGCTCCTTCACACAAGTGAAAAGTGGTCTCATTCCTTATGCTGAACACAGTATATAAGGAAACTATTATTTTGACTTGATCAGCTGCAGATCTGGCTACTACTGCTGAGAGGAACAACTGATGAAAAGCTCCCATAAGGAGTAAATATTGGATTTAAGAATCTTGGACCCCAACCAAAAATCACATGCAATTATGAAAGTTGGAAGTCAGAGCAAAGACAAAGAAGAATAATAGATTAATCAATTAAATAACTGAATTTTAATCATCCCATAGTGACTTTTAATTAATTTTTTTAGCATCTACCTAATGTGCTGCCTCAGGAACAAGTACAGCAACAGAACTGTTTAATTTTTTTATTGTGGCAAACTGTACGATTCACTGAGTACCGTGTTGCCGGAGACATGAGTAGAGCTAAAGGTTAACAGAACACAAAATGACGAACAGCAATTACCGAAAGATACAGTATTATAAATCAAGACAGGAAATATAGAAATCTAAAATCAAAATCTACCTTAGCTGCTCTCCACTTACAGGTTCAGAACAACGCTGCTGGTTTTTCCTCCAGCTGTGACACTTGACAAACTAAGAACACTAAAAGCTTTAATTGAACTCTTTGGGAGTTGCCCAATTTGCATTTGCCATTGAAACACAATGAAAAGATTTCAACAATCATAAGTCTTGATTTTGAAACAAAAGAAGAAGTCATGACACTTGATTGGACAACTATTGAGATAATTAATTATCTGATGATGTTTAACCCTGCGTCATCACAGGAGCCTATTGATAAAAACGTTTGCCAAAAATATTTAATACAGATATACTTCCCCATTATGTTGGGTATTAGTTTTGTTATGTGTACTTATTGCATCAGTGATTTCTCTATATTCAGTTTTGTTTTTCCACATTTTTCAACACTCGTTTGTTATTGATTCCTAATTGATTCAAGTGTCAAATCAAATTATCATAATGCGCAGCGTATGATTAAAAGACCCAAGCATCACAATTCAAAACAACTCATTTGAAGGAAAAGGCAGATTTAAGGCAGCTCAACAAGAGCTGCGGGTATTGTGATCTTTTGTTCCTTAATGTTGATTTTTTAATATTTTGTTTATTTTTTATGTCTTTGTGTCCTTTTATTTTCTGCTAAGTTCTTTTTTTGTGTTTTTCTTAAAAGAGATGAAAACGTGACTTGATGAAGTGTTTTGATGATCCATGAGAAGTGTTGGTAGCTCCTTTTACCTTTTTATATCATCTTTGCTGAAGGCAACACTGCCAGAGAACAGACACTAACTGTTAATCATTTTTTTAAGTAAACATTTTATCATTTACTTCATACGATACCAGAATTAATGACAAATGCCCATCACAAGCCCAAACTGATTCCTTTGCTAACTTCCTCTGAACTTCAATTTACAATAGCAAAGAGAAAGCTACCTGTGCTGCACCAAAATGCCAAACGGACCAAGTTAGATACCTGGTGAACACAGGGGAGCTTCAACGGCTGAAGAGACAGAAATCCCTCCACAGATGGTGGAGACCAAAACATAGCTGAAAGGAGAGGATGTTGGACTAACATTTGTCCGATGGACAAATATACAACTCCAGATAAATGCTAATGCTGCTCACTGTCGGCTAAATGTTTGCAAGCTAGTTCACAATACCAACTTTATAATGTAATAACATGTCAGTGTTCTGTTTAATGGTTGCTTCCCACAAACTGGTCAAATAAATACAAAAATGAAAAGAACATCTATTATTAATGGGGGATTTCTTTTTATTGAACATCTTCATGTTTGGGCAGATTTTTTGTTGGGCTGTAGCCAAAACTGTTTTATACTTCTATGTTGAATGTACGCCGTAACTTGACATGCATCTCCTCAGAAATGTAACTGCACGTCACGCACGTCACGCAGACAATGATTGGTCCGCTTGGTAGCGTTGCATTTCCGGCTGCTCCTTCTTCTCTTTCTACATGGACCAAATCGAGCAGAGGTTAACCGAGGACAAGGAAGTCTGTAAATATGTACACTTGTATGACTCCTAACTGTTGTTCAACATTTATTAGCTTCAACTCCAACATGATCTGCTCTGTTTCAGTCGCCATTGTTTGAAGTACACAAAGAAACTCAACACAGTGGCATAGAAACCTCACTAATTGCAGAGAGATGGAGACACACAGGCGCAAAAGTCTAAATGCTCACAACGGCAGAGGCCACTTTTGGTACAAAGCCGCTCTTAACACTAAATCACCGCTGACTTGACATTGTCATTGTAAACAAGTGGTCTGAACTGTTATAACCCAATAACTCAAATTCATTCATAGGCTACTGTAACTAAAAACACTAGGCTACATGTTGTTGTTAACACAAACAATAAGCATTTACTAACCTCAGCCCGAAACATATAAAAAGGTTTATCTCCTTAGTACTCTTCAAAAAGCCAAAACCACTATATGCCTGATTTTTCTACAGAATCTGATGGCAGATGAGCAGAGCTGGACTTTGAGTCGTCTCAGTGCTGAAGCACTCACAGGATGCATGCCCCGCTGCTGCTGACGGTCTCCAACAGCCACTCAGAAAGAGGAGAGAGCAACATAGATGGAGGGAGGGATGGAAGGGAAAATAATGAAGAAAAAGCAAAAACAAACATAGACATCAAGAGTCATTGAAGCAGTCTGTGAGAGCCACGTGAGGTAGCCCACCGTATGGAGAAAATAGCAGCTGGTGCGTCTGCTAACAGCCCTACAGGGGCTGTGGCCTCCACAGCCCAGAATATGGAGTAGCAGAAAGGAGAGATAGGAGGAGGGTTGGGTGATAGAGGGGGATGCTAGAGGCTAAATGGGGTGAGCAGTTAAGCCTTGTTTGTTACAGTACTGGCAGGAAATGCAGGAGATGGGAGGGGGCATGACGGGTTTATGGTCCACATTAAAGTTACAAATACAAGGACTAATGAGTTTTTTAAGACAAATACAATTAGTTTATGATTGGGTGTTGACTTATATAGTGTAAATCTTCTAGGAATTCCACTTTATTACAAGATGGATTTTTTTGTTTTGTTTTGGCCATCAGTTCTATAGATAATAAAAAACAATGTACTCAACAAGTAAATATTAGGGACATGTGGCGACATCGCTTAAAAGAAGCCCAACGGGACTAGAAACATTACCAGTCAGATGATCACACAGGTTTTACCAAAGCCCTACGTTCATATTACATTCTGCCAAAGATGGCATCAGTTGTAAGGAGCTAAACAGGCACTCATTCAACTCATTCAACTCATTCAACTCATTCAACTCCTCAAAAACAACGAGGATAAAACCTTGGATTACAAAATAAATACACAAATAACAAAAAATACGAAAGATAATTCCAAGAATGTTAGAAAGAAAATCAGTGTGATTTATTGCATACGTGGACTTAGTTGAGTATTATATAAACAGGATTACTGCACTCTACACCCACATAAGTTATTACATTCCAAGTCCAAGTTGCTACAGGCCTGCAACACTTATTTCTGTCCACCATAAGTCCCACTCAGTTGAGAGTGAAGCAAACTAAATAAAATCCACTCTCTGCTGCAAAAATCACAAAAACTGAAAATTAAGTCAACTGTGAAAAGAATTATTCTCCTTCCGGATGAAAACAATAAACAGTGATCTGCCATTTGAAAATTACATCTGACATGAACTGAAGTCAACTGTCACATTACACAGGTATGGACTGGAATCTGGAAACTTCCTTCCTTAGCTTCTTACTTTGGGTAATAAATGGAAATCACTGAAATAGGAGCAGAACAAACACTCAGCAACAGCAGTAACTGACAAACGTGTCATAAAAGTCCATCCACAAAGCTTATAATAAACAACAACTTCATAAAACCTGGTTTACTTTCACTTATTTCTCTCTAAGCTCTTTTCATAAACCCACTGCAAACAAAAACATGTAGTAAAATCCAACAGTAAAGCTGTACAACGTACAATACTTCTCAATGTTCCATACTGTGTATGAGCGTGCTCTTGTCCACCATCTTCCTTTATCTTCTTTATCTCTCCCTCTTTCCCTATCTCTCTCTCCATTTCAATATTGAAGAGAGTTTTATTAAGGGCTAGACTCGGGTGTGCTGAGGCGCTCTCAGTAATTTTCCTACAAAGTGCTTTAATCCATCACACGGCCAACATGTGGCCTTTGCAGCCATACATCATCTCAGCCCAGGGAGAGAGAGGACGGGAAAGAGAGGGAGTGGTAGCATAATTTCTTCTCTCCTCCTCCTCCTCAACCCCATCTTCTCCTTCTCCTTCTTCTTCTTCTCTAGCTTCATCTCCCGCCAGAGTTTCCCACCAGGGAGGGAAACCACATCTTCTCCACATATTCCTCAGTCAAGTCCTCTCTCCATTTACAAATGAGAGTGAGGCATGAGCGAGGATGGAATGAGGGGAGGCGGGGGGTGGTACGCAAAGAGAGAGAGAGAGAGAAAATGAAAGAGATGGAGATAGCCGTGAGTGAATGAGTGAGTGAATGAGAGGGAGAGAGAAAGAGATAAGAAAAATGGAGAAAAGCTTACTGGAATGAATTAAAATTGGGGACAAAAGCGGGTGAGAGGAAGTCAGACACAGAGAGTGTGTGTGCGTGTGTGCGTGTGTGCGTGTGTGTGTGTGTGCAAGGTGTGTGCATCTGTACTTGCATGAGGAAATAGAAATAGCGAGTGAAGGAGTAGAGATGGGGGAGAAAAAAAAGTGCTGCATTTTCCCAGCATGCAGCTGGTGCAGTATTGCCCTCTGCGTTGCCCCCGGCCAACACCTGCCTCCATTTCGCTCTCTCCGCCCTCCTCGCGCCGAGGAGCAGCGGTGAACTCTGGGCCCCCTGACTAATGGAATGGGCCCTCTCTTCCAACCATTAGACGATTGGTGTCCCTTTTCGCGCCCCTGGGTACCCTACGCTACAGAAAAGGGAGAGGAAGGGAGAGGGAGAAGATGGTGGTACGTTGGCCTTTTTCCTTTTGCCAGACACACACAAACACCTGGCCATAACATACCAGCCTGGAGTAATCCAGCAAGAGTAAGGCTTGACATAGCTTAGCATCTGACTGAGGCTATTTCTGAGAGGATATTAGAAATTCTGAATTGTGTGCAGCACTACAAGGTTTCAGAGAAGAAGCTCTCTGAATGTGTACGACAGCGGCCCCGGCTGATCGTGAAGCGTTTGTGTGATTTCATTTAGCCGGTAAATCCAGTGCTCTACCTCAATTACATCTGCTTTACTCAGATGGAAAACATACCTCGCGAGTACAGAGGATGGGGAGGGGAGGGCATAGAACGGATTGGGGATTGAATCTCTCGATGAGCTGATAGCACGTCCGCAGACAGCGAGCCAAGCTGTGCCACAGTAATGTTATGCTAATGAGATGGTAATGATATGCTAATCTGCCAGCAGTATTCCACCTCACTGGAGAGAAGGGGAATCTGGGAGGCCTTTCACCATTGGTTGGAGACCAGGGACTTCCTGAAGTCAGAGTTCAAAACAACACACACACGCACGCACACGCACACGCACACGCACACACACACTCTTAATTATTGAAGCAGTGTTCTCAGCTAAAATAAAAACAATGCAACACATACACTTAATCTGTATCTAATCGGATTTGCAAACTCTTAAGTAAGCAAGAAATAATGCCTGTAAACAATGCAGTATCATGTGATGTAACTTAAAACTGGGTCGGATGTATTGTAATTAAGCCTGCCAGCAAAACTGAGACTTTTTAAATCAGCGTGTAATATCAAGTCACTGTGCTGTTGTTTTGTGCAGGCATTAAGTGAAACAGAAAATCATCTCTTTGGCGATCAGGTTCTTTTTCCTTTGTCATTGTGTGCACAACCCTGCACCTGTAATGGCTGCTATTACCTGCCTAGTCAAAGCGTCTCTTTCTCTCTGGCTCATAATGATTGCATTAAACCACCACATCCTTGGTTGAAGATGAGACTCACCATTGTATGACAGTAGTTTTTGAATCCAGTCAGTACTGCTACATAATTCAAAGCGAGAGCTTCCTGGGTGCACTGCATTCGTTGGGTTTGTTTCTTTATTTAAATGATGATACATTTCACTCCATCATTGGGAATGAGACAATTTACCCTCCAATATAAAAAAGGAATGTTGACAAACTATAAGCCGTCTTTAAACATTTCTAAATGAGCAAGGAGTCAGACAAGTAAAAGAAAAATGTGGATAGATAAACTCCATCTCTTTGACACATTTAAAAATCATAAAGACTGACGGGAGAGGCTTCAGTGCACCTGCAAAAAGCAACTGCAATGCATCACAGTAAATCTGTCTGTGTGGCATAAAGACATCATCGCGGATATGTTGCTTTGTTTTTCTTGGTATTTTACAGTTGCAAAATGGATATGTCAAGTCTGCACAATGGAGAGACGAGATGACATTTTCTTGGATGCTGTACACTAAATCAAAGAGACCAACAATATGCTGAGTGCCAGCATGGAGACATTTGATTCCCATTCCACTCATGCGGCATTACCACTGGAATGCCAGCAGACATCACAATCCTCCCCGAGCTGGCGTAGGACTGCTTGTCAGACTTTTCATTCTACTTCAATGTTTTAAAAATATATACACATATCATAGAAAATTGTGAAGCGCCGGCTTCTTCTTGATATTATGATATTTACAATAGGTTTGACTTAACAAAGGCGAGTTAGTGTCAGTGACATTTAGCATCAGCCTCTGGCGACAGACAGGTAAAAGAAGCCAGTCAGCAGATTGGACCTGGGGGGATCGTGAAAGTGGGGGTTGTTTGAGGCTCTGCTCAGGATATGGTGGTGCTGGGTTGGACACCTTATTAACACACAAAACACGCTTACTGCATTCCCTTGATGATGGATTACTACAGAATCCCCTCACAATGCTACAGTATCATTGCACAATTTCACAAATATAACAGAACAAAACGAATATAAACTAACAACAATGGGTGTAGCGATACATCGATATGGATCGACTTAATGATCAAGGATCCAATATCATCGATGCAAAGTGAAAACACGATACATATCATCATCTTTAAGATACGCCTTTATTTTGAAATTCTCATGGAACATCTGTGTCACCATTTCAATGCAAGAGCATCTCCTTCCTAAACATTCAAACAGTGCCTAAAAATGAGAAATGTGGCATTTTACATCAGAGAAACAGAGATTTATTTTTATTCTTTTTTGTTATTTAAATGTTTGTAAGAGCCTAGTAATAAAGTTGTCATATTTGAGTTGCTTTTTGTCAGTTGATGCAACTGATAGTGTTAAATGGTCATGATATCGTCTCATATTGCAGGACCCTGAATTGAATCAAAATTGTGATTTACACCCCTACTAACAAAACTACAGTTATTTTCAAAAATGTGTTTCACAGTACCTTGTTTATGCATAAATACATGTACATGGCAACATGTTTTTGCTTTTGTTTTCATAATTACAAGCGATCAGTGCATCGGGGGACTATCAGTGGTTTATAAAAGAGAGCAGAAAACAATGCAGGAAGAGGCAGAGGTGTTTGTGTGCATACATGAGGGACAATGAGAGAGAGACAGGCAGAGAGGAAGACGGAGACGGGGGTGGACTGTCCAATACACTCCTGATAAAGGTCAAAGAGATGTTTTATTCATGACCAGGCGGCAGCGGAAGCGGCAGTAGCAGCAGTGGCAGGAGCAGCGGAAGGGGCAGCGGCAGTAGCAGCAGCGGCAGGAGCAGCGGAAGGGGTAGCGGCAGTAGCGGCAGTAGCGGCAGTAGCGGCAGTAGCGGCGGCTGCGGCGGCAGTAGCGGAAGCGGCAGCTATTGCAGCGGCAGCGGGGCCAAGGTTGAAATGAGTTTGCGTCCCCGTTCCCCAGAGCCCGCTCTGCACACCACCTCACACCAGGCCAGCGGACACTGCCCCTAACACTTATAAATAATGTCAAAAAACACTTACACACACACCCCAGTATCACATATCAATAACTTCAAATCACTCAAAAATCGATGGAGGAATGCACATCTGCCGGCAAAGAACAAAGTGCAATATGCTTAAGTGAATGAAGTGGAACTAAAACCCTTTAAGGAGACTCTTGGAGACTGTAGCATGTAGGATTTTCTCAACTGTAGGGCTCTATCTATAACCAATTATTAACAGAAAACTATGACATTTTGAATATAATGTAAAACAAATCAAGATATCCTATATTTTGCTTTGCATATTTAAAATGCGACTGTCCATTTGCTATCTAATGCATTTTATGGCTCGTCCTCACTGTATTTAAGGTCAGGCACTTACAGTATCCGGGTGCTTTCCCATCTGAAATTTGTATGATGGATTGCTTACACAATGTTGTTTAATCAAATAGCACATTTTATCCTATGAATCTCGGTCGATTCTTTGAAAAGAAGAATTTAAATAAAAGAATCCCTTTTACAGACCAGAGCATGAATGGATGTCAATTCACAAGGGCTCTTACCTTTTTAATCTTTCTGACTGGGAATCTTTCATAAAAAAGAATCAGAAGAAGTTCATTTTAAAACACGTTATGTCCTTGAACAGCCTCTTTGAACTTGCCCTTACAAAGAAACCCTACTGTATTCCAGCTAACCAAGACCCGCTCCCAGACCTTATTTCTTTTAATGCAGCAGAGATTTTTTTTTAAGGGAGCTGACACAATTTCAGACTCAACAACCAAAGTAACCTTTAAAGTATTGATGTGGATAAATCAGATGTAGTCTTCTGACAATTGGAAAGATTTCAGCATGACAGATTAAAACTCAGGCAAATAGGTAAAGACCCAATCATCTCCCAACACATTCAACTGGAGCCTATTCCACATATAGGAATTTATCACAGGGTTCTCTAAGTTTGGTTAAATAGAAGTGTGTGTGTGTGTGTCTTTATATGTGTGTGTCACTCTGTGTAGACGGCCTACTCCAGTGTCTTTGATCAGATATGAAATATTCAGAAACGCTGCTGTAATTTGATGAAAGTCAGATATCCCTCAAATAGGAAGCAGAAGTCAGCGCTTTGGCAGCTCTTAAAAATAAAACCTCAGTAGCCAGATTTAGAAAGTGTAGAATCCTGGCCCATATGTGAAGGCAACAACAAGGGGTTTCAAACATGCACTGACCTGTTGTATGAACTCCAGTCTGTGCTGCGCGGCCAGAGCTCTGGCAGCTCGGATGCCTCCGTCCATTCGCACTGCATAGAAGACATGCCGGTTGGTCCCACGATGCCCCTCTGTGGTCACTAGCTTCCTCTGCAGCAGGCAGCCAAGCACCAGCACAACTGCACTGAACATAGAGCCTTTAAAAAAGAAGATTTTTTATCAAATAGTGACGAAAAATACATTTCTTAAACCTTTTACAAATTTATGTCAATTATGTACATTTTTGGACAGTCTTAACCCACATTCCTTTATTGCATATTGACGTTAAAAGTCAGAAAATTGTGAGAAATGACCAATGTCACAAATTTAAATATACCCAAAGAAATTAAATGCGCATATATGACAAAGAAAAGCATCCTGTTCTTACATTTGAGAAACTGGAACCAGCAACAAAAGACAAATAATTACAATATTCAAAATTGTTTTTCCGCTCTATTAAGTTTCCCGCTGGATACCCTCTCTCCAGCGGTTGTTTGAAATTAAGTCTAAAAACTGACATTATGAATATCTATATAACAAAAACACAAACACCTACAATTTTAACTATTACCAAAACACTCCGAATACCATCTAACTACACAAATGAGTTTATAGAGTGTGGGATTCAGCGTCTCTGCGCAGAGTTGGCAATTGTGAAGCAATTTGCCCACAGCCACCTCCTCTGTACTTTTGCATGAAATCCACAGTGGCTGCCACCTACAGCATGTGAACCACCCACCTGTAGCCACAGAGTGAAACGTCCAGGAGAAATCTTTCACACAGTGCGATGAAAGCTAGAACTCTGGCACCGGGGGCCCCGAGCGAGACAACATACTCTCTCCAGTTCCCAACCCACACGTTTAATCTCCTGGCCTTGATGCAAATGCTTCTGAGAGCAGAAAAGCAGTGGCGCTCTCATTGTGTGAACTAACTTCCCTCTTTAAGCAAAACAGTAACTTTATCAGTCTTTTCTTTATACCCGCGCTTTCCTGTGAACGATGATAGAATAAAAAGTTGTCACCTCACTCTTCTCAGTATCTACTCAACAAGAAAAAAACAGCCAATGCACTATAGAAGAATGCATTACTGAAGAACATTAATTGCTTACACTCCCACCACCAGATTATGCAACTAACATTTACTGCTGATCCGTGAAGTTATATATATACACGTTAGTTTATACTGAATGTGATTAGGAATGCTTTATGTAACTTGTTGTATTCAGTAAGTTCTTTTCCACATGTACACATCTCCTAAATGCCAAAAGGCTGCATCTATTAGTCGAATAATCGATAAGTCATTCGGCAACTATTCTAATTCTAACTACCTTTGTTCAATTGTTTAAGTCACGTTTTAAGCAAAAGTGCTCAAAATCCTGTGGTTCCACCTTCTAAAATGTGAACATGTAATGTTTTGGTGTTAGTCCTTAATGATATCAAATTAAATATTTGATGGTTTCGGTCTGTTGGTCGGACAGAACAAACTATTTGAATAGGAAAACTTGGGCTTTTGAAAATCGCAACGGACATTTTTACTATCTTTTGACATTTTACAAAGTATTGTATACATTGATTAGTTGGGAAAATAATCAACAGATTAATTGATTATAAAAATAATAGTTAGTTGCAGCCCTACGTAATTGTTATGAAGCTATTGTCTGCAATCTTTGTTTTTTTTTGCCTTTATTTCAGCCATTTTATTCCCAAAATGGACAGTGGAACTCCAAACTAGAAGATTAAGATCTCTCACTCTATATTATTCTGTTTGTATGTGTATCTGACTTCCCTTCAAAAGTGAAGTGCCTCCTCCAGCAGCATTTCCCCCCCAAACAACAAGCAGTGCAGCTGACCACCGTTTAAAGTCTACAGCATCATTCAGCTCCAATCTCCCAAGCCACTGATTGAAATCGATAACCTCACTTGGGGCTCAGGCCCCAGTCAATCCCACTGGAGGTGCAGGGCCGCCAGCGTACACCTCACCCAGTGAGGAGCGGGCCTCGGGCAGAGATGGAGTAGACGGGGAGAGAGGGAGGGAGAACGGGTGAGCACATGAGACTGGAGTACAGGAGAGCCACATTGAACAGTGTCAGGGCCTCGGGGCCTACTGGGACACTGATAAAGTACCTGGACATTTTTATAGACAAACTACTTATTTCCATCCTCATATCGCTTGGGAAGACTGATAACTTTATATTCCTCTCAGGCAGAGGAATGAAAGAAGGGGGGGCCCTTTCAGGAGTTTAATTGATCAAACTGTAGCCACAAGGGGTTTTTTTCTGGAGATAAAAGGGACTAGCACTCTCCCCTGTACAATGCAGAGATCTTTTAGAAAGCAGACCCAATGAAAAAAGAGAATGTAACTCATTATGCAAAGTCATTACAAGTCTCTGACTATACTCCTTAAAGAGGGGGAGTTAATGGTGGAATTGTATCGTACAGGGTTTCCAGAGGTCAAACTACCGGTCAAAGGATAACATTATTTTACAATGTCCAGATTATTATTGCAAGGGCATCAGGGCCAAGCAGCACAGATCCTTTCACTGGAGTCCAAGTCTCCATGTTAGCAAGCTTTCCCAACAGAACAGAACAGAACTTTATTGTCCCACCGGAACAGAAAATATGTCTTTGTCTCATCAATCAAGACAATAAACACAGTAAGAACAATATATTGTTATTGTTTTTACTGTGTCTATTGTCAGTAAAATTATTATCACAACACGCATCATAAATCATCAGCAATATATGTGCAAAGGTTTAAACAAGTAATTGAAATCTTCAGGCATGGGGATGTTGTTGTGCTGTTTGTTCATTATATTGATTGTGCATAACACAAAGAATCCTTTATATATCTTTTTGTTTACAAAAGGTTTTCTATAGTGTTGTCCAGACAACATTACCATAAATTCAGAGTGGAGGGAATGTTCAGTGTCATCTTTACCGTGAACAGCAACATTACACGGTGCATCTTATCATTTTTGTCGCCGTCCTACAATTCTCTAACAACTCTAGCCAATTAGTTTTTATTTGCCACAGTCAGGTTTACATACCAGACTTGGATATATCCAAAGCTGAAGGGTTCTTGAGGAAGGCAACTAATGCATCCACGCCATATTGTTCAGATTATTACGATCAGCCAAGTCAGAAAAAACATTCCCGTCAGCCTCCTAGTTGTAATATCGAGTGGGAGATATTGGGAATTTATGACAACAGCGATATCTCTCGCTTGGTGAAAAGAACAGAAGAATCAACAAACAGACAAATGAATCTAAATTAAACCCAAAATAAACATTAATAGAATCAATTCATCTCATTTAAAAGGGCGATATAAATCCTCCAAATATGTAAACACACCAAAAGTAGCTCATTTAGGCTTTTTATCGGTATGACTACAATGTCAGCAGTGGGGGGAACCATCCCATTTTTTTACATTGACGCACAGTACAGAAGTGCAGCTTAAACCCCTACCAGCAGCTGATCTGTAGGTGACTGTAACTCTAGTGGTTCAGACATGGGGGCCAAAGAAAGGCGATACACGTGCACATGTGTTTTTAGTTATTTGACCAGATTAGACCTCTACTCATGGCTGTGTGGGTGTGTGTAGTCAGAGTTTGATTAACATTTCCATAATGTCTATAAAAAGATTGTGCAGTAAGCAATGGGACAAGACTTGGGTATTGGATGGATTGGTTGAAGTTAGCTTTAAAGTGGCTTCTTGTAAAACTATTTTGGTTGTAAATGTTGTCTCAACTCAAACTCCATTCTCGAGTAACAAATGACTTATCAGTAAACAATGAACAGAGCAAGGAACAGGAAGTCTAGTTGTAATCCCACAGTTCGGGCTTCAAAGCTTGGCGCTCTTCGAAACTACACCTGTACTGGCAGGTGTACATTAATGAAGAAAGTCAGCTAGGCAGCGAGCTGAAAGGGCTGTGTTCAGCTACCCGTGTTTTCAGGTAAGATAGTTAGCCACTCAGTCCTCTGATTGTTCCACTGATGTTAAACACATGCACACAAACCACTGTTTGTCACAATCATCTAATAAACTGTTTATTGAAGTATTTATTGATGTTTTTGACTAGTCTGATTCACCAGTGCTCCATAGAAGCACAGGTGTAAGTAATACTATTAACAATGGTTGCATTCCATTCAGGTGTGCCAGGCCCTGGTTAAGTGCATGCTGGCTCATTGGCATGTCTTAACGGGGCACCTGAATGTACTGTAACAGAGCCATTCTTAACATTAGTGTTACTTACACCTGTGCTCTTCCTACTGTCCCAGGTCAAAAACGTCTCATGAGAAAAAGGTCTACCCTCAGTGTATCTCCACCCAGCTACAACCTGCATGAGGTCTAATCAGGCAGAAATTGGAAACACCTGTGTGGGTGTATATTTATGACTATTATTTTGTTTTACAGAAGGGCGACATTTCAACAGATGTTGCTTCAGTAGTAGTATGTAGGTGGTACATGTGCTAGCTACAGTAGTCTATTACATAAGTTATACAAGTTATCACAAAACCTTAACATAACAAAGTCCCACTGCATACATTATAGACATTGAATCATTTCCTGTGTTGGTTATAATACATAAGCATTGGGTGGATTACTAGTACGGTAATAGTAATAGAGAATGGTCTGAATCAAGTTTCCAGTCATTACATGTTCTGTCTCCTTGTCAAGTCAACCTGGTCCAGTGCATCAACGCCTGGAAACGAGACTACATCTGAGTGCGAGGGGAGGGGGGGGGGGGGTAAAACTGGTTCAAACCTCACTCCCTCCATGTACTACGGAGCCTAAAAGGATTAAATGGGTTTGTAGTGTAGTGACAGAAAGAGAAAGCGTTTACCTTTTCTTTCCAGGCGACAGAGCCTTCACACAGACCGACAGCCTCCTGTTGAAAGCAGAGCGGCAGGTCGATGCATCGTAAAGAGACAAATCTCCCGACGCATCCATTTTTATTGTGTCCACTGACTCCTGGTAATAAAACGTGCAAATTAGAGCATGCAAAACACTGCATCTTTATCGTGCATCTTCTCACTGGACAAGTCAAACGTGCAGAAATACCGAACTGTAAGTCGACAAAACGAGCACATCCACGGCGTGTGGCGGAACGGGGGGATTTTGTAAAGATGTGAGAATGCATTAGAATGCAAGAAATGGTGTGATGGCGAGAGGGACTGTTGGGAGAGACAGATTTGCATATGGAAATTGGGGTTAGCGTGGATAAAGTTCTACTTAGACCGCTGCATTGTTTTGTATTAATTTAAGCGGGACCCCTGCAGTGAGACTTAGGGGGACAAGAAGTGACTTTGACATGTCTGTAGAAAAGTCATGGCATGGTGCATGTTCTCTGGTCAGTGCATAAAAGCTCTTTGACTAGCATCAATGCGTATTCTTTAGGATGTTTTAGTAATTAATTTTAGACATAGTGATCAGTGTTCATCGCGTGTGTTAAGGCCTAGGCTATATATTTGGTGTAAATAAACTTGGACTTGAAGTCTGTGACTCTCTTTGTTAACAAAGACCAAATTGAAATGTTGAACTAATTGAATTAAGGTCTCGTGAGGGTTAAAATAGTTGTGATAGAAATAAGAAAGAAACTCGAGAAATAAAGACTTTGAAACAAGCACGAGACATGGCAAACACATACAGGACAGTAACACACTTCACCTGGAGAAATAATTCGACGAAGGAAGCACGTTGCAGTGAGACCTCTTGTTTTGTGTCGATCTACGACAGGGCCACGCCCACTTCAAACTTCGGACCAATCATCGGGCGCGGGGCGAGTGTGCGCTGCGTGGAGCAGACGCGCGGGAGACCCCGAAAACCCAAACAACGGAAATCATGACAGCAATGTAATCCTAGTACTTTGCTTTGAATGTGTGAATATAACATTACTTAAGAAGCCGGAACAAAAGGTTTGTAAATGTTTCAACAGATTCGTGTTTCTGGAAGCGCTACTGTGTTTAGTTTCCCTGTTAGGATTGCTGCTATATCGGTTAACTAGCGCTAACTTTGCATTCAACATAATCAGATACTACTGTTACTAAAGTAGCTAACATGATCAGGATGCTTATTTACTGGCTGACATATAAACACACACATGTTGTAGAGAGAATGAACCTTGAATAAGTGCTGCTGTCCCGCGTGCTGCATTATGAAGCAGCTTGATATGTTGTTAAGCACGTGAGCATTACTGACTAACGTTAGTAGTTATGAAGCAAGGCAACATCAAATGCCATGTTTTGAAGGTTAGTACGAGTGGAAGACATTGACAGCCGTCTGCTGGATAATGGCAGCTTCTGTTTGATTTGACTTCACGTTCATCAGCGTGTAACGTTATTGTGTGAGGTTTATTGCATTTTTCTACTTAAGATATATTGTATAGCTATGCTTAAAACGGATTATTGCTTTGAACATATAGTATACTCGTGTTTAATTTGCTTTCGTATAATACATCTTCACTTGTGTGTGAATGCCTGCTACTTTTATCTGCACTGGATGCAACAAGTCACTGTTTTGGGAAATGATCTCGTAATGTCTCAATATAATATGTGTGTCCTTAAAGGTGATACTGATTCTGTACTGGCAGCATGGCAGACGACTTCAGCCAATCCCTCACCCCGCCAGTTTCTCCATTCGCAGCAGACAGCTTATGTGAGATGACTCCAGCCCGACCGCCATGCTTCTGCTGCTCTGAAATAAAGGAGGACCCCACTGGAGCACTCTCCCCAGATGGATACACTGCAAGAGGCTCCCTGAAACGGTAGAGTCACTGTCTGTCGGTTCTCCATAATCACAAAACAAACTAATGTTCTCACTTGGAGGTCAACAGTTTTCACTGTACATATTTTGTGAAATTGTCCTGATGAAAACTGTTGACAGCTCCATCTGTGGATTATCCTGAGTAACTGGATCATTTTTCTGGAAACATACACTGCTGTTGGTCTTTTTCCAAAGGTCAGTTTTTGATGTTTTGAGCACAGAAAATGAAATCCAGTCTCCTCCATTTAACAGAGTGGCAGCAGAAGTCTCGGAAAAATGTCAGTAAATGAAGTCTTAACTGATGTGACTGTATCCGCTCTGTAGGCTGCTGTTGCGTCTTGACCCGGCCCCCGCAGAGTATGAGACAGACACGGTGGAGATCTTTGGTTTCCCCTGGGTAACAGAGACATCATTGGTGGAATCTACAAAGCTACTCTTTGGTCTGTTCAGGTGAGCCAAGATGTAGAACAGATCTCAGTTAAGTTTGCTTTAAAATAATAATAATAATAATAATAATAATAATAATAATAATAATAATAATAATAAACCCAGTTTTAATGTTTATTTGTGTTGCTACAAGCACTCTAATTTGAAGGTAATTTTCTATGGCTGCAAAAGCTTCAAAATAAAATCCTTTTTTTATTCTCAGTACTAATTTGTTGTAAAACAGTGTCCACCATGTGTCATTCACATACATGTCACTAGTCTGTTTCCCTTTGTTATATTTCAGACAAAAGGTTTGCAGGCTGGAGTTCTTGGTGCAGTCCAGCTCACATGACTTTGGTAAGTCTGTGTAATATGTAATCTACAATCCAGCGAATAATCCAACCTTTCGTTTTTCTGTTAGTGTTTTCTCCACACAGTAAGCCATTATTTGCTCACATTAACAGTCACCTCACGTGTTTCCGAGATGCTTATATGTACATTGGCAAACAGATCATGTCTGTAGTGTAAAGAGGAAATATACATGTGGTTAAAAAGTTTTAAAATATCAAATGAACTCAAGGCCTTTAAATTGAGGGGCAGTTGGTCTAACCAGTGAAACACAGTATCAGCCGGGGAAATTGCTTTGTGCAAGGCAGAATTATCATGAGGAGAAGTCTTACTAGCCAAACACTATGAATGCAACATACAGTACATGCATATATGGTGATTAGTATGATTAACTGAGCAAGCAGCAGCAACAGTGATGAATAATAAAGATATACATATGGGTGCATTAGTGTGCTTTTCTGAAGTGAGCACACTAATTAATCAGCTATTGCGAACTGTTCCAACAAACCAGTTTACCATAAAGAGGTTGTTGAGTGTTTGAGTCATGTCTGATATCTTATACAGTGGGCTTGTTTTACATAAGGTTTTAGGAATACTGCCCACAACATCCCCCATGTGTTTTAGGGCAAGCAGGCAACCTCCACTATGAAGCAGAGGACCTCAGACAACAGTGTGTTTCATTTCTTCAGTATGTCAAAGTCTTCTTGCACAGGTAACTCTACATTTCATTTCAACACCAGTACCACTCATTTAAATGTGTGTATACATATATGTTTGAATGCTGCTGTTACTGCAAGTGTTTATATATGCATGTCCTTTTGTATCTGTTCAGATACCTGGAACCTTGCAGCTCTCTGGATACAAGTCATTCACACCCCTATGAAGAGCTGGAGGCTCAGCTCCCCTCTGCTCTTCTGGAGGAGCTGTTCAGCATCACTCTCCTCGTAGGACGACTCAAAGACCTGCCTACCAACGTTCTGAGTGCCTTCACTATATCTAACCCGGGGAAGGTGTGTTTCTGATGCATGGGCGTCAGGTGATTTTGTAAAGGAGATAGGGCTTTGAAAAAAAACCTTCAACAAAAGTGTGGATGGCATAAATGTAATACAGCTTTACAGAGCAAAGGAAATACTATAAACTGTTGAGAGCTAAGAGTTCCCATCACCCAGAACCTTACTATAACTGGAGAAAATATTTTCACTAGATGTTCCTACTATTTACATTGAACTTGGTGTTCTGTATTCCTCCCACAGATTTTTCCTCCCTCTTGGCATTTGTTACACCTTCATCTTGACATCCACTGGTCAGTCTTGGAGATCCTTCACCTGCTTGGTCACAAGATGCAAGGTATTTGTCCGCTTAGACAGGAAATAGACACTAAAGATATTGATATGTGACTTGTAATATGTTATAGTTTACAGACTGATTGTACCTGTAATAATGGAATCCAATAAAGTGGAAACACGGGAAACGTTTTATGGAAAGAAATCTGCGTAATAACATGAGAGTGTGTAATTGTTAGAAGCTGCTGCAGAGACAGCAGATTCTCTCTATACAAGACCGTTTGAATGATTGTGCACTGTGCCATCTAGCGCAGTGAGCATAATCTCCTGACTTGCAGCTAATTATCATGGAAACAGGCTTTTAGTAATTTTACCTGTTTTTCTACAGGCCAGGTGGTGTACGCCCACCAGTTTGTGAATCTGACGGGAGAGAACCTGACCGATACCAGTCTGTTTGAAGAGCACCTGTGCAGTCTGCTGTCTGACCTCACTGGTCTGGCCATAGGCAAATACGGCAAGGTCGGCGGCTGGCCACAACTCATTACATTGTTGAGATGTATCAGCAGTGTTTCTAGGTTGCTGTTTTAACTAGGGGAAAAATGCAATTCTCGTATTAAATATGTTCATTACCACATTTAGTGCTCCGTTGATATAAAAATGGATGGAAGCTGCGGATGGCACTTACCGAGTATGAATTTGGCTTCTGTCATCACGCCCACAAAAGGTTTCCCCCAGAATATTATCCCTCTTAGGGTGGAGAAGCCTCTAAAACAGCACGAGGACTGGATGGAAATAATATTAATTAATATTAAACCATGTTTTAGTACTTATTGTACAAAGTAATGAAAGTTTTGAAGATGCTTAGTTTAACTTGTACTGCTTTAAGTCAATGTAAACCAAAAATGATTTAATATTAACAATGAAACGATCCTATCGTCACAGTTGTTGGTTGTGTCCTGGTGTCTCACACCAGAAGCAGGTGGAACTAGAGTCTCTAACTTGGGAACTAAAAAGAAAAGGGTGCGTTTTTATGTTCCTCTCCACTCCGGCGTCACAAAAGCGACCATCTGCTCTCAGACTGCGCGACCTTTGACGTTGTGCGTGCATGTTGAAGGTAGCTAGCTAACTATTGCAGAGATCGCATTTATAGAAACAATTTAGATGTGATGATAAATGCTTCGAGAGTCTGGAAATGTTTTGCTTTAGGTACCATAACAGTGCTTTAATTGTACTCTTAATAAGCTGTACAAACCCTGCTTATGTTATTACTGTATAACTGTATGATCATGTCACTCATAGACCCCATGCATTTATGTAGAGCAGAGCTAACTATGTTAAATGTTGATTTCTAGGTGAGGCCCACAGAGGCACTGAGCAGCCATCACTACCTTTGCTCCTGCACCAAAGAGCTGTGGGTCCTGCTCATGCACCTTCTGGAGTACAGGAATAAAGTGTTGCACACACAGGTAACCCAAATACGCACATGTTCACAGTAACGCAATCAAATCTGACTGTCCTCACTACATTACCAACGTGTGCTTCCCTCTAGTCTTTCTGGAGCTACATGAACTCGTTGTTGAGGCCTCTGGTTTCAGGGAAGCCAGCAGCAGAGCAGTTCAGTGGCCTCCCCACGCACTGTAAGGACCCTCTGGGATTCACATGGTGGCTGCTCTCTCATGTAGCAATGTTAGGGCAGTACAGTCGTAACGGCACTCTCCAGCACGAGGTAAGAGAATCACATTATTTGACATCTTTAAATGTTACACTGCACTCTAAAAATGCATGTAGGTGCATCTAATTTCATCCAGACATGTTGATGAAAAGAGACACATTGCAGAGGACTGTTGATGACGGTGCCTCTGCGTTGAGAGCAGGTACTCTGATATCAGGCACTGTCTACTTTAATCTTACATTGTAATGCACTTTTCAGCAATTATTCCCATATGTACACTATGATGTGAAAAAAGAAAAGCAGGTGTTGTTGGATTTAGTTTTTTAAATGTCTTGTTTTATCTACACTCACAGAAACATCTGGGGGATAATTGGACTTTTGTGGAAGAGTTGCTCAAGTTAACCTGTAACCCTAAGGTCAGTACTTCTTCTAGTTCATATGAATTTTTAGCCAAAAACCAAATCTAGTTTTAGTAGTAAAATGAACAGCATCATGTGTCTGTGTGTAATAACAGGGAGGTCTAGCAGAGGAGCAGGTCAGGATGCATGTCCACTGCTGTCTCAGTCTCTGTCTGCTGTGGGAACCGAGCACCAGTGCTGTCTCCACCCTGTGGGACTACTACAGTAGGAATCTGGTGAGGACTCAACCTTCAGAGGAATCAAGGCTGTGGTCACTGATGGTGTAATATAGATGATACAAGTTCTCATTTACTACATGTAAGAAAGCAAGAGGTCATTTCTCTCCTGTGTTTATGACGTAAGAACAGCTAAAGAAACATGTTTGCAAGGTAAACTTTTCAATTTACCTTCATTTATTTCTCACCTGTGAAACAACAGGTGGGGGGGACATAGTTTGTCGTGATTATTTTTGTATGTGCTTATTGTTGTACTAATTGAGGTGAAGCACTAGCCCATGTTTTAAATAGGACTTTTGAGTGAGTTTTAAGTTCTCTCTGCACTCTAAACACAAGGTACATATATCGTATGAGCAAGTTTTAACATTACTGTTACTTTCTTTTTACTTTTCTACTTACTAGAAATGTATTTTAATCTGCGTTCATCTGCAGTTAGGGAAAACATGAAAGTGCACTTCAGCCTCTTGTGGCCGAAATGAGAATCATAAAATCAAACACAAGTCTCACAAACAGAAAAAAACACTTAATAAACTAAGGAAAGTTTATTCTGGCAAGACCTTTTGTTCACCTTTTGTTAGGTTGTAAACACTATTTAGATCAGACATAGAAAATGGATCACCAGAATAATTATTTTTGCTCACTTAACTCTCATTGCTTCTGTATTTGCATCACATCTGTTGCTATTTTGAAATTTGTTGTCATGTTATTAAGAAGGTTGCTGTAAATGGGCCTTTACGGTTACATTATACATTATATTCTGTCCCTCCACCCCAGAGTGCTTCATTCACTGTACCCTGGCTCGGGATGTCTGGCGTGGGCACTCTGTGCAAGACGCCCCTGGCTCTGTTTGAGCAGGCCCGCAGCTGCTGCTCCCCCTCTCCCCTCCACTCTCCAGGACACACTCAGCTCTACCGCTCAGCCAACTCCTTCCACATCTTCCTTCGAGTGCTGGCCCTGTGCCTCGCCCAGGACAGGGCGGGTGGAGTCCCACAGAGACAGATCAAAGGAAGGTAAGTACGGATAGCAGGCTGGGAGGCTTTGTAGTTCTTTCGCTCCTTCACATTCACTTCCACCATGGAAAGTAGGTCTCACGGCCAGGCAGTTGACTCCATATCCAGCATTTATTATTTTGGAGGAAGAGAAGATAAAAAGGGAAAACATGGAATAGAAGCTGTGAGAAATGATTACTAAATCAGGACTAGGCTTTGTAGCATTCCCTTTTCCCCTTGATCTTCTAATGTGTGATGTGTTTAGTGTGCTGTTTGGATTTGTGTGTGTGTATAGGTGCATACTCGCATGAATACACAAACAACATGTGTGTTTGCTCACTATCATGCATTTCAGTCTTGTTTGTGTGCGTGCCAGGTGCACCGAAGTCTCCCAGCGCGTCTTTGATATTTACTCAGACCCCCCAGTGGAGCAGGTGTCTCAGGAGTCAACCACCTGCTCTTCAGCACAGACCAGAGCCAAGAAGCCTCCTAGGGATGCACACACACACACACACACACACACACACACACACACACACACTGCACCTGCTCCCAAGAGCAGTGACATGGTGGCGATGAGTGTGTGAGGCCATTGGATGGAGGAAGAGTGTGTGTCTTTGTGAAGGAAAGTAAGAAAGAAGAGAGGAAAGATCACAAGCTA
The DNA here is from genome assembly GCF_900634415.1 of Cottoperca gobio. Classification (NCBI taxonomy): domain Eukaryota; kingdom Metazoa; phylum Chordata; class Actinopteri; order Perciformes; family Bovichtidae; genus Cottoperca; species Cottoperca gobio. The sequence goes on from NC_041370.1 coordinate 21,256,738, forward strand.
ATGCGCACATCAGAACCAAGCGCTGGACCATCCTATATCCCTGGCCGGCTGAGCGCCAGAGAGAGGCAGCCGTAGCTAAATCCGCCTAATGACTTCCCTCTGTCTGGAATGTGCTCAGTAGCTCTGCAGACATGGGGGCTAATTAGCTAACGAGCGTGGCGGTTAATTCGCCTTAACGAAGCTGTGTTGGTTTCCAACACGGATAGAGAGGGGAGCTCGGGTGGTGGGGAGCGGGGGGATGTGGGTGGTAGGCAGTCTGGCAACAACCAGACTGGGCTGGGACAAGTCCAGATCCCCTCTCCCCTCCTCCACCTCCCTCACCACTACCTCCTCCCCCTCAGGAGGCGCGAGGCGTGCCGACTGTATCGCTCTAGCATTTCGGCAGCGTTCCTACTCCTGGCCGGGCTCTGCGGGACACCCGCGCCGACCGCATTAATGGGATCGACTGCTAGCATGTTGATCTCCAACGCCGGGAGTTAGGAGCATCTGCTCGCCTCCGGAAAAAAAAGCTGTCCGGAATAAACAAACAGACAGACAGGTTGGGAGAACACAGAAAATCCTCACTGCTGGCTCCCAACGCGCTGGTTATATCCCTGTTACATATTACCCATTCATCTATTTAAATCTCCCTCCTCTCACACGCTGACTGCACGCTCGGCCACCTTCTCCTGTTATAGTCCTCTGTGAAGATGATTTCGGTGTTAACCTGGTCTTTCTCAGTTCCTCCCTCGTTTTGCTCCACTCCTTTATATCAGTCATACTTCTTACACTGAGTTAGTCTTGGGATGCTGGCTGTTTGTGTTTCGACACAAACAGCAGCTCCACTCACCTGTGTGGGCTGCATCTGTGTTTGGGAGGTGGTGTGTAAAGAGTGGGGCGGGGGGGGGGGCTCCAGCCTTATGTGTTTTCCTGCCAGGCAAGCAAACAGCAAGCTGGATGTGTGGCAATGCATGTGTGCGTGTGGTTTTATTGATCTCTCTCTGGTGTTGCAGTAAATTGGTTTGGCTGTAGAGAGAGGGACCAAGCGCCTACTGCTGTGTGTCTGAGTGTCTCTGACATTTAACATGATCTTTAAAGGCATTTCTCCACAGTGCCCGCAGGATCTAACAGCGTGCTGGGTGAGAGAACCACCCAGCACGCTGTTAGATCCTGCTTACTCCCTCTCTCGCTTTTTCTTTCTCTCTCACACACACACACACACACACCGGGCTGCCCGGCCTCTCCCCTGGAGCTGAGAGGGCAATGGAGACAGGTGGTGGGATGCACAGTGGGGGTGGAAAGTTCAGTTAGTCAGCATTTTAAGTCAGTTTTATTTTCTTTTTTTAAACAAATCCCCTCTGAAGAGCTGGGGAGAACAAGTAAAATAAAGAACAATTGAAATTGGATTTTGTTTTAAACATTTAACCATTTTGTTGCCCCAGATTAAGTGATATTTAACATAATTAAAGAACACTGTCATTTTGAACACTTCCACATCTCTGGCCACTTTTTCTCTAGCAGACCATTATTACATTATTATTACAGGTCATTTAGCAGACGCTCTTATCAGAGCGACTTACAGTGAACTATCTACAGGGACATTCCCCCTCGTGTACTACAGTTTAAAAGCACTGTCTCTTCCTCTGTTGTTCTCTTATGTTTCAGGATTTATTCCAAGTTCTCCTCAAAGAAAATGCAAGAGTTACCAGAGGCGGGCCTCATGAACTTTCTGCTGCTTTTTCTGGTGGTGGCCAAGCAGGTAGAGCTGGAGGATGTGGCCGGCAGAGCCTGTGAGCTGCTGGGTTACCTTCCCTCTAACTGCCCCCCTGGGCACCGCACCCTGGTCTGGAGGGGACAGCTATCACTGCTGCTGTTGTTCCAGGTATTGTTTATCAATCTGAAATTGTATCTGGAAGTGTGTTGTTACAAGCCAGGCACACAACAAAGGCTTTTTTTGATGTACCAATTCCACCAGTTCAAGATTGTTTTCGCATCATCTGATATTTTCTTTCCAGGAGAGGGGTCTGGATGTTGGTGCACAGGCTAGCTGGCTGGCCTCCTCCTTTAATGAGACTGCCAAAGAGTTCTACGATAAGACCACAGAGGTGTCTCGCAGGCTTGCCCTCTGGGGGCCCCTCGGCTCATACCTGGAGGGTGTGGCCGAGGTGTTCGAGACAAGCACCAGTCTCAACCTATCCGAGGAAAAGCTGCTCAACGAAGGGTTTGATTGGTTGTTGCCTGCTTGCCGCCTCTCAGAGCTGAATTCCGCCCTGGGCTTTCTGCAGATCGTCCTCTCCCAGCTCAGGTGAGACAGCTGCGGGAAATATACACACCAGCTCCTACATATGTCTGACTTTCTTGTCTTTCGCTGATAGCTGCTCCCTCGCAGCTGGTGGACACATTCAGACAAATGTTTTTTGGCCATGTCCAAGCTAAGCTTCTATTAACATCTGATAAGTGGCTGAAGCAGAGGAGAGCGATCTCTTCTGTTCTTCCCAACCCAGCCCAGAGTCCACTTACTTCTCATACTGACAATAGGTGGATTGTGCTGTAAGCGGGAATGAGTGTCTGTAAAGACCCTGTGTTCCGTTGAGGCCCCTGTTAGTCTCAGTAGACCTAGTGGCCCCCGTGTCACCCTCACCAGGTGCTGGTGAAGCTCTGAGTAGAGTTACAGGCCCGAGGGACCCTCCATGGACCCTCCTGTCGTCATGGGGATGGTGGCAGCGAGACTATGGTCAGTAGGGCATCAGGACGGGTTCAGCTGTAGGACACGGGTGTTGGTTACACGATCGACCCCAGCTGAAGGTCAGATCCACAGCTGAAACAGTGTCTGTCTATGCGGGGAGGTAGAGGTGGGGACAGAAGGGAGAGTAGATAGAAATCAGGTGACTGGAAGGCTATGAGTGAGGAAGGATGTGTGATCTTTCACTGTAGATTTTCAGTTGAATCTGGTGTTAAAGAGTTGAGTTTCATCATGCTTGCCAGCCAACAACCCTTTACTTTCCAATAAATCATAATTATCACAAGTAGTAAGAAGTTTAGCAAGTAATACAATTACCTAAAGTAAGAACTTTTTTTTAACTTTTTGTATCAACAATGGAGAGCATAGCCTGTCCAAATGTAGTCATGATGGCAATGTTAACACAACCAATGACTCTTAATGAAAGTAAACTCAAAACGTTCCAGGGCTGGGAATACTTTGAAAGAATACTTTTTTGATAACTTTTAGAAATGAAACCAGTTTTTCTACAAAAACAGAAACAAAAGTCACATCTAAACATAAGCAGCTGTACAAGAGCATTGTTCAAATAGAAATACAGTCTAAACTGTTCTCTATTTCAGTCATTTGGAGTCATGTGTCTGGCTACTTCTGAATCTAAGCTCAACATTCACTCCTTTACGCTCTGTTTTGGTCTCCACCAACTCCTGAGGGAAGTATTTGGTTCTCTGAGGCTAAATGCTCTTCTGTGTTCACCAGCTAACGACTAACTATTGAACATTGCAGAGCATTTAAACCTAGTCTGTCATGACAAGTGAAAAGATGCTTAAATGCTCATCTTTCATTCATTGTTAATGCTTTAAAGTGTGTGATCAGAGGTTAGCTAAAGAAGAAAACAAATCCGAGCCAGCAGACACATTTCAATCGGTTCCCAAAAAAGTAATAAGGTTTCATACCCAGCCCTAATAAGTAAATATTATAGGTTTTCTCAATGTGAATATGAATTGGGATATATACTGGAGGCTTTACTAAGCATAAAATATTAACTGTCACTTTATACTTAAACAACTTACAAAAGGTTAATAAATGAGCTGAAACACTAGAAAGAAGGACATTGTAAAGTTAAGTGTTTCATGTGGATGTATGATTGCTTTAATTCTCCAGTGTATACGTTCCACCCTCTCCACCATGCACACACACACACACACACACACACACATACAAACGCCCACACACCAAAAGTGAGACGCTAACCCAAGTGTACTCGTCTCTTGTTCCACTGCTGGGCTCCTATAACATCTCGTTAGCTTTGCTAATTCCCAAACTGCCCATCTCAGATCTCAGGGTTGGAGGGCACACATTTGCACATTAATGGCCAAGAAGAGAGAAGAAGAGAACTCCCACAGGCCCTCTGTGTTATGGCCCGGACCGCACTGACCCATTTAACCAAATAAAAAAATACCATGTTCTCTCTTTCCAATCCGTCCCACCAAATTAAACATAATTGTTCGGCCTGGCAATTCTTGGTATCTCTTTGTGATTAATGCCTTTTCTGTGACACAATTAATGGGCAATTATGTAGCCTCGCAAATTTAGCCTGTGCATCATTATGTCTACCTAGAGCCGCGTGGAATCTGCACACATTAAGACAATTATTCTGCCAACGGCTGAGGCAGTGGAGGGTCCGAACATTCACCCTTGATAGCCATTGCCATGGTGCCGAGGCAAGAAGCCAGTCCCAGGCGTAATTCCTCAGTTTAATTCCTTCCCATGACCCTCTACTGCGGGAGAGTGGGGGGTGTCGCTGGTTGATGAGGTGAGCTGGCATTGGCACACCATGTTGAATCTGTTTTTTTGGTACAAACCAGTAATCCCCATCTCCTTGGCTTGATGTAATACAAGCCTCCCTGTGAAGAGTTGTCCTTTGTGAGCATTAAGACCTCTTACCGGATATTGAGCCTTTCTTTTCAAAGTCAAGGACGACTACTGTTAGGTGACAGGAGTTTGTAACAATTCCACCTACACTTTTTGAAAAAGATATATGGACACTATATTGATCAGAAAGTGTACCTGGATTAAACCGCTTGTGCCCGGGTGTGTTTGATGTGTCATTATTAGGATGCTATATTTTATGCGTTTTTATGGCTGCAGCTGGGGGGAAGGGTTAAACAGGGTCCCTAATGGTGTGTTGGCATTGAGTGTGTGTTTGTGTGTACACATTGTAAGACGCCGCAGTGAGGAGGATTAAGTGGGGTCTCTGATGATGTCTTGTACAATGAGGGTTGATGGGTGTGAAAGGCCCATTCCGCAGTAGTAACGAGGCTAATGAATTCAGACTCTAATCGATTGTCTCAGCTCTCTCTGGATTAGATGCAACCTTGCTGGAAGGGAAGGCACTGCTGAGGTGTGTGTGTGTGTGTGTGTGTGTGTGTGTGTGTGTGTGTGTGTGTGTGTGTGTGTGTGTGTGTGTGTGTGTGTGTGTGTGTGTGTTGTGTGTGTGTGTGTGTGTGTGTGTGTGTGTGTGTGTGTTAGTAGCAGACAAGAGTGTGTGTTAGTAGCAGACAAGAGTGTGTGGTTGAGAATGGGATAAAAAGGGGGGGGGGGGGGGTACTAGTTCCTCTGTCCTTTGCTCCTTCCCCAGCACACCTCCACCCTGCTTCCCCACACCCCCATCCGGGCGAGTGAGGGGGACAGGAGGATCATCTCCAGTCTAAATGAGATTACAGCTCCTTCAGCTGCTTATCTGGGCTAATGCCAGCCACTGTGGGGCTGCTGTAGCGGCTGGGGCTGGGGCCGGGGCCAGGGATGAGCCAGAAGAGCCAAAGTATAGTCTGTGTACAGGGGATCAGCATTAGGCTCCACTCTATGCCTACAATATCCTCCCCACCTCTACCTCCACCCTGCTCTGCTCCACACTGCAGCGCACCGCCGCACCCAGTAATCCCCCAGGAGAGAAGAGAGGGGAAGACACATGGAGAAGGAGTGAAAGGAGAGAAACGGGGGGAGCAAAAGGATTTGAGAAAGTGGAGGGCGGAGTTGGAGGGTGTTGTACACAAGAGGGAGCGCTATGTTTTGGATTTTGGATTTGGATAGATTTGTTTATCTGCTCTCTTTGTGTTTGTGTGTCTGCGTCCTTCCAAGGCGGGTCCATCAGCGCAGTGTCCAGTCAGCACCCACCTTGACTTGGGCTCCCGGTAACACCAGTGTGGTGAAAGAGCGCCACCTAGCGATAGCAGCAGCACTCTGGGCGCACTTCTTCTCTTTCCTGCGCAGCCTACGCCTCTCCCAGACCCCTCCAGCGCAGCTGGCAGATGCTGCTGCAGGTCAGTAACGCCCACTGGAGACAGAGAGTGAAGGGAAGAAAGGGCTGCAGGAGGACAGGGTGGGGGAGAGCAGGAAGGAGTTTTGGCCAAGACTTCAACCAAAATGTATTTGTGACGGCTGATACTGATCATTTTGAGTTGATGCCAATATTTGACATATCGGAGAATTTAAGGGGCAGTTATATATACATATGTGTATACATTTTATATATGTGTGTGTTGTAATATATAATATATTGTATATATATATATATAATATATCTCCTATATATATATATATATTCTATATATATATATATATCTATATCTCTCTTCTCCTCTATATCTTATATCTCTTCTCTCTCTATATCTCCCCCTCTCTCTATTATTCCCCCTCTCTATCTATTCTATCTCTCCCACCCACACCTCTCTATATCCATGCTACATATATATATGCATCCCCTATATCTATATATATCTATATATATATATATATAATATATATATATATGTGTATGCATATATTATGTATGCATGTATATATATATGTGTGTGTGTGTGTATATATATATATATATAATATATATATATATATATATATATATGTGTATGCATATATATATGTATGCATGTGTATATATATATGTGTGTATATATTATTTCTTATTAATTGTTCAGCCAAAACACTTTCTTATGCCAATGCCATATATTCTATAGACATTGTGTAACATTTCACCCAAACTGATTCAAGCCGCTTGGGGTCCAATCAGGTTAGGGCAAAGAATCAGAGTTCTGATGGCAACACTTCTGACGCTGCACTGTAATCATGTTCGTATCAACTTTCTAGAAATACAAACGAAACCTAAATAATTCCATCTTCCTCAGGCTTCACCCTGTTGGCCTTCGATCTGCCCAGCTCCGCCCCCCCGGACCTTCAGCCCAACCCCGTCCAGTCTATAATGCAATGCTTCGGCTGGGACGACATGCTTCACCCACTCCTGGTAACTCGCTACCTTCCCCATCTGCTCCAAAACAGGTACAGTTAGCCTTCAAGATCTACCCTTTGTGCCTTTTACCTCAATCACAAAGCATTTCATCACATCACTCTAATGGGAGAACATCAGGTGAGTAAGACGGGGAAGATGTACACCGCTGAACCTGTCAGCTATCAAGCTTCATCGTGATAGATACCACTTGACAAAAGTCCTGTAGGTATATCTAATTAATTAATTAGACAGTGAGCGTCCTTGGTATTATCAAAATAGGTTTTAGTGAAGAAATTGCTCCCGTGCCTGGAAACAGAATACAAAATGTAGTACATCTTCACAATTATCCTCAAGGGTACGAAACAACGTGACTATTTCCACCTCAAAGGTCCTCTTCAGACAGTGCCAAGTGATATTAAGGTGCTCCACCTGAATATAAAGCCAGAACAAGGACACTCCTCCTATTTATTGTTTAGCAGTACCCGCCTGCCAAGCCTCCATTTACTGCAGTTTGAGCTGTTAGCAATATGTTATTTATAAAATGAAGTATGCTTTTATTCTTGCAAAAATGTAATTAAATTCAACACCTTAGATAGAAATGTTCACCTCCCTCTGTCCTAGTAGACTCATCCTTAAAAGCTGTATGTCAGCTCTGAAGAAATGTCTTAGGAAGATGCATTCACACAAGTTGATTTCATCTTTTAACTAAAGATTTGTGACTTGGCATAGACGTTCTGCTGTCAGTACACAAAACATATGACCACTTCAGCACAATGAGGCATATAATGTGCATTTTAACATTGACACTAATGTTAAATGTGCTTGCGTACACGTCTTATGTTATCTCCTTCCCTTTAGTCACATCCATCTTTTTGTCTTCATATGGTGTTTGTCTTTGTTCATCAGGAAATTGCCACTTGCATATTGAACAGTAATTCAGACATTATTCTGCGTCTCTGTCTTTCCCAGTGAGCTGGTGTCCTCACTCAGCAGCGATTCTGCCGGTGTCGTGTCCGGCTCGTCGCAAAGCCCGTCAGTGAGAGCCTGGTTCCGCTGTGTTCTACAGCAGCACCTCCACAAGAACCCGGATGGGTCTGACAGCAGAACAGGTAATACCACAGAGTCTACCGTGTATTTCATAAATCACCACGGTACAAGAGTTACTTGGATATAGGGGTGTGTCATTTCTGGCATAATATGGAATTCAGATGTCATTCATCGACTATTTAATAAACTCTTTGGGGAATACAGGAAATATCTGGGATTATTGCAAACTGCAAAAAGAAGTAGCATTGTAACCAGGAGTTCTTTATCTCCTTCAGAATAAAAACCCAATTAATATCTTTTTACAACAGATTTAAGAAGTGTTGCTGTACTCAAACGCATCCTCAAGCTTCATGACCCTGACTCTACTCTGATTAAAACAGATGTTGTTGCATCTTTCCGGAGAAAGAAAGCTTAGACTTGTTTACATTAACGTGCTTGTCTTGTATTAGAGATGCAGGATGCCATATTAATATTGAAGTACCCGGTGTTTGTGCCTGCTTTGCTTCCAGGCCGGGCTGTGGAGGAGCAGTTGTGTGAACTGACCCGGCTTGTGCTGAGACTTCCTGAGGTGGAAAGTCTTTTGCAGAGAGCGGGCCTCCAGCCCACAACCCCGAGGACCGAGCCCACTGCAGCCCTGGAGATCTTTGTCAAGGTAACGCATGTTCAAAGGTGTCAAATACACAGTTTGTGTAGGAGGTCTATGATGTACCTTTAAAATAAGACCCCCAAAATCACCTTTTTTTTAATCAATGACTCCCCCTGTGTTGTCTTGAACTGTTTCTCGCATACCTTCACGGTGAACGACGAATCAAAAAGTCGTGATGAATTGAAGTAAGTGTAACAGCATTTCACTGAACCCTAACGATGTAATACACCTTGGACCTGTGAAGCATCGGACTGTTTACCAAAGTGTTGGTCAAATGCAGCGCCCGTTTACTTTAATTGATGAAGACTTTTTATTCTGAGTTTGGATTTTTCATTCACCGTGTAGGCATGCGAGTAAAACAACGTTTTTGTTGAATAATTGAAGGGAACACAGGTGAGTATTTGATATACAAATGGTCATTCTTTAGTTGAAGTATTCATGTAATGTCCCTGAGATGTACCCTCTTCCTCAGTCCATCCTTATAAGACCGACAATTCCCAGCATATCTCAGAATGTATTTGAAATACATCCCTGCACCTTTACTCAACTCTGCACTGTATGTGATGCATGCCAAGCATATCACTGTCGTCCTGCAGCAGCCTGTATTTACATGCAGATATTTCCATGAATGTATTTCCTTATCTACTTTCTCATGCTGTCAGGCTGTAGGCAGTGTGTACAGTGGACTGCAGGTTTTGTCTGAGCGTTCAGCCATGGTGACCAGAGCCCTGGACTACATTGGTGACATCCTGAAACACATTAAACCCTCTCTGGTCAGCAAGAGCCAAGAGGGACTGCAGCTGGCCTACTGGGCTGTTGGTAGGTGCAGAGCCCACATACTTTATACCAGAGGCTCTCTGTGTGTCTGTGTACCAGGGAGCCCTATAGCCTATTGTTTTCACTTCTATAGTCTTAGTAATGTGAAAGAACAGCACCAGAGTGATGTATTAGAAAGATGTTAGACGTGTATTAAACATTGTTACCATCTCAGCACAGAATACCCATAAAGCAATGCGATTGACATCAATTCAATTAGCTGCAAGTCCTGCACCTAAACAAAACATCACACACACATATCAATATCAATCATATTTTTAAGATTAAAAGAAAATCAAAGTATTTGTTATAATATTTTAACGATGAAGCCTTTTGTAAAAAAATAATAATAATAATAATGAATAAAAAAGATTTTATATCATGATCATTTAAATGAATGAATCTGAAAACTGTTCACAGACACAACTTTGAGAATCACTGCTTTAGATGATGTTCATTTGTTGTTACAGTGTGGTACTAGTGACAGTAAGGAATCATTGCAAGTGTGTATCTGACTGTTTGGTGCTGTTGGATTCAGGTTGCATAGTGAAGCACTGGAGCCCCCTGCTGGCCACATCTAAAGCCCAGCAGCTGCTGTTCCGTATTGTGGACGTGCTGCTGCTTCCCCACAACCTCACACAGCAGGATAAAGCTCTGAGGGACAGCCTGTCTCTATATCTACAGGTTAGGACAAACATATACTGTATTGTACAGTGAATCATGTTTTGGACAATCAGGCCATGCAGCAGGCCCAGAGCTGTTTGGTGTTATGAAAGAGTCCCAAAACCCTTTCATTGCTCATGTCTGTCATTTGTTCATAATTTGACTCTTTTAATTGATTCTCCTGCAGGGTCTGTCCGTGGCCTCCAGTGTGTCTCAGTCGCAGGGTGCCTACCTGAAGCAGCAGCTCCGCTCTGTTACCCGCAGATATCTGGACCATTTCCTTCCTGCATCACCTTCCATCGGCATCATTGCCAACCACCCGGTGCTCCTGAGCGCCTGCGAGGCCAACCCAACCACCCGAGGAGCAGTGCTGAGGAGGACCATCCTGGAGGTGCTCTGGTACGTCGCTAGAACTGGGATGTTGAGAGACAGAAATATATCACTGGCAGATTAGATTTCATATTTGGTTACATAACCTAATTGCAATCCTATCATCAAGGACCTAACCACATTCTTGTTGATGTGATTTCTTGTTTTCCAATTTTACAGCACAAGCTTCCTGCAGTTTAAAGGTTATGCCCCTCCGCCTCGACTAGCAGCGGTGATGATGTTCCTATTGGAGCTTCTGAGGCGAAACAGCGACTCAGACCCCGCCCTCCTCACTCTGCCCCTCCGCTCCCTGCTGCGCTGTGTGATGCTGGTCAACGAGCCGCAGGGTAAGATCATGCTTGTGCATATACGCACAGAATAATCCAGACCTTTATAAAGTGTCGCTTTTCTACATTGAGTGTCAGTGCCTTCCAGTGTTTGGACGTTGCCTCCAACTACACTCGTTACTGTAAGTGCAATAAAACCTTTGCGAGTAAAGAGCCAGTAAAGCACAGCGCACTAGCTTGTTACAAACAAGCTAAAACAAAAGCCACCTGTATGTAGGCTCACTGTTTGGCTTAGTTTGCCGTGTAACTTACAATCTGGCAAACCAGTGGTACCTGCAGGAACGGGAGGACTGACTGATCTCTTCTTGATTCTTTCTAAACTTCACTCAGGAATATTATTTATTTTATGGACATTTTAGATTAGTCTCCAGTGAGATATTATTGAGTTTATTTAGTGGCTTTGCTGTTATAAACACCTCATTATATACAAAATAAAAATGTATTCTTCACCTGTTCTGAATTTATTCTTTTTATAACTGGTATATTAAAAATACTTATATAGTAATTAAAAAGTACAGTCAAGAGTATCGACAAAGAGCCAAACAGGTGAGGAGCATCGCGTAGAGACGCAGTAACGATGAAATCCTAACGATACCCTTTACCTAAGACGGGAAACGTTCCGAATGGGAGCTACTAAAAGGAGGTTCAGGTTAATATTGCGTTATCTTAAACGCAGTGAGGAATTGTCTGTCTTGTCTGTCATTTGGATGCAATTTTGATTAAACACAGCAAATGTTCAATTTCTTTTTATCCTTCAAACTCTTCCAAAATAAATGTGACCAGACCTCCGTTTGCTGCAACATCACTTCTCTACCAACTCAATAAATGCTGTAATTATAGTACTTACTATCAGCGAGATGGTTGCAAACATGTCTTTAATGCTTACAATTTTCATCAATCCTCACTTTGGGGCAAATTATAAAGAAAAAAAAACAAGTTTCTGTTTATGGTAATCACTGAAGGGCTGTCTAATGATATCAGTGTGTGTGTGTGTGTGTGTGTGTGTGTGTGTGTCTGTTATCCTGTGCAGTGAGGAAGACGAGCACAGATGCCTTGCAGCTTGTGGTGGAGCGATGTGCTGCTGCATCTACAGAGGGGCCGTGTGACCAGATGATCACTGTCTTACGGTAATTGGCAATAATGTCTAGTAATAAAATTCTGCACCTGTATTAGAGCGGTGTGCCGTTGGATGCACAGCACTGATATAGGCACTGTAGGCACAGATAAACACGATCTATGTTACGCATTTTATCCTTCATGGGTTTTACTGTTTGTGTAATCACAATACTCCTAGGTCGTTTGTGGAGGAGAACGAGGGAGTCTACGACAGGCAGGTATACAGTGTCCTGGAGACGGTGTCTGTTTTAGATCCCTCTGTGGTTCAAGCGCTCATCCCCAACCTGTCTCTCAGTCTGAGAAACACGGAACACAAGAGAGGACTGGGCAGGAACATCGCCTTGAGGTGAGCAAGCACATGAATCATCGCCTTAAAACTATTTTTAAGTCGTCTAGACTAGAGATATTCTGCAGTTGTATGCTTTATTGAATGTGTCCACTGATGTGACTGCTGCATCTCTCTGTGTAACAGGACTGCATATAAGAAGTTGCTGCGCCTCCTTGGAGAGAGCGGGCAGGCAGAAATAACCAGTCTGGAAGTGGACTGAAAAGTGTTTTTCGAAAAAGGACCATCTCCAGGAGCTGTTGCCAGTTTCAAGAACCACTTGTTAGTCAGACCAACCTTCATTTTGTTGTGTCAAATGTCTTAACTTGAGTGAGAAAAGGGCATTACTGTGCTGCTTACAAGGGTATCCTACACACTATGGGGGGTTAGTGCATTTCATCAGCTGCGTTAATGTGAAAACCAAATCTGCTGGTGCAGCATGCTAGAAACACAGCATGGATACATGAGACTGTGAAAGTTTCAAATGTCTTATCAGCCGTACTTAAAGGGACAGTTCACCTTGACATTATATACCTCTTACATGTAGGGACAACCTACCGAATTACACCCGGCAAACGTATCACCACGCAGAAGGAAGCTAATCAAACCTGCCACTGAGCTATCGAACGCTATTAATGTTTACATCTCGCGCCGTTGAAAGGCACGAGCCTCTCGTCCATGAGAAGACGCACACTTCCTTCTGCGCGGTCTTGCAGTTGCCGTGTGTAGTTTGGTAGAAAGAAAATAGTTCCAACATGAAACCGCTCACAACAAAGTCTGTCGATCTTGAGAAGCCGGGTCATGATTTCTAGAAAGAGACTTTGCTGTTGAGTTTTGAGAATGTATTTTTTGGCGCTTTGAGCGCCACAAGCCGAGTGCATCTAGTTCCATCATATTAGAGAAGACGGAAATCTCTACGGCCTCCAACACTCTGCAACTCACACCAAAACTATCTAGATTGATAATTAGCTCTACAGGTAAGAGAGAAAATATGTATATTTGATTTTGGGGTGAACTGCCCCTTTAAAAAATGCCTTATTAGCTGTACTTAAAGAACACTGAAGGTCCTTCATGCATGAGCCTGGTATGTTCCAATCATGGACTATAAGCATAATATCACCAGGTTGTATATATTGTACATATTGTAAAGAAGGTGCAGCTCTGCATTTTGGCAGATCCATTATAAATAAAATAAAATGTGACGATAAATATGAATGACTATTTTTGCTAACACCACCAGGTGCTGCATCTGTGTCTACTGTGTCACTCTGAATTATAGACTTGATGGCGGTCGTGGGAGAGCCCAAAGAGTTCAGCAGCAGCAACGACAACAAAACTGAAGGAGAAGAGTACTGTTTGTTCCAAGTCTCAGCAATCTCTTGCAATCCAGCTCTAGTTTGCACCTAATCACATGAAGTCTCACTCCTGTGTCCCACAATCACCAAGTCCCATTCTGTCATTGCTAGTCATTTTCCAGCCTCATCACACTGCAGTGCATCGGAGCGGCTCCCTGCCTTCCCTTTCTCCAATGTTATCAGAGGTGGTTAGAGAAGCAAAATAAAGGCACTAGAAGCTTTAAATTCAGTTATCTTTCAAGTAATTCACCTGCTTCCTATCATCATAGCTATTAACAGTCTTTATAAAACACATTCCAGGTGAATTTATGTAGCTTCTTTTATTCTGAAAATGTACCATATATTCTTTCAGACATGTTGTTTTGGACAGAACAGGGAAGTGCAGAGTGACATTTTTCTTTAGGTCAAAGTAGATTTGTTTTGAAAATCAGCACAATAGATTGTTATTATAATATAATTTACACACTTTTTTTGGAGTATATTCAACAGATATTCTCTGAATGATGATATTAATTTGAAAATAAACAGTCTTAGGTCCTGAGCAATCTCACACTGGTCTGTAACACACACACACACACACACACACACACACACACACACACATGGAGAAGTGCACGGAAGTCCTGAGAGGCAAGTGAGGAAAACAAATGTTGGTGATCCATGTTCTAGGTCTAATCTAAATAGTTTGATCAACTGTGTTAATGACTTAAGGGGGAAAACAACGTTTTGCCAGGATAATCTTTCTAAACGTTTTGGCAGGTGATTATTTTTACTTTGCCAGGATCATTTTTCTAAGTATATATTGTTGGAGTGCAAATTTGTCAAGTTTCTGCCAGAATCGCTGTCTTGAATCCAAAATAAGTCATTTGTGTGATTAGTGTAGGTCCGATGAGTTTTAAAAAGAATTGTAGGGGGGGGGGCAATTTAGATCCAACTTATAAAATGAATTACCAATCAATATTTATTTTTCTCACTTGCCTCTCAGGGCTGATGTAGTGTGTTGCTGCTAATCAAGTCATTTTTACCTGATATTACCTTTTTAAAAATGGTTATTTATGCACTGTGGGTTTGAGCTTCAGGCTCTTGATACTTGTCAACTGTAATTTGAAAATACATGCGAGTCAATGAGAAAACAGGCTTTGTCCTTTTATATCTTGAAAAACATCCTGCACGTTTTTCAGGCCACCAAAGTGATTATAGAGGTTTGATGGAAATGTTATAGTGAGTTTAGCTAGAAAAGCTCCTACAGCCCTATAATGGGTGACAAAGAGGACAGTGTCTTTGACCTCCTGTGGGCAATTGAGCAATGCAGTAATGTCCGCTCCCCAAAAGTCACTTATTGGTAATGGGATTGGCATTTTGGTTCTGTCTTCTTGGGGAATTATAATCCCTCAAGAGTTGTTTTTTTCTTGCTTCGCTGGACATTATGAATGGTGTCTGTCTTTGGGGAAATACAACAGATATGCTTGTATTATGGTGACAGCTGCTTGTTTTTGAGTTTCCTCTAAGCTTGCAGAATAACATGGCTCTTGTCGTAAAGTTATTACATTTGGGTCTTAAAGAAATCCCTGTACACTCGCGTGACAAAGGTGGCTGGTTCCAGAATGATTAATATGATCCGGTGCATTTTTGTCAGCCACGTTTGCAAATACTGACGGTCCAGAGTTAAGTTGAGGCTCCTTCATTCTGTGGTTAATGTGTTCATCTTCTCTGACGTTTTGTTCATCAGTGGTTTAAACAGCACCTATCCTGTGATGGGGCACTTGTAGAGTCTGTAGGTTTGGGCAGGTGAAGTAAGGAGCGGGGAGGAAACACGTTGCTATCCCATTGGAGGCGAACGGCAGTGTCGGCCCGTAGAAGACCTCCTCCTTGCCCTCTGTGCTCAGATCCAGCACCTGGAAAGAGAAAACCTATTAAGTAATATATAGTTTTCTTCATAAATTACCTTTAGTTTAAATATGACTTAGTTCTCACAGAAAAGGATGGATGTTATTAAAGCCTCTGCCGCCTCATACAAACACAACACTGAACATTTCTGTCTTGTTTTCTGTCAAGCAGTGCAGAGCACACTGAAGAGCAGGAAAAGCACATAACACAAATAACTATGACATTCAAACCATGCGCTTTGCTACTTTACAGTCACATTTTGTTAAAACATTTATTATTTTGCTAGCTTGTTTGTGCTTAACTAGTAAGCTAATACAATATTACTGACAGCACTTGAAGGCAGCATTAAAACAGATGTTCGACAAAGCCCGACAGGCAAGAGAAAATCTAATTCATCTGTGAAAAATGTGTTTTAACAAATGTTCTCAAGTTATGTTTGTATCGAGAGAAATAATGATTAATTTAAATGAAATTACTCCTATTAGTAATAATCTTATATTGTATAACATGGCAAACAAAGAGAAGGGTCTGAAAGTAAAAAACCGAAAGGGAAAACCTACTACTTTGATTGATTAAGCATATTTATTGGGTAGTTGTGCACTTCAGCCTCTTGTGGACAAAATGTGTATTACAACAACAAACACTCGCCAAAGATTATTTAGTCATAAACACAGGAGAGAAAACTGTTGAGGCTTCCCTGTCCCATTGTTTAACTATACAAGATGTACGGGCTCATTCAATGCTATCCTAGAGTTGTTGTGCTACTGTTTCACAACACTGTATGAACAGCATGTTATCAATAGAACACTTGAATTCATATCTCTTTAGCTGATAAACTGATAATAAGTGTCACAACTGTTATGAGGCTAAATGTAAACGCCTCATCACTCACCTGAATGCATGCTAGAGGCTCGTTGGTCCAAATGGAGTATCCTCCAACCACATAGATCCTGTCATCATGGACGGCTACTCCGGACTCATTTTGACCTGGGGAGGACAGAGCCAACACAATGCTTCACTGTGCCAGGCAGAAGGCATGCTGACAATATGACTTCCATGTCCCCCCCGGGACGCAGAGAGAGAGAGATATGGAGAGAGATGGGGCGAGGGCGGGAGTGTATGGAGAGCCAAGATTGAGCTCTTGTTCTCTTTCCTGTGACTTTGTCTTTGTCTTTTACAGATATGATAGGAGGACAGAACAAAAGAGGAGAGTCATACGGGAGTAAAGGAGGAATAGTAAAGTCACCTGAACTTTGAACCCTGTAAGACTTCATTGAAGACATGAAATGAGAGAACATGACCACATCCTACAGTATATGCACGATGGATTGTGTCTCTACTGGAGGTGGTACTCTCTTCCACCTCCACCAGCCTGGAGGCTGTATATGCAGCATACCCACGGGTCCAAAGTAGGTATATGTGTGTTTTCATTGTATATCATGCTACCGCCTACTCACAACCAGCAGAGCTTTATGTGTTTTTATCTAGCGAGGAGGATAAAGCAGAGAGCTTTACTCAATCTATGTTTCTATGTACTACATACCTTATTGGAACTTAAACAATGAGTACTGTGTTTGAGATACATTAACGCTCCTGGAAACTTTGTATTTCTCTGTAACATTAAATAACTACAATCAAAGTTTGAAAAAGCAAAGGTATTATGTACTTGGACTACTTCATCAGGACTGTGTGGATGTGGTTTGATCACATTGAATTGACGGCGACATAAACAACCAATGACAGTCATCACATTGTGATTCAAATGTTGGTGCATGGAAGGAAGTGACATCATCTTTTTGTTCTCATGTGAAATATCAACAGTTACAACTTTGGCAGAAAATTGTGCTTTCATGTAGGATCCCATCATTCATAGAAGCTGGCTGAGAAAGTATGTTTTCAGGGCCTTTTATAGAAACGGTGACCACCTGAGGAATGTAAATCCAATATTTGAATATATGTCCATGTAAAAATATTGCTTTTAGACTCTTTAAAATATATCTACTAAAACTAAAAAGATTAGTTTAGAGCTGCACTGGGAAATGTCACCTGTTACTATCCCCACTGTTCGGATTTCAAGGACTGCAATATCCATCATTTACATAATGTTGCATGTGGTGACAAGAATCAGACGTTGTTGTTGCTTTCCCTCAGAAAGAGCACTACAATGGTGTATTAGGGCCATTGTAGTAAGAGTAATATTAAAAATAAGTCATAATAATCATTAGAATTAGAATTTCTGCAAATCTACAAGAAAAAAACTTAAATATTCTCTGAGATTATAAAATCCCAATTTTATGAGGTAAAAAAACACATGTCAAGGAACCACATCCCTTCACTTTGCAAGGTTGGATGGACCTCATCACAGGCAGGAAACAGGGAATGCCACACGTTGCACACGTTAGTGAGGAGGAGCAACAGTATGGCACACGGAGAGATCCTTCATCTGTCCGTTGTGCTGTAGTTCCTGATGCACATCACACATCACCTCATCCAAATCACTATGTTGTGTTCTTCTTCCCAGCGCACAGCCATGTCTCTTCAAAGTCCACATGCTTTTGATAATATGATGATTCTGGGATAACGTCACGAGTATTTCCTGATTGCTAAATCTGATTACAAAGTGTAATTTGATTATATCACTGCAGGCATAATACACGGCAAGCAGCAGCGTCTGTGGAGTGAAGAGGTTGATCCAACATTGCAAAGTGAAGCAATGAGGTTCCTTGACAGTTTTAATTCAGAGAATATTCAAGGGTCTTCTCTTAAATGTATAATTTTTTCTCATACAATTTTAACCCCCCCTCAATCAGCCACTTATTTTATTTTATTGTTACCTACAATGACCCTTGTACACATCATAGTTTTAGCAGTAATGCTTATTAGTCTATTCCTGTGTGTAAACTGGTGTTATGGCTGTGTGTCCATTAGATGGGAATCTTCTCATCGAACTCTCAGCAAGAATGTGAATAAGCATACGTTAAACTATTCCTTTAAATGAGTATATGTTACATAGAAGTCTTACCTAGCACCACCTGTCTTTATCTATAGCAATATTGAAAGGGAAGAACAGTACCAGAGGCTTGACCAATTGGTTAATATGAACTGATTAATCATCCCCAGTACACATTTGTAAGTGTATGCGTGGTCACTTTGCCCACCTGTGAGGAGGCTGAAGGAGCAGCGCGTCCATTGGTCCAGGTCCATGTTGTAGGAGTCGATGTGGCGCACCAAGATGCGGTCGTTGTTGTAGTCCAGGTCGTTCCCACCTAGCACGTAGAGCTGCCTCCTCACCGCCGCCATGACGTGGTAAACTCGCCTCTGCAACATGGGACTGCGGGCCAACCACTGGTCCTAAGAACAGGAGGTGGAGAATATATTAAGGGAAAAGCAGATTGAGGCAAAGACATGAGGACGAAAAGAATTCGATGCAGATGAGAAGCAGGTACGAAGAGGGAGAGAGGGCGGGAAGGGAAGGAGGATGAATAAGAAGATTAATATTTAAGCATATCCATGCATGGGTAATTGATGTATGCTCAGTGCTAGATAAATAACATGACACTGGAGCTCTAGCTTGTACTAATGACTTCCCTCCCTATTTCTAATCATATGTTTCAGCCACTCCATTTTACACCGAGGATCCCCGCTCATTTCACTAAGTGTGTCGAAGCTTATTTTGTGTGTGTGTGTGTGTGTGTGTGTGTGTTAGATTGAGGCAGAGAATGAGAGTGAGTATGTGTGTGTGTCTGCTGGGAGCTGACGGGTGGCCATCTGTTGAGGGTAGAGTGGGTGGGGGGTTGCTGTTGCTCTGGCAGGTGAATGTAGATTCATGGTGAATACAAATGAGACTTCTCTCCCTCTCTCTTTTGCTCGCTTCTTCGTTCCCTCGCTTCCACGCCAACATGTACAAACAGAGACCCATATGGATATGCACCATACACATATACACCCTGCATACCTCCATACTATATACAGCCTCACCGAGACCCAGCCCTCGTTAACAGCTGGCTCATATACATACACAAACACTAACGGCAGTTTACTACATTCCACTAAAGTTAGCTGTGAGGATTGCAAATACAGACATGTAAACTAATTCTCATGTGTGTGTATAATGTTGTTCACTTTGTATTCAGGATTAGAGGTTGTGACCTTGTGGATATTGGGACCAATGTTTTTGAAACATGATTCATTTACTACAAATCACAAAAACAATACTTTACTCTGGATTACATTCTAAAGTAATCTGCAGAATTGTAAAAATGTTTATGTAGTTTTCCTATTTTTTACGATGCCATTGGTTCCCATAATTTCCATATGGTGTGAAAATCAATTAGCAGACTCTTGACACCTGCCTGTTGAGTAATCCATCACACATAATGTCTGCATTTATTTTCTGAAAAAAGTCATTATTGTTGCGCTGATGTTTTTTTCTCAAAAGTATCCACTACATCACCTCCTACCACTCCTGTTACTTTCACAAACATTAATACAGACCTAACTTTAACTGGCAAGCCAGTTTTTGTTTATATAACCCAAAATCAGAAATTTGTGTTAGCAGGTGTTACAGTCTGAACACTAAGATACCTTCTATCTGATTATTCTCTACTAACGAAAGCATCAGTAGAGAAACAAGGGAGATCAACAGATGTTCTTACAGACGGACAGACATGCAATGATATGTACAGTGAACAGCTTTATGTACACAGTCGACAGAAACAGCAGTGAATTACCATATGGAGAAACACAAGTTACAGTATTAAAGGAACATTTCAACCCACAAATCGAAAAAAACAAATGTTCCCTCTTACCTGTAGTGCTATTTATCAATCTAGATTGTTTTGTTGCTGAGTATTGGAGATATCAGCCGTAGAGATGTCTGCCTTCTCCAATATAATGGAACGAGATGATTTGAAACACTCAACGGCAACGTCTCTTTCAAGAAATCAAGACATGGTTACTCAAGATAATCTACAGACCTTGTGGTGAGCAGGTTCATGTAGGCACTATTATCTTTCTGCCGTATCACAGCGTAGAAGGAAGCATGTACTCATGGATGAGAGGCTCTCCTGAGTGCTTTGAGCACCACAAGCCGAGTGCCATCTAGTTCGATTATATTGGAGAGAAGGCGGACATCTCGACGGCTGATATCTCCAACACTCAGCAACAAAACAATCTAGATTGATAAATAACATTTCATGTAAGATGTACGTTTTTGATTTTGGGGTGAACTGTGCCTTTAAGTTAATACAGTGCATTACTTACAATTTGTAACACCTCAGGAGGAAGCAAGTCTGACAACTGACTGTACGGAACTGAATTATCGTCGGTGTTTCTGGCAAAAAATAACCTACTTGCGAGGTGCATGGAGAAAGTAAAGCATCTTAAAGGGTCAAAACTACAGCAGCACTCGTAACACGGTTGCCAGTTTGCACGCTGCTCGAAACGTCTGTGGAATGCATTGAGTTTGCATTGAGTGTCGTCCTACTTCTGATTTTATATTTTGCCGATGAACCGAAATACGTCTGACGGTTAGGGAGTTC